>NC_069791.1:96849363-97152846 GCF_027406575.1 Nycticebus coucang
AGAGTAGCATGTTTGTTTCCAAGAGAGGTTTCATTTTGAAGACATGTGCTACCACCCTCTTGCTGAAAGCATTGGTTCCCCTGTTGAAGCCTGCTAAGGATTGCAGTGGCTTTGACTCAATTCAAAGTTTCTTTTATTCTCGTAAGAATTTCATAAAGCCTTCTCACTGAGGGTACCCACACTCGAATTTCCAAAAAGAAATAAGAGTTTCTAAGTGCAATTTTCCCAAATGGAAGCAGCGTATTGTATGGGTTGTATGAATTCTGACTGTTGGTACTTATATATTCTGGATTTCCCAGAGAGTCGAGTTATCAGTCAGCCAGATCAAACCCAGGAAATTCTGATGAGTAAGTCTGACCTAGCAGTTAGGGACCAGTTCTACATGAAAGATGGTGTTACTACAAAGGATGTCACTTGTGAGAGTGGAATTCATGACCGGATATCCAGGATAGCTATCCAGGTATCCTCCAAAATTCCCCACAGATGAGGCTTTAAAAGTCATTAGGTGTTGGCCTCAGCCTAACCATCTGGGACTGTTTCATTAAATTGCTTCCAGAATTTTACATCCAGTTACCTCCACTTTCTAGAACTTATTCTTTACTAATGTTACTGGGACAATTTCTACTTCTTACACATGTTTTTTGCAATAGCAAAAACAAGTTGGCTCCTGTAATCCTAGCACACCTGTAATCCTAACACTCTGGGAGACTGAGGCAGGTAGATTGCTTGAGCTCAAGAGTTTGAGACCAGCCCAAGCAAGAGTGAGACCCCGTCTCTAAAAACAGCCAGGCGTTCTGGCAGACACCTGTGGTCCCAGCTACTTAGGAGGCTGAAACAGAAGGATCACTTGAGCCCAAGAGTTTGAAGTTGCTGTGAGCTATCATGCCACAGCACCCTACCCAGAGTAACAAAGTGAGACTCAGAACAACAACAAAAAAAGGCTGGGTGATTTGCAGTACATTGAGCTCCACAGAGACAGTGCCCAGGCAAGTGAGAGCCAGACGGGCACTGGGCAACTCTGTGCCTTGCTGAGGAAAAATAACTAAACATGGGCAAAGGAGATCCTAAGAAGCCGAGAGGCAAAATGTCATCATATGCATTCTTTGTGCAAACTTGTCGGGAGGAGCACAAGAAGCAGCACCCAGATGCTTCAGTCAACTTCTCAGAGTTTTCTAAGAAGTGCTCAGAGAGGTGGAAGACCATGTCTGCTAAAGAGAAAGGAAAATTTGAAGCTACGGCAAAGGCGAACAAGGCCCGTTATGAAAGAGAAATGAAAACCTACATCCCTCCTAAAGGGGAAACAAAAAAGAAGTTCAAGGATCCCAATGCACCCAAGAGACCTCCTTCGGCCTTTTTCCTGTTCTGTTCTGAGTATTGCCCAAAAATCACAGGAGAACATCCCAGCCTATCCATTGGTGATGTTGCAAAGAAGCTGGGGGAGATGTGGAATAACACTGCTGAGGATGACAAGCAGCCTGATGAAAAGGAGACTGCAAAGCTGGAGGAAAAATACAAAAAGGATATTGCTGCAGACCGAGCTAAAGGAAAGCCTGATGCAGCAAAAAAGGGAGTCGTTCAAGGCTGAAAAAAGCAAGAAAAAGAAGGAAGAAAAAAAAAAAAAGAAAAAGGAAGATGATGAAGATGATGAATACGTTGGTTTTAGTGCAGTTTTTTTCTTGTCTATAAAGCATTTAACCCCCAGTGAGTTGAGTACACAACTCACTCCTTTTAAAGAAAAAAATTGAAATGTAAAGCTGTGTAAGATTTGTTTTTAAACTGTACAGTGTCTTTTTTCATATAGTTAACACACTACCGAATGTGTCTTTAGCTAGCCCTGTCCCGGTGGTATTTTCAACAGCCACTAACCTTGCCTGGTACAGTATTGGGACATTGCTTGAGCTCAATGGGGGTTGTAAATTGGCATGGAAATTTCTTTTTTTTTGTAGAGACAGAGTCTCACTTTATGGCCCTCGGTAGAGTGCTGTGGCCTCATACAACTCACAGCAACTTCCAGCTCCTGGGCTTAAGCGATTCTCTTGCCTCAGCCTCCCGAGCAGCTGGGACTACAGGCACCCGCCACAACGCCTGGCTATTTTTTGGTTGCAGTTTGGCTGGGGCTGGGTTTGAACCCGCCACCCTCGGTATATGGGGCTGGCGCCTTACCGACTGAGCCACAGGTGCCGCCCTGGCATGGAAATTTAAAGCAGGTTCTTGTTGGTGCACAGCACAAATTAGTTATATATGGGGATGGTAGTTTTTTCATCTTCAGTTGTCTCTGATGCACCTTATACGAAATAATTGCTGTTCTGTTAACTGAATACCACTCTGTAATTGCAAAAAAAAGTTGCAGCTGTTTTGTTGACATTCTGAATGCTTCTAATACAATTTTTTTTATTAAAAAAGGCTGGGCACCCATAGCACAGTGGTTACAACCCAGCCACACGCACTGAGGGTGGTGGATTCGAGCCCAGACCAGGCCTGCTAAATAACAGTGACAAGTGCAACAAGAAAATAGCCAGGCATTGTGGTGGGCGCCTGTAGTCCGAGCTACTTGGGAGGGTGAGGCAAAAGAATCATTTAAGCCCAAGAGTTTGAGGTTGCTGTGAGCTGTGATGCCACAGCACTCTACCAAGGGCAACATAGTGAGACTCTATCTTGTGAAGAAAAAAAAAAAGAAAATGATTCCACTTACTTATTTTGTGTATTACTATTTTAACATCATTGGTCTACGCGTTTATAGTCCTATAATTGATTTCTTCCCTCACCACGGTTCTCCCTGAGCCCTCCATATAAAGCAATATACTGTCAACACTGTGGGTTTTGGGCAGCACCTGGAGCTCAGTGCTTAGGGTGCCAGCCACATGCTCTGCAGCTGGTGGGTTCGAACCCAGCCTGGGCCTGCTAAACAACAAAAAAAAAAAAATAGCCAGGCATTGCAGCGGGCACCTGTAGTCCCAGCTACTAGGGAGGCTGAGACAAAAGAATTGCTTTAGCCCAGGAGTTTGAGGTTGCTGTGAGCTGAGACGCTACAGCACTCTACCAAGGGTGACGAAGTGAGACTCCGTCTCAAGAAAAAAAAAGAGTTGGCATCTTTTAGCTATATTTGCAAATACTGTGAGATATAAGCAACTACACGAATAGCAAAGCTGACTAAATTTTGTATTTCTTCTCACAATATTTTGATAATTACTGGATTGATGCAGTGATGTTTTGTTCCTTCCATATTTATAAATGAAACACCTTTTTTTAGTGTTGCTAAACAAAATCTACTTGGTTTGAAATCAAGTAGTATGGTGACTTTTTTTTTTTTTTTTTGAGACAGAGTGTTACTATGTTGCCCTTGGTAGAGTGCCCTGGTGTCACAGCTCATAGCAACCTCACACTCCTGGGCTTAAGCGATTCTCTTGTCTCAGCCTCCCAAGTAGCTGGGTCTATAGGTGCCCGTCACAATGCCCGGCTATTTTTTAGTTGTAGTTGTCGTTGTTTGGCAGGCTCGGGCTGGGTTTGAACCCACCAGCTCCAGTGTATGTGGCTGGCACCCTAGCCGCTGAGCTACAGGCACTGAGCCACTTTTGACTTATTTTAAGCATATTGACTAAAAGTTTTATTGAGGAAGTTTTCAATCAATGTGATCAGTTTGATTCAGTAATGAGCACAGACCTAATGTTTTCAGGTGCTCTGTTTTGAGAACCAATGCTCAAAGTGATTTTTTTTTTGAGACAGAGTTTCACCCTGCACCCTGTTGTTGAGTGTCCTGGTGTCACAGCTCATCCCAATCTCAAACTCTTGGGCTCAAGTGATCTTCTTGCCTCAGCCTCCTGAGTAGCTGGGACTATAGGCACCCACCACAACACCTAGCTATTTTTTAGATACGGGGTCTTGCTCTTGTTCAGGCTGGTCTTGAACTCCTGAGCTCAGGCAATCCATCCACCTTGGCCTCCCAAAGTGCTAGGATTACAGCAGTTGAGCCACCAAGCCTTGCCAGTGATTTTGTTCTTGAAAGTATCCCAGTAGATTTCATTGTTGGCTTGAGGTCTGATTTTTTTTTCTAACAGATTTAAGAATTCTAATTGAGCATCCTACAGTAGTCACCAAAAACAAACAAACAAAAGAATTCTAATTGAAGCCCGCACATTTGTATGGAACCAAGCCTAGAAAAGAGAAAACTAGATTGAGTAGTAATTTAATTTAATCTTAGTATGATAAAGAAGGGAAAGTTTTGATGCAATAATTTCTCCCTTCATTGGCATTGGGACTTAAATCAGTTGAAATGTATTTCTGTACCACAAGTTAAGCTTCAATAAAAGTCTGTCTAGTGACAAAAAAAAAAAAATTCTTTTTTAAAATAACCTCAGGGCGGCGCCTGTGGCTCAGTCGGTAAGGCACCGGCCCCATATACCGAGGGTGGCGGGTTCAAACTCGGCCCCGGCCAAACTGCAACCAAAAAATAGCCGGGCGTTGTGGCGGGCGCCTGTAGTCCCAGCTACTCGGGAGGCTGAGGCAAGAGAATCGCTTAAAACCCAGGAGTTGGAGGTTGCTGTGAGCTGTGTGAGGCCACGGCACTCTACCGAGGGCCAGAAAGTGAGACTCTGTCTCTACAAAAAAAAAAAAAAAAAAGTTAAAATAACCTCAAAGGGTGCCGGGCACAGTGGCTCACACATGTAATCCTAGCACTCTGCAAGGCTGAGGCAGGTAAATTGCCTGAGCTCACAGGTTCGAAACTAGCCTGAGCCAGACCAAGACCCTGTCTCTAAAAAATAGCCAGGCATTGTGGCAGGCACCTGTAGTCCCAGCTACTCAGGAGGCTGACAAGAGGGGATAGCTTGAACCCAGGAATTTGAGGTTGCTGTGAGCAATAATGCCACGGCACTCAACCCCAGGGTGACTAAGACTCTGTCTCAAAAATAAATAAATAAGGCTCGGTGCCCATTGCACAGTGGTTACAACGCTAGCCCACATACACTGAGGCTGGTGGATGCAAACCTGGCCTGGGCCAGCTAAACAATGACAACTGCAACAAAAAAAATAGCCAAGCATTATGGTGGGCGCCTGTAGTCCCAGCTTCTTGGGAGGCTGAGGCAGGAGAATCGCTTAAGCCCAAGCGTTTGAGGTTGCTGTGAGCTGTGATGCCATAGCACTCTATCAAGAGCAACATGGTGAGACTCTGTCTCAAAAAAATAAAATAAAATAAATAGATAAGTAGAGAGATAAAATAACCCAAAAGGGCACAAAACTAACTGAGCAGAGGGCCCAAGAATAGGCAGAGAAGCCCCTGCTCAAGGGTTGAGGACAGCACCCACCAGGCCAGCCTCATAGACACCCAATGCAGGGATTACCTCAATCCAAACAACAGAGATGAGCCCACTTGCTACAAGAAATTCCTACCAGGGCGGCACCTGTGGCTCAGTCGGTAAGGCGCCGGCCCCATATACCGAGGGTGGCGGGTTCAAACCCAGCCCCAGCCAAACTGCAAAATAGCCGGGCGTTGTGGCGGGCACCTGTAGTCCCAGCTACTTGGGAGGCTGAGGCAAGAGAATCACTTAAGCCCAGGAGTTGGAGGTTGCTGTAAGCTGTGTGAGGCCACGGCACTCTACCGAGGGCCATAAAGTGAGACTCTGTCTCTATAAAAAAAAAAAAAAAGAAATTCCTACCATTCTCAAAGGAGGTTCGTGGGACTCGGCTGCAATCCACACAGCTGCTGTCTAACTCTGGATGAGGTCCTTGCATGAGGAGACAGGGAGGACAGAGGTGGGTGTTCACATGCACCTGCTATGTGGCAGCTATGCTCACACAGTAGTCAGAAAGGCAGCCTCAGGCTCAGGAAAGAAGTAGAGAGATGCACTGCACGCTTTACTCAGACCAAACAAATACTTTTTGAAATTAAAAGACTCTGAGGGGACTCTGACTGGCTCACAAAATGGTGCGTTCTTACTAATGGGACACAGAGACATAGCAACACTGACCTCCTCCCACAGCACAGGTGCACAGCTTCCAACCAGAGCTGGACTGGAGAAAGAATGACCTCACTGCCCAACAGGACGACCACTACTCAGCCACAGCCCATTTCTAACAGTAGCAGGTAAACTGCTACAAATGAAGTCAGACCTCGGAAAAGATTAACAGAACGAGTGAGTATGAACTGAATTCAAATCTCTGTGATGCTGACCACTACACATGCCTGAAAACAGGCTGGGTCTCCAGGCAGCTGGCCTGTCAGTATAGCTCCGTTCCAAGAAAGACTGTGCTACTCTCACAGTCAGGCCACCCATGCCACCCTCCATGCCCTTAGGGTCAGCTGCCACAGGTCAACACTATGAGTATCTTGGCCCAGGCAGGCAGCCCCAATCAGCACTGTGGGCATCTCTGCTGTCCCCAAGGGGTTCCCTTTTACAAACCCACTGATGCAAAAGCCACATGTCAGCTTTAGCAACTCCTTGGGACTAAGGTTGGCTTGGGCAAAGATGCCTCGCTGTTCCAAAATAGCTAATGACAGGCATTCCTGTGGACTCTGCTGAAACCTGTGAAAGACTGTGGACTTTTAAGTGACTAATGCAAAGAAAAATTACTTTTGAAGTCTACCACCACTGATAGATACTTAATGCAGGAAGCATGTTAAAGTTGTCATGAGGAGCTGGCTTCCAGTCCTGGTGCAGATGCAAGTCCCTGCAGGACTGGAAGACAGGGCAGAATGGAATCTATAAATATAAAACAGGCGTCCTCAAACTGCAGCCTGCAGGCCACATGAAGCGGTGTGAATTGTATTTGTTCCCATTTCGTTTTTTACTTCAAAATAAGATATGTGCAGTGTGCATAGGAATTTGTTCATAGTTTTTTTTTTTTAAACTATAGTCCGGCCCTCCAACAGTCTAAGGGACAGTGAATTGGCCCCCTGTTTAAAAAGTTTGAGGATGCCTGCTATAAAAGATCCCTCTGAGGCTGGGCGAGGTGGCTCATGACTGTAATCATAGCACTCTGGGAGGCCACAGCAGGTGGGCTGCCTGAGCTCACAGGTTTGAGACCAGCCTGAGCCAAAGCGAGAACCCCATCTCTAAAAATAGCCAGGCGTTGTAGCGGAAGGCTGTAGTTCCCAGCTACTTGGGAAGCTAAAGCAAGAGAATCACTTGAGCCCAAGAGTTTGAAGTTGCTATGAGCTATGACACCAGAGCACTCTACCAGGGCAACAAAGTAAGACTCTATCTCTAAAAAAAAATAAATAAAAGGATTAGAAAAGGAGCAGATTTGGGTGGAACATTAATATGCTCTACTTTAGGGCAGCGCCTGTGGCTCAATGAGTAGGGCGCCGGCCCCATATGCCGAGGGTGGCGGGTTCAAACCCAGCCCCGGCCAAACTGCAACAAAAAAAATAGCCGGGCGTTGTGGCGGGCGCCTGTAGTCCCAGCTGCTTGGGAGGCTGAGGCAAGAGAATCGCGTAAGCCCAGGAGTTAGAGGTTGCTGTGAGCCGTGTGATGCCACGGCACTCTACCAAGGGCGGTACAGTGAGACTCTGTCTCTACAAAAAAAAAAAAAAAAAAAATATGCTCTACTTTAAGGAAGTACAAATATTAAAGTCTGAATGTCATTCACTACCCTATCTTTGCAACAATTTGCAACCTAGATGTGAATCTCACCAGCATATAGCAGACCACAGAATCCAGATGATGCTGGAAAAGCAGAGATCTCTAAGCATCTCCTGTGCAGTGGTGGGGGGGTCCAAGTGCTCCAGGCACTACACCTGTACAGCCTTATTTGACAGACTCTTACTTCATTGTTCACATTTTACAGATAAGCACAGAGAGGTGTTGCCACTTTCAGTCACACCGCTAGTAGAAGACGGATCCCACAAGATACTGCCTAGTCATTGAGGCCAGGCGCAGTGGCTCACACCTGTAATCCCAGCATGCTAGGAAGCCAAGGTGGGTAGATTGCTTGAGCTCAGGAGTTCAAGATCAGCCTGAGTAAGAGTGAGACCCCATCTCTATTAAAAATAAAAAAATTGGTGGGCGGCGCCTGTGGCTCAGCGGGTAGGGCGCCGGTCCCATATGCCGGAGGTGGCGGGTTCATACCCAGCCCCGGCCAAATTAAAAAAAAAAAAATAATAAAAAAATTGGGTTGGCACCTGTAGCTCAAGCGACTAAGATGCCAGCCACATACACCAGAGTTGGCAGGTTCGAATCCAGCCCGGGCCCACCAAACAACAATGACAACTACAACCAAAAAATAGCCAGGTATTGTGGCAGGTGCCTGTAGTTCCAGCTACTTGGGAGGCTGAGGTAAGAGAATTGCTTAAGCCCAGGAGTTGGAGGTTGCTGTGAAGCTGTGATGCCACGGCACTCTACTCAGGGCGACAGCTTGAGGCTCTGTCTCAAAAAAAAAAAATAAATAAATAAATAATAAAAATAGAAAAAGTAGGGCGGTGCCTATGGCTCAGTGAGTAGGGCACCAGCCCCATATACCAAGGGTGGTGGGTTCAAATCCGGCCCTGCCCAAACTGCAACAAAAATAGCCAGGGACAGTAGCTGTGGTCCCAGCTACTAGGGCGGCTGAGGAAAGAGAATCGCCTAAGCCCAAGGGTGCTGGCCACATATATCTAGGGTGGCAGGTTTGAACCCAGCCTGGGTCTGCTCGACAACAATGACAACTGCAACAAAAAAATAGCTGGATGTAGTGGTGGGCGCCTGTAGTCCCAAGCTATTTGGGAGGCTGAGGCAAGAGAATCACTTAAGCCCAAGAGTTGGAGGTTGCTATGAGCTGTGATGCCACGGCACTCTACCGAGGGTGACAAAGTGAGACTCTGTCTCTTAAAAAAAAAAAAGAAAAGAAAAATTAGCCAGGTGTGTGGTGTTGCATGACAGTCCCAGCTACTCAAGAGACTGAAGCAAGAAGATCGCTGGAGCCCAGGAGTTTGAAGTTGCTGTGACCTATGATCCCCAATGTACTCTATCCAAGGTGACGGGTGAGACTTTGTCTCAAAAAAAAAAAAAAAAAAACATGGTTTCTCCACTCACTTAATTCAGGGAATAATTTTTAATGTTTTCCTTTAACATGGACAAACAAAAAATATTTCTTTTTAGATCCGGATCAAATACAGAATGCGGCTCCCCCAAGGAGATGCTGAGAAAACTGCACACTGGTGCAGATAGAGCCGCTGCCTCACACCTCACAGATGATGTCTCTCTCCCTGTAATGTGCCCAGGGCCTTCTCCTAACCTACCTGCACAGAGCCTGCCATGAAAAAGCTGAGCCTCCAGAAGAGGTACCCAGCCATCCCACTACCCAGGTGAGTGAGCACACTCACACACTCGCATCCTGAGAACCCCACAGCTGTGTGCTGACACTGTGAAAACATCTCCAGTTTGGGGATCATCTGTTCAGATATAAGGCCAGCTACACATGTGAGAGGTGACAGCAACAGCAGTAGCCCCTCTCCACGGCTTTGCTGCCTGCACACAGAGCAGCTGTAAGTGCCACCTCAGAACAAAGCGGGAAGGAGGGCTGCGGTGGGGCCTGGACTGAAGATGAGCTGCCTCCCACCATCATGCCTGAGATCCCCAGCCTGGTCTCCCGCCCTGAGCCATCCCCTTCATTATACCAGCCTCCATCCTGATGTGGAATCCCCTCTGCCACCAGACATCCTTCCCCAGGGCCATCTCCTAGCACCACCCAACACAAGACACCCAGAGTAGTCCTTCCACATAAAACTTTGGACACATTCTGTGTACTCCCTTTCTTTTACAATTTCGTCTCTTGACCTTTTAGGCCAGTGGTTCTCAACCTTCCTAATGCTGCAACCCTTTAATACAGTTCCTCATGTTGTGGTGATCCCCAACCATAAAATTATTTTCATGGCTACTTCGTAACTGTAATTTTGCTACTGTTATAAACCATAATGTAAATATCTAATATGCAGGATGTATTTAGGGGACCCTTGTGAAAGGGTCATTCAACCCCCAAAGGGGTCGCGACCCACAGGTTGAAAACCACCGTTTTAAGCCATTACCAGAAGTACAAACAATACCCATTAAGGGATATTTAAGGGCTCCCGAGTGACTGAGCCCCATGATCCAGGAGCACACATCACGTCACCAGGTCACTCCTGCTGGAAACAGCATCTGTCTGTGGTCCACTCTCTGATTATGGCCATGAAGACCAGCCCAGGAAGACACAGAAAAATATCCAGTAAGACCCTGCCCCCGGGGAACTGCTCAGCAGAGAGTAGAACCAGCAGCAAGGGGCTACCACCCCAAAGGACCAGAGCTGGAAGGAGTACATGAGGCCAGCCCAAAGGCCACCTTGTGGGCCCAGCCAACCTTCTGAGGGAGTAAAACCTGCCTGGCCCTACTGCCAACCCATCCAGCGAACAGCCAGGCTCTGCTGGCTAATTCACACCAATTAAAATGGTGGATGTAAGCCAACCAAAGTCATGTGCAAAGATCCATTGATGACAGGCAATACACACTTGAAAGTCTCCACATATAGGCAGAGAAAGGGACCTCAGCCCAGGGGCTCAACACAACAGCAGCGAGCAGGACAAGCACAAAGGCCAGGAGACTGCCCTTTCCTTGGTTTTGACAGAAACCTAAGAAAAGTTACATTTCACTTTCCTCAAGTCAACTATGTGAAACAACCACATGGAGGCTTGGAGCCCGTAGCATAGTGGTTATGGCGCCAGCTACATACACCGAGGGTGGCAGGTTCGAACCTGACCTAAACAACAATGACAACTGCACAAAAAATAGCCAGGCGTTGTGGTGGGTGCCTGTAGTCCCAGCTACTTGAGAGGCTGAGGCAAAACAATCACTTAAGCCCAAGAGATTAAGGTTGCTGTGAGCTGTGATGCCCCAGCACTCTATCAAGGGCGACATAGTGAGACTTTGTCTCAAAAAAAAAGAAGAGAAAAAAACAACCACATGGAGAACATGGGCAGACAGATAGGGACCAGCGTCCAGGCCTCCCACCAGGACAAGGGAGCCCAGCACTCCCCCCAGCAGAGCACTCTCACATAAACAGTGTCAGGACCAGAGCCCTCAGGGCTCCAGACCAGCCCCCATACACAGTGTTCCATACAGACTGGATAGCACTGGACAACTTCCTGCTGGCTTCTGTAAATGCAACCCCACAGGAGAAACTTTTATTTTTTGAGACAAGGTCTCAAGTTGTTGCCCTGGGTAGAGTGCCATGGTACATAGCTCACAGCAACCTCCAACTTAGGCTTAAACAATCCTCTTGCCTCAGTTTTTGTATTTTTAGCAGAGACAAGGTCTTGCTTTTGTTCAGGCTAGTCAGGCAATCCACCTGCCTCGGCTTCCCAGAGTGACCCACCTCACCCAGCTGCCACAGAAGAAACTTAATGTCCAGGCAGCACCTGTGGCTCAGTGAGTAGAGCGCCAGCCCCATATACCAAGGGTGGTGGATTTGAACCCAGCCCCCAAACTGCAACAAAAAATAACTGGGCTTGTGGCAGGCACCTATAGTCCCAGCTATTCAGGAGGCAAGAGAATCACCTAAGCCCAAGAGCTAGAGGTTGCCGTGAGCTGTGACACCACAGCACTCTACCGAAGGTGACAGACTCTGTCTCTAAAAAAGAAAGAAAGAAAGAAACTTAATTTCCAGTTCCTCTTTTCTGCAGGAGGTGCTCCTAGTTGCCTATTCAGCCCACTCTCCTCTTCTCTTTACCAGTGACTCCAATCTTTTTTTGGAGGATCTCCCTGGGAGCAGCCATGCTGTGTGGGGCACCTGACTTTCCTTCCAAGAGGCTCTATTTGGTCTAAGACCCCCCACAGCCTCAGGCCCGAGCACAGTGACTGTGCTGGGAAAGGCAGGATACAGCGATACACGGCGTTACCCTCCCCACTCAGATCAAACTGTAGGACCTCCCTTCAATGTTGTCAACAAAGGAACCCACAGCCCAGTTCACTGCAACAGCCACCTCCAGCAATGCTGGTCACCAGAAAGGCAGAGTCAGAGAAGCAGGAAAAAATGGGCTAGAGTCCTGATCAAGGTACATCTGAAGGTGGGAGCCACCAATACTCTTCACAGTCTAGGCCCAGATGGACTGAGCCTGCTGTCACTGCCACCCTTCCAAGCCCTGACTGCACAACCTCACATGGCAAGAAGAATGCGTTCAAAATGGAATTGACGGGCGGCGCCTGTGGCTCAAGGAGTAGGGCACCGGCCCCATATGCCAGAGGTGGCAGGTTCAAACCCAGCCCTGGCCAAAAACTGCAACAACCAAAAAAAAAAAAAAACAAACAAAATGGAATTGACCCCTGTTGGACTTCTCACCCCATCAGTGCTCACAAAATAATGGCCCTGACATCAAAGATCTTCAAACCACAAAACCATACCATAGACAGCCTCCAACAGGGAGGATTTCTGAGTTCTAGAATGTCCTAGCCACCAGCAGCTCTACAGTGGGCAAGTTAGAACCAAAAAGTGCCACAGTCTTTGCAACTGAGTACCAGAAGACAGGAGATGCCAACGCATTCGTTTAATTTCATGGCAAAGCTTTCGTGTTACAAACAGAGCAAATCAAAGAAAAAGCAGTCACTGCTTACACCAGTGATGGAAGACTGGTCAGGGGCGCTCAGGAATTCTTAAAATCAGAAATCATAATTGAGCTCCGTTTTGTTCTTTTCCTGCAGCTCAGCCTTCAAATTTAGTCCTATGTTAAAAATGTTTCTATCTCAGTGCCTGTAGCTCAGCAGCTAGGACGCTGGCAACATACACCAGAGCTGGTGGGTTCAAACCCAGCCTGGGCCTGCCAAACAACAATGACAACTACAGCAACAACAACAAAAAACAGCCAGGTGCCTGTAGTCCCAGCTACTTGGGAGGCTGAGGCAAGTGAATCACTTAAACCCAAGAGTTGTGAGCTGCGATGCCACAGCACTCTACTGAGGGCAATACAGTGAGACTCTGTCTCAAAAAAAAAAGTTACACAGGCTGCGACTCTAGTCACCAGCTTTGAGGAAATGAGCAGGAAATGCAAGCAATCTGCTCACAAGTACAACAGATGCCAACCTGCAAGCCAAATAAACCTCTGGTAACCACGTAGGGATTATAGGGAAAAAGCATGAAGTAGCAGGTTCCAGGCTGTGAAAAGCAGCAGTTCAAGCTTCCCAGCTGCATGGGGGCCTGCACACACATGTTGACAGCAGCCCCAGGCCTCCCCTGGGCAGCTATGCACCAACAATACCCAATAGCACTAACACATTCCAATGGCAGGAAAAGAAGGTCCAGTCCTGGAACTCCAACCAAAGTCACAGGAAGTTTTAAAAGTACTTTGACAATTCCCCAAATGAGCTTCCTTACCACTATTTCTCAGCCTCTGGGAAGAACCTTAGAAGATAACTATTAAAAGCAATAATCCAGGGCAGCACCTGTGGCTCAATGGGTAGGGCACCAGCCTCATATATGAGGGTAGGCAGGTTCAAACCCAGCTCCGACCAAACTGCAACAAAAAAATAGCTGAGCATTGTGGCAGGTGCCTATACTCCCAGCCACTCAGGAGGCTGAGGCAAGACAATCACCTAAGCCCAGGAGTTGGAGATTGCTGTGAGCCATGTGACACCACAGCACTCTACTGAGGGTGATAAAGTGAGACTCTGTCTCTACAAACAACAACAACAAAAAAATAATAATCCAGAATTCTCTAAGTATTGATGCATTTTTTTTTTCTTTTGGAGACAAAGTCTCTGTCACCCTTGGTAGAATGCAGTGTACCTGGTGACAAGTGCAAAGACATCATGAAAAATAAGATTATAATTCAACTACAGCAGCAGCAGGACATTCGGCTAGGAGCTACAAGACAAGACCACGCGTGACCTTCCCGTTTGCCTGCCAGGTCTTGGAGGTGACCCTTATGCCGGACTCACCTGAACTCTCTGCCTTCGCTGTACCGTCTACTGGAGGAGGCCCTCGGGGCAGCTGTCTCCAGGAGCAGCTTCTGAGTGAGCCTGTTGGGTGGAATAGGGTCTCTTCCACCGTCCTCCTCCAAGTCTTGGTCACATTTCCATTCCTCATCCTCGTTTAAAGTGGGGAGGTATCCAGATATGCCCTTCCCTGTCCCTGACCCAGAGCTCTGGTCACTACAGACCTTTGGGCTCTCTGAGCCTGTCCTTGTATACTCCAAATAAATATCGGACTTGAGGAAGGAGGGGTAGGTGTTCTCCTCCATGGTGGCCTGGATTTCTGTCTGGGCCTGGTCAAACATGGCAGGGTCAATCTGCTGCTTCACGATACAGTCCTTTATGAAGCTCTTGGTGGCTGGCTTGGTCTGACGGGACACGATGCCACTGTTATCAAGGATATACTTTCGATAGATAGCTCTTGCCAGCTTCAGCCTCTTCTCCTCATTTGAGTCACAGGGCTCCAGCTTCCTGAAGCCACTGCAGGCAAACCAGAAGTCCAGCAGGTCGGCACAGCCCTCCTGCTTCAGGAAAGTCCTGAACAGGCTTATCCCATCTTGGTCATCCAGTAGGGAGTGCAAGGACTCGGCCCACTTCAAGTACGGTGGGGTGGGTGAAGCGCTGCCCTCGGGCTCATAACCCAGGTCCAGATCCGCGCGCCTTGGAGTCGCGGTTGATGTCTCACCTTTAATGCCAGCACCCTTCCCAGAGCAGAAACTGTGGCTGACAGGCCGTGGGTCTGTGGATGCCAATTCTCCCTCCTCACCAGGCACCGGGGGCCGGGGGGCATCTTCAGTGAAACTTGCTCCAAGGTCCAAGGGGAAACCCTGCTCTTGGACATTCATTTTGGGACTCTGTGCGTCAATGAACAATGAGCGCTGCACCCTAATACATCAGTACTTACAGCTCCAAAGTGAATCAATCTGTCCTGTTGAAACCATTAAGAGGACAAGGATTAGGAAAGGTGGGTCCATGGAAACATGACCAGAGGTTTTCTCAAGACAAGACTCGCAATGAAGCCCTCCCACTCACTCTCAAAGCCAGAAACTCGCTTTAAAATTTCAGATGAGACATATTTTAGCCACAAGGTTTGTTCCACACTAAGGCAATTTTGGAAACTTACAACTATTGGAATGTTTCTCACACTAAGTGAATGCCCAGACCACAGAGAATGCCACTCTCCTCCAATGTCACTCCTCAGAGTGTCATAGCAATTATCAGACTGAAGCCCTCCCACTGCAAGTAATGAGCTGTGTGACCAACAAGGCTGAAAGGCTGGAGGAAGGAAAAGGACTTCTCATCCCAACTACTTCTGCAAACGTAAGAGCTGGTCCCTCACAAATGAGATGAGGATCATCACCCCACCATCTTGGCAACACTGACAGAAAGAAAGGGAAATATACATCACAGTCCCTCAGGCAGGTGAGCATCCTCTGACCCCAGGCCCACCGCCAGTGCTGCCTGCCTGCTGCGACACCTCACACTTGTAACACATGCAAAACACAGCAAAGTGTCCCTCCAACTTACAACACACCTAGAAGAGCAGTTAACTAGGTCACCTGCAGTACCATTGACCAAGTAATAAAGGACCACACCCTACCCATGCACAAATAAGTATTCTGGCATCGTCAATGTAGACAACCTTTTTTTTTTTTTAATTCGGTTTTGAACCCACCAGCCCCGGTTCATGTGACCAGTGCCCTAACAATTGAGCTATGGGAGCCTAGTTGAATATGGTTTTGTTTTTGTTTTTGTTTTGAGACAAAGTCTCACTTTGTCACCCTTGGTAGAGTGCCGTGGCATCACAGCTCACAGTAACCTCAAACTCTTGGGCTGAAGTGATTCTTTTGCCTCAGCCTCCCAAGTAGCTGGGCCTACAGGTGCTCACCACAATGCCCTGCTATTTTTTTTTTCTTTTTTTAGAGACGAGGTCTTGCTCTGGCTCAGGCTGGTCTCAAACCTGTGAGCTCAGACAATCCACCTGCCTCTGCCTTCCAAGTGCTGGGATTACAGGCAGGAGCCACCATGCCCAGCAATGTAGACAATCTTAACAATGTTTCTATAAGAAAATGGCCTCTGTTACAGGAAAATGTCCTTCTGATAGCAAATAGTAGTTGGGTACTTGAAAGAACAGAGAAGGTACAGAAAAAATAAAATCCAGGGCGGCGCCTGTGGCTCAATGGGTAGGGCACCAGCCCCATATACCGAGGGTGGCAGGTTCAAACCCAGCCCCGGCCAAACTGCAACAAAAAAATAGCTGAGTGTTATGGCAGGTGCCTATGGTCCCAACTACTTGGGAGGCTGAGGCAAGAGAATCGCCTAAGCCCAGGAGTTGGAGGTTGCTGTGAGCCGTTTGATGCCACGGTACTCCGCCAAGGGTGATAAAGTGAGACTCTGTCTCTACAAAAAAAGAAAAAAGAAAATCCGAATACAATTATACTTTTTAGCTAATGAAGCATATGCTTCATATACTCTGTAAAATAAAAATCAACCCCTGTCAGGCAATTAAGGATAATATTGCTGCTACGAGACTGCACGTGATACGCAGAAGAGGCTAGCTCAGAAGTCAGAATCCTCCACAATGGTCCCCAAGGAGCCTACAGAAGCCATGAACTGGAGCTGTACCTCTCAACCTAGCTAAGGGGGAGAGCAGTGAGTGCAAAACACCTTACCAGGGTAGAAGTGGGCCAGGCTTAAAGGTAGGCTAGGTGTTGGGCGGCGCCTATGGCTCAAAGGAGTAGGGCGCCAGCTCCATATGCAGGAGGTGGCGGGTTCAAACCCAGCCCCGGCCAAAAACTGCAAAAAAAAAAAAAAAAAAAGGTAGGCTGGGTGGCTGGGGGCAGTGGCTCATACATGTAATCCTAGCACTTGGGAAGCTGAGGTGGGTGGATTGCCTGAGTTCACAGGTTTGAGACCAGCCTCAGTCAGAATGAGACCTCGTCTCTAAAAAAAAAAAAAACATAGCCGGGCATTGTGGTAGGTACTTGCAGTCCCAGCTACATGGGAGGCCGAGGCAAGAGAATCACTTGAGCCCAAGAGTTTGAGGTTGCTATGAGCTATGATACCATGGCACTCTACCAAAGGGCAAAAAAAAAAAAGATGGGCTGAGGTGGCTGGACTCGGGGCTTATGCCTATCATCCTAACACTCTGGGAGGCTGAGGCAGATACATTACTTTTCTTTTTTTTTTTTGAGACAGAGTGTCATTATGTCACCCTGGGTAGAGCACCATGGTGTCACAGCTCACAGCAACCTCAAACTCTTGGGCTTAAAGTGATTCTCTTGCCTCAGCCTCCCAAGTAGCTGGAACTAAAGGCACCTGCCACAATGCCCAGCTATTTTTTTTGTTGTTGTTGTAGTTGTCATTGTTTGGCAGGCCTGGCCGGGTCTGAACCCACCAAACCCAGTGCATGTGACTGGCGCCCTAGCCACTGAGCTACAGGCCCTGAGCCATCATGGATAGATTACTTGAGCTCAGAAGTTTGAGACCAGCCTAAGCAAGAGCAAGACCCATCTCTAAAAATAGCTGGGTGTTATGGCAGGCTATGACTGTTAACTACAGTCCCAGTTACTTGGGATGCTGAGGCAAAAGGATCACTTGAGCCCAAGAGTTTGAGGTTGCTGTTAGCTATGAAGCCCCAGCACTCTTCTGAGGGTAACAAAGTGAAACTCTGTCTCAAAAAAAAAAGGTGGGCTGGGGAGAGGACTTTAAGGAAGCACTCAGGTTCAAATGCCTGGAGCACTGGACAAGCCAAAAGATGTAAAACAAAACCTTAAGACCCCGTGATAACACCCAGTGGTTCTCCCTGGCCACCACTACACACTTCTGAGCCCTGGCCTACACAGACTTCGTCCTCCTCATGTACATCCTAACACTGCACCCACCTGCAGACAGCTAAAAGAAAAAGTATCCATAAATGGAAAATAAGACATAATTATATGCCCCAAATGACATTTCTGCTGTTAAGGACTTTTTATGAAAACGACTGGGTAGGCTGGGGCAGCACCTGTGGCTTAGTGGAGGGGGTGCCAGCCCCATATACCAAGGGTGACGGGTTCAAACCCAAGCCCAGCCAAACTGCAACAAAAAAATAGCCGGGCATTGTAGCAGGTGCCTATAGTCCCAGATACTCGGGAGGCTGAGACAAGAGAATCACCTAAGCCCAGGAGTTAGAGGTTGTAGGAGCTGTGTGACGCCACAGCACTCTACTGAGGGCGATAAAGTGAGACTCTGTCTCTACAAAAAAAAAAAAAACCCTACTGCATAGGCTATAATCATGACCTCAACAGGAACAGCCAGTTTTTTAAGGTCAAGGCCCAGTGGGCTATGGCACCCGGCTGCTACAGACCACTTCACCTGCATTCACTTTATCACAAGCTCCACACCAGCTCAAAGATGTCTAATGTCCTCTGTTCAGGACACCACCCCACCGCAAGAAAGGGGACCTGTATCCCGGCCACCTAAGCACCTCCTTACAGAGTTCCTGCAATTCACTAGCTTTAGAGTCGTCCATAGAAACTGAAAAGTAACTAACACTAACGAGAGCATGTGTTCAAACACGGTCACTTTCTCTGCAGTGCTGTGTCTTCTCTACATAAAGTACTTCCAGCAACAGGACCCATAGCACCCAACACGAGGTCTTGCAACTAACAGGCACAATAAATACCTAATGCATCAATATAAATGAGAAAAGCAGTCACAAATGCCAAACACTGGCTCTTTTTTTTTTTTTTAACAATGGCTCTTTACAGATGCGGGACTACTATGCCATAGAAACAGAACCAAATCCAAGATGGAGTCCTTGATGACAAAATTGCAGCTGACTTTCAAAATATTTTAATTCATGTGTGAACCAGTCTTCCCTAATCATTTTAAACTGCTTTTCAAAGCCCAGAAGAAAAATTTCTTATTATTCACATCTACTTTTGGCTGTCAATGGACAGAAAAGTTGTTTGGTTGTTTTTTTGTTTTGTTGTTGTTGTTTTTTTTTTTTTGAGACAGTCTTACTCTATTGCCCTCAGTTGAGTGCCGTGACATCATAACTCACAGCGATCTCAAACTCTTGGGTTCAAGCGACCCTCTTGCCTCACCCTTCCAAGGAGCTGAGACTACAGGCACCCACTACAAGGCCTGGCTATTTTTAGAGACGAGGTCTTGCTCTTGCTCTTGCTCAGGCTGGTCTCAAACCTGTGAGCTCAGGCAATCCACCTGCTGTGGCCTCCCAGAGTGCTAAGATTACAGGCACCTAATCCGGCTGACAGAAGAGTTTTTAATGAGCCTGGAAGTACAGGAACCTCTCTCCAAATTACTTATGTTGTTGAAACACTCCAATCCCTGAAATCTCCAGACTCCACAAAGAAGCATACTAAGCACTTAGCGTACACACATGCACACGCCACACACAAAGCAGTTATATTAATTCAGGTTAGAGTCAAATGCCCACAAGCACCAAATCTGGCCCACATCCTGTAACCACCATCAATAAAGCGACTCCATAAAAGGAATCCACAAGTCTAATACCTTATTTAAAATTCCCTTTACTCATTCCTAGGCATACACCCTGGGTACCATGGCAGCAAGCTCAATGCTGCACATGATACTATACTACACACACATATATACGTACACACACACATTCATTTGACTCGAATGTAACTTTTGATCTTTTGATTTATGTGGAGTGTAGAAATAACAGAGCATGACTTGGATGTTTTCCCAGTTGCCCACTGATTAAACTCTTACAGGTTTAGAGCCACTATTTTCCATGTAACCCACTCCCCCATCACCTAAATTCTCAAAGATCAGTGTAACCTAGGAAAGTCCACTTAGCTTTTCTGAAATTAGAAATCCGAGACAAGTCCATACCTGCTGAAAATTAACAAAAACACTGTATTTTGTATGCTCTCTTATCCTCGTTCTTGAAAGGAAGTTCTTAAAAATGAAACTGAACTACTGCTATCTCTGGTAGTCAGGTTGTATGCGTTCTCCCAAGCAGGGCCTGAGAATCCAAGTAAGCCTGAGACTCTTCCTGAAGAAGCAGAGAAGGTTAAGTGTGAGCAAAAAGGAAGCCAAAATGCACATTAAGAACCCTGTATGAGATTCTTAGAGATGCTGAGAAAAATCCCCAGATGACTGATCTATCATCTTCAGTGTTGAGCTAACAGTTTCACTGCCTTGGCAGTCCAGCTTGGATTTCATGGGGGGCTGAATTTCCAAGTGTGAGGAGGGATAGAACCTAAGACCCACAGGAGGGCAGAGGAGGAAGAGGAGAGGAGAGAAGAGGAGAAAAGGGGAGAGGAAGAGGAGGAAAAGCAGAGAGAGAGAGATACCAACCTGAGAAAGACAGACAGACAAATAAACCTGAAGAAATATGGATGGCAGGCGCCTGAGTACTCTGACATCCAAACCACAGCCTAGACCCCGCACCTCTGCGGGGAGAAGGTACCCTTCCTGGGTTTCAGACTTACTCCTACTTTTTCCTGAGGGGTGGGAAGCAGGGACGCTTCACAGTCCCGCCTCTCCCCAGGACCCTGGCACATACTGTTTGCCCAGCAGCTACTCCGCATTCCACCCTCACCCCTAAACCCCAGGCCTATGCTCCACAGATCTGCACCCCACACTGCAAACCAACACACCCAGGGGCAAATCCCACCAGCCTCCAGGGGCACCCCCGCCTCTCTTCTCAATCCTGGGTCTCCCTCACTTCCCCACTCCGACCCTCTTGCCTGTTCCCTCACCCCACAGTCAATGGCCATTGCTTCCCATATCCTCCCAGGATCCCTCCCCGGCGCGCCAGCCCGCGCGGCTCCGCTCTCCCGCACGCCTCCCGCGCCTTCCTCCGGCTCCCCGCACGCCTCCCCGCCCCCAGCCCCAAGCCCGCCGCCACTCTTCCGGGTCCTGCACCGCGGCCCGCCGGCCTATCGCGGCCTAGACCGGGCCAGCTGCAGCAGGCCCGCCGCCGAGCGTCCCCGCGCGCGCCCGCGTGCCCCACGCCACTCACCCGCGCGCGGCGGCGCGGCCCCGGGCCCGGCTCCCGGCGCGGCCCATGCGCTCAGCGGCGGCGCGGCGGGCGGGACCGGGCGGGGGCGCGGCCCGGGGCGGCCCCCATCGCGGCGGCGAAGGCGCAGCGGCCCGGAGGCGGGCGCGGGCCTGGCCGTGGGGGCGCCAAGGCTCGACCGCCCGCTCTCACCGGCCCGCTCCGCGGGGAGCCGGCTCTGGCCCGACCCGGCTTCTGCGGTGGTAGCGGACACGATCGCCTCCCGAGCCGGAGCCGAGCCCAGAGCGCCACAGCCCCGGCCGAGCGCCCCCGCCGGCAGCGCCCGGAAGTGCGGGGGCGGGGCCGGGGCGGGCCGGAGCATGGGGCGGGCCCTCCGGAATGGGTGGGGGCGGGAGCGTGGGCGGAGCCTGAGGAGGACAAGAGGGCGAGGCCAATGTCCGCGGGCGAGGCAGGGGAGGGGGCGGTGCCACTGTGAGGCTGGTACGGGCGAACCCGACGGCCTTTTGGGGGTCTGCGGCGCAAGCCCGGTCTCAGCCTTTTTCTGCTGTCAGCACCCCACACAATGGGACAGAGGAGGCCCAGTGTCCCCAGCTCAGAACTCCCTAAATCGGTGTCCTTAGCCAGCCCGCGCCCAGCCGGCCTCCAATCCATACCGGCCCAAGGCATCGAGGGAAGCTGGTGTACCAGGACTTGGGCAGTCTGAGCTCTAGATGATGCTGCTTCAACCCTTTGGTTTCTTGTGCCTCCGCACCCCTTGCCCCCCCAGCCGGCCAGGACTCTGAGCAGGTGGGCTTGGGGCTCCACCCTCCCTGACTGAGTCCGCAGGCAGTGGGCACCCAGAAAACTCTGTCACTTGGAGAGGGGTCACAACATGCAAAGAGCCCTAGGCAGGGGCTGGGATGAACACTGCTACACTCCTCTGGATTGACTTCTCTTCTCGCAGGGACTGTCCAGGATCCAGACAAGAGTGTTCCTCTTACCACTGCCCAAGGGTTCCACTGATCCCAGGCCAGCCTGAGCACAAGGGCTGCTGTATGTCCAACCTTTGTGCTACTTGAACAGCACCCCTTGCCAAGGCCTCCAGTCCAATCCAGCAGCTCTGGCTGCCCACTCACCACAGGCTTGGGGCACAAGTCCATAGCCCCAGCACCAAGGGCTGCAGCCCCTGAATCAGCTGTCTGAACCAGCACCCTGCTCATGTCCAGCCAGTGGCCCCACCCAGACCTCATCCCACCATCAGTCTCCCCTCCAAGAAAAAGGATGTCAGCACCAGGAATCCTATCCCTAGGAATCTCACCTGCCACCTGCCACCTCCCAGGACAGCCCAGGAATCTGTCCTTCCCAGAGCACTATCAGGCCTGGCCTAGGGACAACTATACCTCCATTTCACAGAGGAGGAGGTTGCAGTTCAGGCCCCAGAAGGATTTCCTTCCCTCCTGCCAGCCTAGGGCTGCCAACACCTCAGCCAACAGCTCTCCCTGCCCTGCCCTGACTACAGCCCTTCAAGGCGTTCCTAATGGTATTTCCTCCACACCACCCTCCTCAGGCACATCTGATCACTTGCCCACCTCCCTGTTTCCCCCCAGTACTGCCAAGGCCCATCCAGTGCACCACTACATTGTCTCCTTGGACACTGCTCACCCTTGGTGCCCACCCCTCATCCTTCATTATATGTAGGCAGCCCAGCCCAAGCCCCTGCCAGCTAGCCTCTCCTGGGACTTAGCATAGTGCCTGATGCCCAGGGAAAGGAGTACCATGAGATAAGGGATCTGGGAACGCCCAGCCTACCAAGGGCCCAGGCACTTCCTGGGCCAGCATCATACCCAGAGCAGGTAGCAGGTGTTAAGGCCCTGGACAGAGCTGTACTACACAACCATATTTAACTCACTGGGTCCTGGCAGCAAGCACCCTGCTCACCCACATCCAGTCTGGACAGCCCCAGGTTCCACAATTCTGCACCCTGATGCTTCCCTGCAACTGCTCCCACAGCCCACTCAGCTCAGAGCCTTAGAGGGACAAAGTGGGTGGCCATTGGCTGGCTGGCAGTAAGTAGCCTCCATGGCACAGCAGGGTTCCTGTAGGATGGGGGAGTCCTGAAGGGCTGGACTGACAGCAGGACCCCAGACACTGGTTTTTGGGCTGTCCCCCCTCACTCCCAACATGGGCCCCCAGTGCTTGCCTTGGTTCTGCAGAGCTGCTACTGCGGCCTGGCCAGGCTCTCAAGGTTGCGTCCATGTCCATTCTCCTCCTGGCCCTTGGTGGTGGGTGTCCCCAAGTCCTGGGGCCAAAACAGAGCCCTTGTGCTTCTGCCTCCTCAGGGTCCCTGCCCTGCAGGGACAGGAAGGGGGTCAGAAATCCTGGAGGAAATGCAGCAGCCCTGCTTAAGGTGGTGGCGGTGTGTGTGTGGCAAGGAGACTGAGCATGGCAGGGGACAGGGGATCAGGAGCAACTCACAAACCTCCATCATTGGCCAGACAGTAAAGCTGCTAAGAAGGGCTCTGTGGAAGGCCAGAGAGAGATTGTTGGACCTGTGGCATGGCCACCAGAGCTAGGACCAAATGCAGGCCTTGCTTTCCTTACTGAGGCCCTTCGAGGCACAGACATGCTTTTCTGGGAGTAGTAGTTCACCACTGAAGGCTTTGATTTGATTGGCTATCGATGACATTTGTTCAGGCGTTCTTTCTAGGAACCAATGAAAAACTTAAAAGCAGAAATTAAATTATTTTCTTCAATGCAGCCATGAAAGGAATTCCTTGAAATAGAGTTTTGAAGGCTTCAGTGTGTTCATCCACTTGACTGAGGAAGACCACTTAAAAAAATGATCCCAGTGGCGGTGCCTATGGCTCAAAGGAGTAGGGCGCCAGCCCCATATACCAGAGATGGCGGGTTCAAACCCAGCCCCGGACAAAAAAAAAAAAATCCTAAGGAAGTCATCCAAGATGAACACATGTCATGTGCCAAGGAGTGTCTGGCATTGCACAAGGCATGACAGAGAATTCTGGAAGCAAGGGGTTAGCTATGGATATGGGGCATCTATGCACCAGGGTCAGGGGAAGGACCAAGATTCTGAAGAAGGAGGGGAGGCTCAGAAATAGCCCACCCTGTCTGTCCACTCCCTGACCCTGTGTCTAGTCCACAGAGGTAAGGGTGAATATAGGCGGGCAGAGGAGGGAGACCTTGGATCATCCAGCTCCAGGAGTGAGGACTAGACGTCCTATCAGAGGCACCGCCCCGCCAGCCCCTGGTCATTTCTGGGCCATAAGCCCAGTCCCCAGCTCCATCTTTCACCTCTGAATCATCTTTTTCCATTAGTTCTGAGCTCAGGGGGGCAGCCTAAGTGTTGCTTGTGCCCCTATCCTAAGCCAAACAAGAGGATAAGGAGACACAACACCCAGGAGAAAAGCCACAGGCCATGTGCATGGGGTGCCAGCTTTTGTGAAAGTAGAAATGGGTCTATAAAGGCAAGAAGACATAAAAACTAACCGTGTGCTATTGGCAGATGGCAGAATTATGAGTGGGTTCCATTTTCTTCTTTGCATGTTTGGGGATGTTCTATAGTAATATTACTGTTATGATCACATGAAACACATGCCAGCAAGACAGATAACAAAGGTGAGGCCCTGAGGGATGAAGCTGACCTATGGGCAATGTCTTCTGACTGCCATGTTGATCCAAGGTTGCCAGGGACCTGGCCAGAAGATGCCAACACATTTCTGAAAGACACATTGCCTTGGACTTCCCAGGCAACCCATCTCCAGGGTTACTCTAGGCTGGGCCTCACTGATCTCCACCTCTGGCACAGCAGCTGTCTCTGAGAGCCCACATCCAGCAGCTGATAGTTCACCCCTTATCCCTTGTGGTGGGTCCTGCCTTGTCTGGCAGTCACCTGGGCACTATCTGCCCCAGACAGGTCCTTCTTCATCGTCTGCACACCTGTCAGGCAGGCTAACATGTTGCATCACTCCTGCTGTTTGGAGTTCTCCCAGTAGTTTTGTAGCTGAGGCTGCCTTGCTTGGACAGATACCTTGGAGCAATCCTATTTCTTTCTTTTTTTTTAGAGAAAGTCTCACTTTATCACCCTCGGTAGAGTGCCCTAGCATCACAGCTCACAGCAACCTCCAACTCCTGGGCTTAGGTAATTCTCTTGCCTCGGCCTCCCAAGTATCTGGAACTACAGGTGCCTGCTACAATGCCCGGCTATTTTTTGTTACAGTTTGGCAGGGGCTGAGTTTGAACCCACCACCCTTGGTACATGGGGTGGGCATCCTACCCACTAAGCCATAGGCACTGCCTGAGCAATCCAATTTCTAACGCCAAGTTGAGGAATTGGGGGCATGGGAACAGGGCTTTGCCCCAAATGACCTGGCTCCAGTGTCACATACTACTTAGTGCATGAAAGCCAATGTGACCATCACCATGGCCATGGAGATCACATGCTTCCAGCTGAATGACAGCCCACTTATTAAGCCACAGGTAAGGAGGACCCACCATAAGGGATAAGTGGTGAACTATCAGCTGCTGGATATGAGCTCTCAGAAACAGCTGTTGTGGTCACTGTGCCTGTCTTCTCTGGCTTGGGGTCCAGGGTTAGTACCTGGCCCAGGCTGAACCAGCGAACACTTTGCTTGTCCCCTGCATGGTTCCAACATAGCTCCCCACATCCCAACATAGCTCCCCAGGAGCCAAGTGGCAGGCCTGAGGCCTACAGGGAAGCAGTGGGAGCAGGAGCAAGTGTGGGGCTCAACTAGCTCCTAGCCACCAGGGTGGACCCCCACAGGCATTACCCTCCATGCTAGGGTTCTGTCCACACCTCCAACTCTGGTATGACCTCTGTTGTCCTTTCAGAAGGATTCTGACCCCAGACACATATCTGGGGATCCGAGAGTTGGGACTGGTAGATGCCAGGGGAGTGTCAAGTAGGGTCAGGCTGACATATAGGTGTGGAGGGGACAAGATACAGGATAGCCTGTGTCCACCACTCAGCCACAAGACCCAGGGAAGCAGCCCACACTCGTCCAGCCTCCTTGGAAGCCCAGGGAGTGCCAGGCCTGTGGCCCTAGGCAAGACAGGCACAGGCTTCCCTTTGAGCCAGGGTCCTCCTTGTCAATGTAAAGATCCTACCCTGGCCTCAGAGCCCCAGAGGTCCAAGTGGAGTGAACTGATGGCCACGGCCCAAGTCCTGTGTCTTAGGTACGTCTCAAGAAGAGGAAAGGACCTGCTACCTCCCCCAGCCTCAGTGCTACTTTCTCAGAAAAGGCCCAGCAGTTCATGCCTGCAGTCCCAGGTGCTCAAAACGCCACAAAACCAGTGACTCACCCTTAAGATCGGATGGCTTAAAGCTAGGAGTTCAAAGCCAGACTGGGTAACATTTTCTTTCTTTCTTTTTTTAGAGACAGTCTCATTTTGACACCCTTGGTAGAATGCCGTGGTGTCACAGCTCACAGCAACCACCAGCTCTTGGGCTTAGGCAATTCTCTTGCCTCAGTCTCCCAAGTAGCTAGGACCACAGGTGCCTGCCACAACAACTGGCTATTTTTGTTGCAATTTGGCCAGGGCCGTGTTTGAACCCACCACCCTCGGTATATGGGGCCAGTGCCTTACTCACTGAGCCACAGGCGCCACCCAGACTGGATAACATTTTCTCCAAAAAAAAAAAATTGGGGGGGGGATAGAGTCTCCCCTTGTCACCCTCAGTAGAGTGCCATGGTGTCACAGTTCACAGCAACCTCAAACTCCTGAACTCCTGGGCTTAAAGGATTCTCTTGCCGCAGCCTTCCAAGTAGCTGGGACTACAAGTGCCTGCCACAGTGCCTGGCTATATTTTTTTTTTTTGGTAGAGACAGAGTCTCACTATACCGTCCTCGGGTAGAGTGCCATGGCATCACACGGCTCACAGCAACCTCTAACTCTTGGGCTTACGCGATTCTCTTGCCTCAGCCTCCCGAGCAGCTGGGACTACAGGCGCCCACCACAACGCCCGGCTATTTTGCCTGGCTATATTTTTTAGAGACAAGGTCTTGCTCTGGCTGAGGCTGGTCTCGAATCTGTGAGCTCAGGCAATCTACACACCTTGGCCTCCCAAGTGCTAGGATTATAGGCATGAGTCACTGAACCTAGCCTCTAAAAATTTTTTTTAAATTAAAAAAAAAGGCAGCTCAGCACCTGTAGCTCAAGCAACTAGGGCACTGGCCACATACACCAGAGGTGGTGAGTTCAAACCCAGCCCAAGCCAGCCAAACAACAATGACAACTACAACCAAAATATAACTGGGCGTTGTGCCAGGCACCTGTAGTCCCAGCTACTTGAGAGGCTGAGGCAAGAGAATTGCTTAAGCCTAAGAGTCTGAGGTTGCTGTGAGCTGTGATGCCATAGCACTCTACCAAGGGTGACATAGTAAGACTCTGTTTCCAAAAAAAAATTAAAAAAAGGCAGTGTCTGAGTAGAAGGGCTACACACCTGAGAGGCCTATGACTGACCTTTGCAAGAGCTGGTGAATCACATCTATTCTCATCTTGGGCACACTTGCCCCTGCTGCACTGACCCTACCTTTGTCATTGCTGCCCCCTCTCCAAAAATGCCCTCCCTGCTTTTACAACTGCCATCCCTATGGGCCTCTACAGGTGCTCGGACTCTTGTACCCCTGTACTGATAGTAATTTCTCCTTCCACCTGATTCACCTCAGTGGTCCCCCCATGTCCACACAGTCCCAGGGACCAGCAGCCACCCCTTGAGCTGGTGGCAAGGATTGTCTTAATGGGGAAGGAAGAGGTGCCTCCCCAGGAGCCAGCTGTCCTTACAGACAGCCCACCTGCACCCCATCCTCCCACAGTACCCCTCCACTGCCTTCCCTCCACTTTGGCTGTCCTGAGATGTCTCTCTCAGCTGCCTGGGAACCCTGCAGCTTGCGGGGCCCAGTTCTAAGCATGTGATTATGTATGCCGGTTCCCTCCAGCTGCTTTGTTGCCGCAGAATCTGTCATGGCAAACAAAAGTGCACTGGATTAGCCACAGTGGATTAAAAGATTTGCCTCTCAGAGTTTACCTAATAACCTAACAATCATGTCGATGGAAGCTTTGAACCCCCAGGATGTGCTTGCTGGGCTGGCTGAGAGCTCTAGGCGGCTGTGGGCAGCAGGGCCGTGGCCCCGGTGATTACACACAACCATGGCCATCCTTACACCCAGCTCTGCCATCTGCCAGGCCTGTGTATGTGGCTCCTGCCAAGCTCCTCTGGTCAGAACTTGGAGAAGGGATGGACTCTCTGAGAGATCAAGGTGGTGGCCCAGGTGGGAAGCCAGGCTAGGCCAGGCCCACTTTCCAGAGGGAGTTGTGCTGGGCTGGGCCCAGCCCCCAGACATGTCCACACATCACACACAGCACCAAGGACATGAGCAACATGGAGGTGGCCACCGTGAGCAGTGGAAAATCCCTACTGTGCTGCTGTGCATAGCCCTCCACCGTCACCCCCAGTGCCCACTCCCGCACATGCAGGCAGACACACACACACATGTGCAAGCGCAAGCACGAGCATGTCCCCCTTTGATCTCCAAAGGAGACTCCATTGACAAGCTCTTAATCGCAGCTGCCCTTGCTGGGGCCAGTCCCCTAAAGTCCCGAGTAATGGGATTTGGTGCTTCTGATCCATCTGGGCTGGCCACTCCCCCTGTTATAGGTGGACATTTTTTCTTTTTATCGCCTCTTTTTCTTTTTTTTTCTTCTCGAAAAAAAATGCTCCTTAGACTATACTGACTTTTCATGGCTTGTCGCCCACCCTCGAGCAGAGGCCAGGATACCAAGGGCCTGGGCCAGTTGGGGGTCTTTGATGCCGCCTCTGTGAAATCTGATGTGGAAGACCCACCAGGGCGTTTTTTGGGTCCGTGGTGCCATGGGATTCATCCTGCCACGTGCTGTTCCCTTTGTTTCTGCTCCTGACCCTTCCTTGGGACATTTGGGGAGACGGTCCAAGGGTGAAGGTACGGCCGCATGTGTGGGCTCTTGCCCAAGGGTGGGCTAGGCCCAGGGCAGGGCTGCAGCCACGAGAACAATGGGTAGCAGGAGGACGTCCACCTGTCCACCCATCCATCCACCCACCCACCAGGCTTACCTCACCTGCCTGGCTCCATGTGCCTGCTTGCACCCCACCATCCCGCTGTCCGCCATGATGGTCTTGGCTGTCCGTTTGAGCACTTTCAGCCACACCAGGAAGCAGGTCCCTGCTCTTGGCCACTGTGTGGCTGGGAGGCAGAAGCGTGACTCTAGGCTGCAGCTCGGGCTCCTGCCGCCGATTGGCTGAGGCAGGGACCAGATGACGGGGCTCGGAACCCTATGGTAGCCATGGCAACCAGCCCCTTTAGACACCGCCACCCCCGAGCCACTCCTGACTGCTGAGGGAGCAGGCAGCACTGCCAGTGGGCCCATGCCAGGGTCCCCTTGGAGGGCAAGTCAAGCACAGCTGCATAGTACCTGCATCTACATCAGCTATTAAACATTTGCATGTGTGTATTTAATTTATGACCAGTATGAGGGGTACTCATCCTTCTCATGGCCTGTCCCAGGCCACCCTATCCCCTGTCTGACCCCTTGATGGAGGCAGAAGCAGTGATCTCGCAGCCCCTTTGGAACCCTTGCTAAGAGGACTTCAGGTCAGGCTTGCCCCAGGGGCTGAAGGTCTAATATGGTGAGAAAACAATGGGTGGTGGCAGTGGGAGGAAGAGCAGAGAAAACTCCCCCACGGAGGGCAGAACCATGCTCATGACCCACCATGATGGCAAAGGCCCTGCCGGCTTATCTCTGCCCAGAGACCACACCACCACACTCTTTAGCTGCTGCCTGTTGAACACGTGGACGTGCTTACGTAGTTCCCTCTCAAAAGCTCCCTAAGCCCTCTACTATGGGCTTGCTTCCTATAGTCCTTACCCAGTAGCATTCCTGGGCTTTAGCCACACCCCTGTGACCTTGGCTACAATACCCTGGCTTGCTCACTCTGGGAACCCCTCTCCACCCCTAGGATGAGCCAGGGCTTCTTCCCCGCAAGCATGTGAGTGACATACCATCACATCTGGGGTCTGGCTGTCCCAAGCTGCAGGATGCTGAACATCTCTGGAGCTGAGCATGAGCACCTGACAGCCAGAAACAGCACCGGACCTGTCCAAATGCCCTGAGAACACCACCACCCAGTGAAGACCCCTACAAAGGCCACCCAAGAGCCCTGAGAGGCTGTCATACTTCCTGGCCCAGGCCCTGTCTGTACTTTCTGAGCAGAATCTAATGACAAACAGCTTCAGGGCTACAAGGCTTCTGGAAAGGAACTAGGGCTAACAGCAGGCTCATGGAGCCAAATGGCCCCTGAGAGGACACTGCTGGAGCCAGGGGGAGCCAGGATCATGGATCCATGGGGTACTACAGCAAAGGAAGTGATCTCAGAGCTGGCCGGACCTAGGGAATCTGGCTTGGTGGCAATAGGTGGTCTCAGAGGCTATTTGACCAGCCCCCGGACTCGCTCCTGACTTCTTCACAATGGCCTGGTCTGACCCAGCCCTGAAATGCCTGTCATGGGACAGAGCCCCAGCCTTAAGGGCCTCCTCTGCTGTGCTGGAGGCCACATGCAGACAGTGCTTGTTCAAGGTGGGGTGTGGGTGGACACACTGGCCTGGGCCAGCTGGCACACTCAGGGAAAAGGGTTTGAGGCTGCAGTCCTGCTCTGGGCATGGAGCCGGTTTGGGAAGGACCTGGCACACTGAGGGGTGAAGGACCTGGAACACTGAGGGGTGAAGCTGGGACTGAATGGGCCATGCTGTGGATGTGTTTGTCCAGCCAGGACACCAGCTGGGGCTGGGTAGTATGGGTCAGAGGGAGAAGGACCTTGTATGCAACCAGCAGGTTTGACCTGTAGGTAGCCCTGATGGTAGCACATGTAAGGGAAAAGGTGGCAAATGAATGAGGTTAGGAGAGCTCAAGTACAGGGCAAGGGGCATACAGTACCACATGGCAGGTGCAGGGCAGAACCTGCTTGCACTCCTCTATGCCCCTTCTTCCCACCATGCTGCAGCCACCATCTAGCTGGGCAGGATTCAGGAGGCAAGTGAGACCCTCACGGGAAGGGTCTTCTTCAGGGGGAGGAGCTTAGCACCTAGCCCCAGACTGACCATAGGCTGGTCTCTCATGTCTACTCTATCCCACAATCCTTTCTGGCTTTGGGTTACTTCCTTCTACCCTTGCCAGGCCTCCCGTGGCCCTGACTTCCTGCCTAGCCCAGGCAGCAGCAAAGGTACACCCATCCACAGCCCAGCTTCAGCCCCTTTGACTGTTGAGGACCTTGTTGTTAAGGTAACACATGGGCCCTTCCAGTCCCTGCAGGCTGAGGCTGGTCAGACCCAGTGGTGCAGGGACAGAGGTGTGGCCAGCACAGGGCAGATCTACCTTCTGCAGAGGACCTTGTCAGTACAAGTAGCCTGAGGGGCTGCAAGCCTTGTTGTGGGGCTCTCAGAGAAAGAGACACGCACTTCAAGAAGGAGCCTAGGAAGAGGTGTGGCCAATAAGGCCTGGGAAATGCAAGAAGATTCTGGAAGGTGGCTCCGGGGCCCTGGCCTAAGTAGGACCTGGAAGCAGGGGACACGTGGAAAGCATTAATGCACAACCAGGCTGCCACCCACAGACCAGCTACCTCCCTTGGTTCACAGCTCTGCTCCCGGTTCCATAGGTGCCTGTTTGAGCAAAAGTGAGAGTGTGTGCATCTGAGCTCCTGGGCCCCCGCCAGTTGGCAACCAGAAGGCAGAAGAATGTGGCAGACCCAGCCTGCTGGGGGCCTGTCCCAGTTCTGAGTTAGCATTATACCCTGGGGTATGCACTGAGGACTTCTCAACTTTTTCTGAGCCCACTATGTCCATGAAAATTTGATGAAAATGTCACCTCCGGCAGGACACAGTGGCTCATGCCTGTAATCCCAGCACTGGGAGGCTGAGGCGGGAGGATTGCTTGAACTCAGAAGTTCGAGGCTTGTCTGAGAGAGAGAGAGACCCCGACTCATGAAAAAAAAATGAAAAACATAGCCGGGCACCGTAGCAAGCACCAGCGGGTTAGAGGCCGAGGCAGCAGGATGCAGTGAGCTACGACTTTATTGCACTCTGCTCAGGGCATAGGGTAGAACTGTCTCCACCAAAAAAAAAAAAAAAAGGTCACCTCCCACCAGAAAAGGCTGTTTTGGTGATTCAGGGCCAGGGCCATCCCCAAACCCCACTTCAGTCCTGCTGTCTGGCCTCCCTGAGTGGGAAGGAATAAAACAGTCTCAGCACCCAAAGCACAGTGGTTATGGCACCAGGTACATGCACTGAGGCTGGCGGGTTTGAACCCGGCCAGGGCCAGCTAGACAATGACAACTGAAACAAAAAAATAGCTGGGTGTTGTGGTGGGCACCTGTAGTCCCAGCTACTTGGGAGGCTGAGGCAAGAGAATCACTTAACGGCAGTGCCTATGGCTCAGTGAGTAGGGCGCCGGCCCCATATACCAAGGGTGACAGGTTCGAATCCAGCCCCAGCCTAACTGCAACAACAACAAAAATACCTGGGCATTGTGGCGGGCGCCTGTAGTCCCAGCTACTCAGGAGGCTGAGGCAAGAGAATCACTTAAGCCCAAGAGTTTGAGGTTGCTGTGAGCTGTGACACCACAGTTTTCTACCAAGGGTGACATAGAAAGACTGTGTCTCAAAAAAAACACAAAACCCCCCCAGTCTTAGTCCTCAGTGGAGGTGACTGCCACAGGGTGTCCCAACATGCTGAGTCCACACACAGCTCCTCCCATTGGCCAGGAGCACCAGTGGTCAGCCTGGGGCATCTCCTGAGAACCCCAGGACTCATGCCCAGAATCACAATATACACTTGCCCCATCACTGCTACCAGGGAGAATGGGGATGACTGAGTCTGGAAACCTAAGCCCACAGCCTAGGCTGGCTAAACCCACTCTGTGCCAGACCCAGGACCCTTGGTACCCCAGGTGTCTGATACAGAGGCCTTACCTGTCCTGGCAGAAGCCCCAGTTGGGTGGGAAAGAGCAGGTGAGCATAAGGCAGGTGAGTTGGCCAGCAAGAGGATCTTGGGCACATACTCCAGTGAAGACCAGGTGCAAGCTAAGGGGCTGGAGGGGAATCAGTCTAATTAAATTCAGGGCTGAACACAGAAATCATGTATGGAGGGGGCACTTGGCCAGAACACCACAGCATTCATGTCTGGACAACTGGGTTAAGTCTTGAAGGATCACCAGAAATAGGATGGCTGAGCACTGTCTACTTTCTGTAAATTTTTTTTTTTTAATTTAAAAAGTTTACAGAGCAGAGGTATCACACAAGATGACACTGGTATATGGGCAGCCTCACGAGGAACTCCCCCCACCAGCTGGCCCCAGGGCAGGTAGGTCCACCCTGACCTCCCTATGGGCTATGTAGTGCCCCTCAGTAGCTGCCAGGCCCACATCAGACAAGGTGCCGCGAATTCACCCTCTTGACATCAGCTGTGATCATAGCTTGGGTCCTGGGGACACAAACACTTTGTCCTCCTCCACGTAAAGCCCTCCTTGTTCTCCCTGAAAACAGAATGGGCCTCAACCCTCAGGACCTTTAGGTAGGGGTCAGGAGGAGAACTGGGGCACCCCTAAACCTCAGGGCAGGAACCACCTTAGAGTTCTGAGCTCGGCATCCGATTGGGAGGCACATCTCCATCTAGCAGGTCAGGCAGGGTTACTGAAAAGAAGATACCAAAGTTGCCCAAGTCATGTGGCCCCCACCTCCTGCATAACTGCAATAGGATGACGTTGATAGAGGCACCTGATTCAAGTAGCAGCTGTACAGGAAGGCTCTCTGAGGTCTCCACTTCCTGGTTCACCACCAGGAGCTCTTTTAGTCCCTCCAGAGCCAGGCCTGCCCCAGGGAGGAGTCAAGTACCATCAGTTGTACACCAGGACACCTTCAGCTACAATGGGCCTTTTCCCAGAGAGCAGGAAAACACATCAAACCTTGGTCTCCACAGCTCAGGTGGGGACTGGCAGCTGAAGTCAGACATCGCACATGGCCAGGACCACCAGAGAACTCTGGTCTTCCAAGCAAAGCAGCACACAGAGCTTGGTTCAGACTTTACTCAGTCTTGGTCCTGCTGTGAACATAAAGAGCATGGGACCCCCTCTGGGAGGAGCCTCTGCAAAGCCAACCCAGCCCAGGAGCTGTATGGCCAGGATTCAACCACTGCCCACAGATAGCCTGTACACCCCAGGTTCTGTGTCCAGGGAAGGGCCCTGTGGTCACTTCCCGCTGGCTCTCTTCTGTACTGCAGGCTCCGCCAATGCCTGATGCTGAAGCTGCTGGAGTAGCTCTTCCACGTAGACTTTGAACAGAGGGACAGGGTCCTAGAGAGGGAGGGTTACAGTGAGACTCATGCAGCCCAGAGCCTAGCCTATGTCACACAGGCTGCTTGATACCTTCTGGACCCCAACCTGGAAGGCAGAGGCCTATCTATGATAGGAGTGCCCTCTCCCTTGGGGAGGCAGGAGTCACATGCCTGAACCCAGCTTTCTTGCAGTCAAAGATAAACTCAAGAGGAGGAGGAGGGCAGCCAGCTGCCATGCCAGGGTAGGCTCCCTGCCCTGACAAGACACCATATGCTCCAGACCCTTCCAGGGAACAGACACAAAAAGGAAGACCCTGGAGATGCTGAGTGCTCCAGTGAACCCACAGTGCCAGGATCCCACTCTTCCTATAAGGATCTTGGGGCAGGAATATGTAGAAACATGTACTGGGAGTGTACCATACTCCCCCAGCAGGGCTGAATGGCATGTGTATCATGGCAGCTGCTCTCCATGCCCACCCAGTATAGCTAATAGTCACACACTCACCTTCTCTTCCAGAAGCCTCTGCTTCTCCACAGCCTCCTCCAGCGTCAGCCCAACCCACTCTGCCTCTGCTTCTGGGATGGCAAACTCCTAGGCAGAGGCAGAAAACATAGTGAAGCACAAAAGCTGGTCCAGAGCAAGGTGTTGGGAGGATGCAGGACAGAAGCACAGGCTAAAGCCCTCACCTTATATTTGTCATAGATGGCCGCCCTCTGCTCAGGGTCATCCGGGTGCAATTGGGGGTCCTGTTGGGCAAGCCTTAGCAGCATCCCTCGCTTCAGGTCCATCCCAAACTTGGAACATAGATCCTCCTTTGGGGTCTGGCAAAAGATTCACATGGGACCAGGTGCTGATGACAGGGCACCACCTACTCTAATAGCCAGCCCCCATGCGAGGCATGGGAATCAGAATAGAAGCAAGTCCAAGTGACTATGAGTAACTATGTTCACTCTAGGACCAAGGGCAAGCCAGTCAGCCATCTATAATGATGGACTCTCCTGCAGCAAGAAGTCCCCACTGAGGCTGCCCCAAAAAGGGCACAATCCTAGGCTAGACACAGTGGCGCACGCCTGTAATCTTATCACTTTGGGAGGCCAAGGTGGGTGGATTGTCTAAGCTCAGGAGTTCGAGACCAGACTGAGCAAGAGTGAGACTCCACCATGTCTCTACTAGAAATAAGGAAGAAAAAAAAAAAAATTAGCAGGGCATCATAGCTCACGCCTATAGTCTCAATTACTCAGGAGGCTGAGGCAAAAGGACTGCTTGGGCCCAAGAGATTGAGGTTCCTGTGAGCTATGATGGCATGGCTCTCTACCCAAGGTGACAGAGTGACTCTGTCTCAAAAAAAAAAAAACAAAAAAAAACATGATCTTGTTTACATTTTGCTATGACCCTCTACTCTAAACAGCAACATTCCCCAATGTGGCACTGTGCTGAGGTTCCTTCAATCTGACTGCTTATGAAACGTCTGAACGCTGACCCCCATGTACACTCCAACCCCTGCCCAGTTTGCCTTGAGGATGTAGAAGTCAAATCCATAGGCCTCATCGATGAGATCCAGGGTCCGCATGGTCACAGTCACCATGAACTTCTTGTCCAGGATCTCACTGTAAAGCTCTCGCTGAAACAACTGTGGCTTCCACACCTTCTTCACCCTTCTTGAGAGCTGAAGGTGCAAGAGAGAGACCCCATGAGTACTGCTGCGTCTCCCTAAAGAGCAGGTGGGGCCCAAGGCCCTTGGGGTCCCCAGTTGCCCTTATGCTTCCCTTGGAGAGACTCCACAGAATCCCTAAGAGACTTGGGGTTCAGAGCTGGGTGCACCAGCCCCCAGCCTGGTGCAGCCCAAGCCCTATCTAGAGCTAACTTCTGCCTTGCTGGCTCAGCAACCCCCAAGTTTGCCTTCAGGTTGCTAATGTTTTCTCCAGATGCACACACAACTGTAACCCCAGGTATCACAGGCTCAGGTGGTCACATCCCAAGGGGCCACAGGCAAAGAGAGAGCAGCCTGGGAGGCTTCAAACAAATCTCCCTCAGAAGGTTCAGTAGTCCCCTCCAGAGCTCCCACCAAAAGCAGTCTCAGCAGCCTTGCCCTTTGCAAACTGCCTAACCCTGAGTAGTGGCTTTCCTAAGTAGAGGAAGGGGCAGGGAAGACCTCGCGGGTGCCACCAATATTAGGCAAACTCTGGCAAGTCCTACCCCCTCCTCAACGCACACACCTCCTCCCCATATCGGGCCTTTACACACGCTGTTCCCCCGATATGGATTGCCAGTCTCAGAACGCCTCACCGGGTTTACCAGAACGTAGGTTTCCGCTGGTCAGCACGCTCCACTGACAGAGCTCAACCCCCCAGATGCAGGCCACCAAGGACCGCGAGCGCCCTGAGTACCTCCGCAGCCCTGCGCGGAACCCACCTTGTCGTTGTTGGCGTATCTGTGACCCAAGATCCAGCCCTCGCCGCCCCACAGCCCCTGCTGTGACTCCGGGGGGTAGTAGATGGGAATGGGCACGTCCTCCACGCGCTCCCGCTGCCCGTTCTTGGGATTAACCCTGAACTTGGCCCCGTGCGGCCGATAGTGCACAGGCGCGGGCATCCGCGCCGGCTCCAGAGAACGCAGGTAATGCCCGGGCAGGCGCGCACAGATGCCCTGCTGCAGCCGCAGCCGCCTCCACAGGCAGACAGGGAACTTGTGCAGGGGCATAGCGCGGGATTGCGGAGGCAGGGAACGCCACTCCACACACAGATCACCGCCAACCGGAACCCCACGCCAGCCGGAACCGGAAATAATTCAGCCGAGCCGTGTCCTCTCCCTGCGGCTAACTGGCTACAAAGCCCGTCCGTCTACCTCTCGTCCCGCCCCCTCCCAGTCTTTATGGACTGTGGAAAACACCTTGCGGAGGTAATAGCGGCAACTTAAAGCGCTACCGGCAGCGCGCTGCTCGGGCGCGGCGGGGCTTGTTATCCTGGGCCCCATCTCAGGGGGCCTAGTTTAGCTTGAAAAATCAGTGCTGAATATAGAATTCACCAGTCACAGCGAAATCAGATCTACATAAAAATATATCTTAAAATGTTTTACCCACAAATACATGTTTCCCCTTTACAAGACTAGAGGTTGCTTTGGTGGCCAAAGGCAGGGTGGCTAGGGGTGAAGGGAGGCCTCCAGGGAGGAAGGCCACATCCTGGACAGGGGCAGGGAAAAGAAGCCCCCAAAACTGAGGGGAGAACCCCACTCAGCCCTGCAGCCCCTTCCTCCAAGAGCCAGAGCAAAGTAGAGGGCAGTGGACACCAGCTTCTCTCCATGGCCACTGCAGCAGCAGGGGAGCTCTGTGCTCAAGACAGGATGGCATTTGGGGTGATAGTGCCAGAAGGGCACAGCTCTTAGCCTCAGAGGTGGACTCAGGCCTTCTAGTCCTATAGATCTCATATCATAGCATATCACAAAGAAGCAGAGCAGTGAGGATTCTTTCTTCACATCCCTAACCAACCACAGGTCAGCAAAGTAGAGCCCCACATTGCACAGGGCATCCGGGGCCACCACAGCAGCTGGCCAGTCAGCCAGAGGGCCTCTTCTGGGGAGGAGGAAGGAAGAGGGTGCTAAGGCCAATTTTATTCAACTGGATATCGATTGGAAGGGGGCTGAACAGGGGTCCGCTACTTGACCCTGCTCCTGGCTGAAGAGGTCAGCAGAGAGCAGGGGTCCCTGAGTTGGCATCATGTCACCGTGTAGAGCTCATCCCGATTGTTCCTGCAGATCTGATAGTGGCAGGGGAGCCTCTGCCAGCAGGTCCAGGGCTCTGTGTGCTTCTCCCGTGGTGGCAATAGTAACGCCGCACTCCCTGCCAGCAGCATGTGCCAGATGCTGTGGGTGTAGTAATAGTTGTCAGCGGTCATTAAGGAAGTGTAGATAGTGATGCCTACAGTGGCCATGGAGATGCCAGGCAGGAGGTAGAAGACCCAGCGCTGCCATGAACTGGGGTAGCATTGGCGCCGGTGCCCACAGCGGTATACCTGGAGAAAACAGCCGAGCAGGTGTCAGCATATGCGGGGCACAACTGCAGCTCCCAAGGGGCCCAGGGCCAGTGGTCACTGGGAGGCCCACTCAGGTCTAGGCAGCAGAATCATGAGGATGAGCTGTTTCAAGGGGGCTCAAGGACACAAGGCCTCTAGTTCTCAGCCCCAGGCCTCAGACACACAGTTGTGCTAGGCCTCTATGGATACCACTAGCGACCCCCAGCAGATGTGGGACATTCAGGGGTCAGAGCAAGAGTGGGAGTGTGGTCAAAACAAGGGACCAGGCCTGGGCACCTGCCTGCCCCAGCTCCTTACCCACATAGAGGCCATGATCACAAAGGCAAAGAGGCAGGGCCCCATAATGTTCCAGGCCCCCCTGCGGTCCAGCTGCAAGGACATGGCGATGACCAGTGTGCCCAGGAGAAACAGAACCTGTGCAAGACATGGGATGAGTGCAAGGTTGTGGGAGCCCTGGGCTAAGTCACTTGTGATGGCATAGATACACCAGGAGCAGGTGGCTGGGGCAGGCTGTACCCCACGGCCTCCACAGCACCTCTGCCTGCCCTCAGAGCTGCTGATACCCTGACCAAGCCTGCCTTTCCTCCAGTTGCTGTGCTGCACACATAGGTGCATGTGTCCTTGGAATTTCTTTTTTTTTTTTTTTTTTTTTGCAGTTTTTTGGCCAGGGCCAGGCTTGAACCCGCCACCTCCGAGATATGGGTCCGGTACCCTAGTCCTTGAGCCACAGGCACCACCCAACCTTGGAATTTCTGAGGTACAGGCATGGCAAGGCAGGCACCTCTGGGGGACAGGAAGATGGTACCCCTCCCTGAGGTAGGACTCACATAAACTGGACAGCCACATGTGGTGGCTCTCTGCCCACATGCTCAACTACCCTTTCCTTAGGATTCTAGAGGTCTTCAGCAAGGCAGCCTCAGTCTCTCCCCTGCTACTCTGTGGAAAGGGGCTCCTATCCCATGTCTTCTGCAGACACTTCTGCCCACAACCTGCAGTTCTGTGCCTCTCAGCAAGTTCATGTTCCCAGCACTCAGCCAACCAGGACTCTTGATTCTTCCAAACCTCCTTTCCACACCCCCAGCCTTAACTACAGGGCTCCCATGGGCCCCTCAGGGTAGCACCCAGACTGCAGTTCCCAGAGCAGACCCAGGGAAGACAGAGGATGTAGCTCATAGGCACCAGTGTACTAATCTCTATCCGCCAGAACGGGCTGCCCCAGAAAGTCCTGTGTTCTTGGTATCAGAGACCCCAGCAGTACACCAAGTGGCTTCTCAGGAGGCCTGGCCCAGGATGGGCTCCAGGGCCCTCTCAGAATCAGGCCCTGGGAGAAGGCCTGTCAGCTTTGCCTAACGCCACACACTACTTTCCTTCCCAGCATACCCCAAAACAGCCAGCACTGTTTTGTCACAACTGCCTGTGGCTCCTTCTGAAGGCAGCCAGCTGTCATGTCAGATGCTAAGAGCAGCAGCCCAAGCTCCTTACAGTCTCTTCCTCCATACTGCTTTGTGCATGCTGCACTTGAGGGCCTCTGCTAGCCTAGAGCCCAGACCCTAGTGTTGAAGGCCAAAGACTACTTACATGTTTCAGGACAGTCTTCAGCCGTGCCATGCAGAGAATGGTGACCCAGATGGACACCCCGGAGCCCAAGAAGTCACAGTACTGCAGTGTGTCATAGTTGAGGATGCAGAGCACTGCCTTGCCTGGCTGGTCACAGGCATGGTAGAACTGTGGTGGGGGAGGGCTGTGAGCGCAGGCCCAGGCTTCTTGCCCAGGGTCCCTGCGGGCAAGCCCTGGCCTACCGTGGAGAAGAACATGGTGTAGGCATAGACAGAGGCCTCCACAAGAAAGAAGCGGTGTACACAGATGGCAATGGGAGCCAGGAACATGAGGTTGCTGAGTGTCAGCAGCAGTGCGGCTGCCCTCTGCTGTGCCACGGTCTGGGCAGTGGTGTTGTCAGTACAGCTCCACCCACGCCAGCCTGGGGGCCATATAACACCCAGGGCTGAGGCTGGGTCATGGGGCCAGGCTGGGAGGATATAAACCTCAGAGACCATCCTTCACCTGGAGCCCCACGGAGAACCCCTTTCCACACCCAGGACCAAGCTGAGCTGGAGGAGACAGAAGAGGCCAGGAGGAGGCAGTATCACCTCCAGAGATAACTGGAGGAGTTGGGAGGAGGCATTTGCCCCTGTTTTGCCCTGCAGGGTGCTCTCTCCAGCCCTCCTGGAGTGTCCCCAGGGGCAATGACTAGGCAGCCCACAGGGGCGTCCCAAGAATGCAGGGCCCTGGCCTCACCTGCCTTGCAGCTGCATCCTGCATAAAGGTAGCTATGTCTGCGAAGCAGGAGGCACTGCCCATAGGGGCCACAGTCGTTCAAACAGGGCACCAGGTGCAAGGTGGTCTCCACATGGACTACAGTCTCCTCACAGCCCCTTCGAGGAAAGACCCAGGAAGGCTGGCTATGGAATTCTTGCCAGTCCACCCCAGGAGCTCCCAATAGGCTAACAGACACATGAACCAAGAATTGGGGACCTCTTCTTCCTCCAGTAGCCCTGGAAGAAACGACCCTTCCACTGGGTCACTCCCAGACTCTAGTTTCAGGCAGCCCCATTTATAGTCCCACATGCAGTGACCTGGTACCTGCCTTCTGCCCATGCCCCAGCCTCAGGTTCACTTACTGTGGACTCCTGAGGCACACCAGCTGCAGGGAGAGGTACCAGTTGTCTGTCTCTGGGTAGGGGATGATGAGATTGGCCCTGAGGGATGAGGCACTCAGAGACAGGGGGTAGCCCTGGAAGAAGGCTGGGGGGTGCAAAGAGGTCCGTCAGAGGTGGCTGGGGAGTGGCTGGAGCACCCTGCCGCCACTGCCTGCCCATCACACCTGTGGTGCAGTTGTGCGAGGTGTTGAAGCTGAGGAAGGGTGAGGCAGCATTCACACAGGCCACCACCAAGGTATCGTTTGTAATCTCTGTCTGTAAGGGGAAGTGATGCAGGCTCAGCATGCTGGGAAGGCAGTCGGGGTGTCTGCCCTACAAGCCTGCTCAGTGCCTTTCTCGGGGGCTCCTGGTGCCCAGGGCCTCCAGGCCTGGGAAGCCCTGCCATGAGCCACCTCACATCCTCACCACTACACAGACCATCTCCTCAGGCACTACCTGGGGATGTTTTGTAGGGGAGGGTCACTCCACAGACGACGACCCCTATTCTGGCCCATGCCTGCTGGTGTCACTTTGTTGCCTAAAAGGCTGCCTTGACCCAATCTCTGTGCCAAACTGACCACACACAGGCATGGGAAGGTCACCCAGTATCCTGAGCCCAGCCCTGGCCTGGAGTACTGCCAGAACCACAGGTACCTTGTTGGTCCTCAGGGAGATGGTGAGGGAACCCCCACTGTCCATGCCTGTGTTGAGGCGGAGCTGCATCATGGAGGGTGTGTTCAAATGCACTGTCACCAAGATCCTGTCCAGGGGCTGGAAGCGCACAGATACCACATCCATGTCCTCTCGAATGATCGGGTAGCTCAAGAGGCAGAAGGGGCTACTGCTCCACCCACTGCTCCTGCCCAGGTCCCGGTGGCAGGGGCTCAGGGACTGCTGTCCAATGGAGGTGTTGTAGGTCTGGTTTTGTCTGCTTTGCAGAAGGTGGGAGAAGGTCATACTCCATGGCCTACAAGCTGTCCAGAGGACAAGTGGCTCAGCTGCAGGAAGGTCTTGGGGCCTGGGAAAGGGCAAAGACACCCCCACCCCTCCCTGTGCAGCCCACCTGTAAGGGCAGCTACAGCACTGAAAGCTACTGCTTCATGGGACCCTGCCAGGTTCTCAGCCATCACTTGTAGCCACCGGTCCCAGGGCGGTGAGGGCAGCAGCAAGCGGCAGGGCCAGGTGAGGCTGGTGCAGGTGAGCACCTTCTGGAAGTTGTTAGGTAGGGTGACTGAGCCCACAGTGAGACGCACAGGGCAGCCCAGGCTCCCATTGGATGCACAGCCCTGCAGCTCCAATTGTAGCTCCTGTGTGTACTCGGGGACAAAGATCCTGTAGGAAGGTGGGACGGTGGTCAAAGGGGGCTGAGCATCTGGAACCACTGCCCCAGTGACCCTGTATCCCAGGACTATGGTCTTCTACCTACTCTGTCAAACCTGAAGGCTACAGGGCACACCCCCACTCACTTGAGGTAGCTGGGGTGGGAGAGGAGAGTCTGTGGAAGAGGCATATCAGGTTCCACAATGGAGGTCTTAACCACACGTATGACCAGCATGTCAGGCTGGAAGATGTAAGCACAGGTGGGAACAAAGCCCTAGGAGAGAACAAGGTGTGGGGGGCAGGTCTGGACCTGATGAAGTGATCCAGTCCAGAGCAAGGACTGCTCCAAGAGGAAACAATAGGCACCAGCTGTTCATGCACCCTGGGCCTCTGCCCTGATCCCTATACGGAAGCCCTTACCTTCACCTGGATCTTCTGGGATGAGGGGGGAAGATGAGCAGCCACAAACCAGTCCCCAGGTGCTGGGTGGGAGACGTTGACAGAGGTGTTGCTTAGCAACATGGTGCTCAGTGGCATGCTGACATGGAAGGAGGGCTGCACTGAGGTATTGTCTGGGAATCTGGTGCCCAGCGGGTTGATGACTGGAGGAGCGCCATAGCGGAAGTACCTAGAGACAGGACAGTAGGGCCTAGGTCAGGAGCAAGGCTGCGGCCAGGCACAGCACATGGGTGGGCAGGCAGCCACCTACACGGTGATCTCCACATCAGTGCATGTGGGGCCGCTGCCCCGTGAAACTTGCAGCAGCCAGTGCAGCAGCACGGTGTCCGGGGGCACGTGGAAGCGGAAGAGCCTGGCGCTGCCATACCAGCTGTAGAAGGACAGCCTCTGCGGGGCCTGTGAGAAGTGCTCAGACACAAGTGCCACGTCTGTGGGGAGAGGCGCCGTCAGCCAGGCCAATGGGAGGCTCCCAGAAGGAGAGGGCTCAGGAAGCCCAGGTGGACCAACTTGGGGCCCCTGACATGTCAGTCTTGTCCTTGGCAAAAGCCGCTGCCCCCTTCCAGCCCCACAGAGGCTGTCCTGGGCCAAGCAGAAGTTTCCCCTCAGGCTATCATCACTCAGCCTCTTCTCCCAAATGCCCACATCCCACTCCCACCACTGCTCCCCTCTAGCACCCATTACCCCAGCAGCCTTCAACCTTAAAAAGACCCCACTTCCTACAGCCAGCCCCTCCTGCAGGGCAGTCAGTCAGGTCCACCCCTGCACTGCAGCCCTGGAACACTCAGGCCAAGGTCAAGGGTGGAGGACATGGGGAAGTCAAGCAGAAGTCCCTGCCCCTCCTCACATCTGCCCCAGGTGCTGGATACCAGGACACACTCCTTTTCTCTTCCCCTTTGAGCTTCCAGTAGCTGTGAAGGCCCCTCCACTGGACAGGTAAAGAGGCTCAGATGTGGGGGCTGGTTGCCTGCTCTCACCTGTGAGGACATGGGACAGGGCCAGACCAGAGCCCAAGTTCCCCCTTAACCTAGGAGAGACTCTAGGTGGGAGAGGGGACCCCATGCCAGAAGCCTGGACAGCCCTGGAGACAAGGGGACAGCTGGCCCCTATGCTCAAAATGGTTGAGGCTCCTACCTGCCCTTAGAGTACACATCCATGCCTCATAGTACAGGGGAAAACAGGAGCCCACAGGAGACACACTGCCCAAGGCTCTCAGACCAGGTATCCCCATGGCCTATGACCCTGCCACATTCTCAGACTTTCAGCACCAGCCCCCATGCAGCCTCATGCACTGTGTGACCTTGGGCAGCCCTTCCCCTCTCTAGGTCCCAGCTTCCTTGTGGGTGGGCCAAAGTGGACAGGCAGCACCTCCCTCTGAGGTTAATGAACAGCAAAGCGTTTCAGGAAGAAATGTTTTGTGAATACAAAAGGGCTTGGCCTCATTCTCTGAGCTGGGTGCTCCCCACCCAGCCCACCTAGAAGCCTTCCTCTGCCTCAACTGGGAAAGCTCAGACCACCCTGGCAGTAGGCCCAGGCCCCTTGAAGAGAGGGATGAGGGATTGAGGTGATCAATGAACTCTCTTGCCATCCTCCTCGCCCCTCCCATAGTGACACCTAGAGAAAAGGTAACAGTCTGCTGGCAGAGCCAGTCTAAGCTCCATCCAGAGGAGCAGGGCATGGGTGGCTGGGCAGGGCAGGCTCCAAGCTTGCCAGGTATCTGCTGGTCACCAAGTCCCACCCACTAGGCTGTCACCTGAAGTGCTACAGGCCCTAGGGCAGAACCATAACATGGCCAGGACGGCCCCCAGGACCATGCTGTCCAGGGGAAACAATCAGCCAGCTGGATATCAGGCTCTGAGAAGGGCATGCAGGGGAGGTCACCCTGCAGTATACAGCTCCCTGACCTGTCAGGGGTAAAGACCTCAGGCCTCTCTGGTCCTGGAGTACCAGCCTGAGGACACTCGGAATCCTCTGGTGAAGTTTTGGCAAGTATACAAGAGATAAGATCTGCTCAATGTTGCCCTAACACCCAATCCCCAATCCCTAGGGCCACATAGCCCTTCTGGGCCTCTCCAAGGACTCTGCAGTCCAATCACCCCGCCCAAGATGCCCACAGTGTTATCTAAGTAAACATACCAGGCAGCTAGCATGGTGGTCTGAGCCAGATGTGACATCAGGAGGGGTGAAGAGGGATGGCAACATGCAACCCTGCCCTGCCCCACACCCCCTCCATAGGGTTGGGCAAGAAGAGGGGAAAGTCCTGGAGCCTGTCCTGGGAATCCCAGTGAAGGTCCCTCGGCCCCATATCCTCCAGACAAGAACAGGCACCTGCGAGAGACCCTGCCCACCCACAGATCCCGAAAGTCAGGGCCACAAAGCTGCATACCCCTCAGCAGACCTAAGAGGAGGTGAGGGGCTGAGCCAGGCCACCTAGGCACCAACACTGCCAGACCTGAGTGTTCCATCTCCACACACTACCCCAACAGTGACCCCTCACCCGGGGCAGATCACTGGAATGCAGAAAAGGATGGCAGTATCCAATGGAGCAATTTAATCAGGAGCACGATCCTCAGGGGAAAATGCCTTTCATTTCAAGCTGTGCCAAGCTCAGAAACCAGAAGGCACAGCCCTCAAAAGAAATCTGAGGAGCAATGTTTCAGAGAAGGGGGAGCAGTCAAGACAGAAGCCCTAGGCAGCATTGGCTGAGCAGCCCACTGCCCAGAGGGTCTGCTGAGTGGACAGGGTCATGACAGTCCTCCCAGCCCACCAGCCCAAACACTGGAGGCTCTGGGGATCCCAGGCTATCACCCCCAGGGTCCAAGGCTTGCTGTCCACACCTCAGTCCCTCCCCCTAGTCTTAGCCACTCCCTTGGACCGCAGTCAGGGTGGAGACCCTCTGGGAGCAGAAATGGGAAAGGAGCTCCGGCAAGTTCCCACACAAGGGGGCTATTCTTTTCCTCAGGCCCGCCCTGACCAACAGGCTCCTCCGCGCTGGAGCCGGGCCTCCAAGCTCTGTTGAAAGTGGACGCTCCTGTGTTGGTGGTCACTGGGAGGAGTGGGGACACGATGCCCAGGGCCCTGCTCCAGAGCCCGAGGAACTTTCCCCGGCTCAGCCCCTCTACCAGACCAGCTGAGGGCCTGGGACCCCACGTGCAGCCGTTCTTCCCAGTGGGCGCTAAGCCAAGTCCCACCTGAGCACACTGGAAAGTGGGAAGGCAGAGAGCGCCCCAAGGGTCAATCAGGCGGAACCAGCTTAGGGGACAGAGCGTGAGCGCAGCGGTCCCTCCCGGCTCCTCTCTGATGCAGGGCGCCCCCAAGCTTAACACCAGCGCCGGCGCTGGGTGAGCGCACAGGTGCCCCCAGGTGAGTCACAATCGCGGCCCCGCCTCGACCCCCGCCCGCGCCTCACGGACTGCGCCCGGTAGTCAGCGCCTGCTCACCGCTCTTCCTGCTGTGGCTGGCAGCAGGCGGGGGCCGAGCGAGCAGCAGAAGCAGCAGCAGCGGCCCCGCCGCTGCTACGGCCACCGCCTCGCCCGCGTTCCCGGTCCCAGCCCGGCCCATCGCTCGGCTCGGCCAGGCGCTACCCGGCCCGCGTCCGCCGCTGCCCGCCCCCGCCGCCACTCGGGCAGCCACCGCCGCCTCTGCGGCCGCCGCCGCAGTCTCTGCACCGGGCTCCCATGGCCCGGCCGGTCCCCGGCCGTCGCCCCGGGCACTTCCGCCTGCGAGGCCCCGCCCCGCGGGGAGCCGGGTCGCCTGGGCGCTAGCGGGAGGGGGCGGAGAACCGGGTCTTACCGACTGGGGTAGCTGGGTCCCAGGGTCGCGGGTGGGTGGGTGCCGGGCAGGACGGGTGGAGAAGAGGCGCGGAGAGTTGGATCGAAGGTGGGGTATGGGGGGTGCGGGGAGGGGCGCGGGGACACCTGCGAGGAGGCGAAGGAGAGGGCTCGCAGCATTTGGGAGACACCGGGAAGGAGAGGATCCGGGGTCACGTGGGGCGCATAGGGGTGTCGGGGAGCGGAGGAGTAACGCCGGACCGAGGGCAGCGCGGGACGGAGATATTACCCACGACCCAGTGTTGCCAGCAGAGCGCGGGACAGAGGGGTCTTGCGGGGCGTCCATTGGAAGATGCGAGGCGGTGGGGAGTGATGGTGCCCCAAACTTCTTCCCGGAGGCGCTGGGAGCTTTGTGGGACAGGTGGGTCAGCCACACGGGCCCGCCGGGGGGTGACAAGGCCGCAGTGAGTTCCCGGGGGCTGCGAGTGCGAGGGGGCGTTGGCTTCTGGCTGGGATGCAGAGGTTGGACCCAAAGTCCGCATGGCCGGGCAGAGTCCTGCGCTGGTTCTTATCCAGCACGCGTGGGCCGGAGCTGTGGCCTCTCCGAGCTTGAATCACCCCAGGTCTGCCCCTTGCAGCCCCCCTTCATACCGAAGAGCTGCTATGAGTGTGTGTAAAAACACTTGCTCGTAGAATTGGCCGGATTAACTCCTCACGCTTTACCCTGGAATGGATTCCAAAAAACAGATTAAAGATTTAACGATAAAAAAGGAAACCGCAAAAGCGCTACAGGCTAGAAGAAAACTTGGGGAAGCTTTATCAGAATCTTGGGGAGGAGGTTTTTCTAAGTATGAAACAAACCCCAAAGACATTAGAGGCAACACTGAGAAATTTAACTACTGTAAAGGAAAAAGTTGGCAGAGCAAAAAAGCTACTTAAGTGAGTTGGGCGGCGCCTGTGGCTCAAAGGAGTAGGGCGCCGGCTTCATATACCGGAGGTGGCAGTTTCAAACCCGGCCCCCCAAAAAAAACAAAACAAAAAAACCCTACTTAAGTGAGTTTTAAAACGAACCATAAACTGGGGGTGGGGTGGGGTGTGGGGGTGGAAGAAGAAGCATGCTTACAAAGGGTTAATCTCAATAAAATTAATACAAAACAGCCACAAATCAATACCAACAGAAAATGACCAAAGGATATCTAGCTACTGGATTCCTGGAGAAGATATGCAAATAAAACAGTAAGCATCAACTTTCCTAGGAACTGAGATGAAAACTAAAAAACACTGAAATGGCTTTTCTTTTACCTAATTGGCAAAGATCAAAAAGTTTGGTTTTTTTTTTTTGAGACAGAGCCTTGAGCTGTCGCCTTGGGTAGAGTGCAGTGGCATCACAGCTCACAGCAACCTCCAACTCCTGGGCTCAAGGGATTCTCCTGCCTCAGCCTCCCAAGCAGCTGGGACTACAGGCGCCTGCCACAATGCTCGGCTATTTTTTGGTTGCAGCCGTCAGTGTTTGGCAGGTCAGGACTGGATTCGAACCCACCAGTTCAGATGTATGTGGCTGGCGCTTAGCTGCTTGATCCATAGGTGCCAAGCCAAAAAGTTTGATCACACCAAAAGGATGAGAGTTGGGGCCCAGAGACGCGTGTTGTAGGGCCGGTTACCCAGTAAGTATTAGGGTGAGCCTTGTGGGAGGGAACCTCCAGGCTCCTGAACCAAAAATAACAGGAGCACAGCACCTTCAATCCAGTAACGAGACCTCTAGATTTTCCCTGCAGCTATATCCACGGAAGTGGCCGCTGTTAATACTGCATACGCCTAAAAGTTGGGCATTAGCTGACAGGGCATTCAAATTGCAGAGCATTCACACCACGGTTCAAATGCAGCAGTAACAGGAAGAATGGGAAGCACAATGTACTGACTGGAAACAGTCCACCAGATAGCTCATTAGGTGAAAAAAAAAAAAAAAGGAATGGGCAGGTCAGTGTGCTTAGAAAGCTGATGTTTTTGTAGAAAAGGGAGAAAAATGCATTTAATTTGTGTATATCAAAGGCATAGAATATCTCTGGAAAGATCCAGCAGTTACACCTGTTGACTTTGGGGGAGGGGACCAGCGTTGGGAAGGGTGGTGGTGTGGACTAGGCAAGTTTTCACCTTTTGAACTTTTTTTGGTGGTAGGCAGTGAGGGTTACAGGAAGAAGAGGAAGCTCACCCCTGCTCCCACCTCCTCCCCAAAGCCCTGGGCCACTGAAGGCTAGAGATGGGGGAGGGAGGGTGTTTGGGAGGAAGGAAGCCCTAGGTACAAAGCTACCAGCCACCAGGAGATCCTTTGTTCCTCTAGAATCAACCCTAGCTGCAGGGGGTTCCCAGGTGGTTCTCAATTTAAAGGAACAGAGGTTAGAACCTGGATTTTGCTGAGCCACGATTTTAGGCACTGCTCTGCCCCCCACTGAACTGGCTGGAGTCATGTGGGGGACAGCAGCTGTAGTCGGCAGCACTGGGACTGTTCCATCCGGGTCTACTTTCTGCCCCAGGCTGGGCTCAGACTCCCCATACACACATACTGCCACACTCCTCCTTGACCTTGTCACCTTAGGTTTCTATGCTGAAGTTCCCCACTGGGGAGGAAGGAAGGCAGCAGACCCTCCTCACTTCCTGTGCTCCATAGGAAGGCTGGTGAAATTGAAGATGGACAAGAAGCCTGGGACTGAGGTCCAGGAGGTCTCTGCTAAGTAGCAGAGCTTTAGCCCTGGGAAGAAAACTATGACATGAAATAATGCTCAATCAGTGGTTGGCGACATAGATTAAAACTAGGCCGCCCGATTGGCCCTCTCAGGCAGGTGGGGCTTCAGGCTCTGCTGGAAGGAATGTGAGCCACCTCCACCTTTTGAAAATTAATATGGCAACCTTAAAATGTAATAAGAACACACCTAAGGGGCGGCGCCTGTGGCTCAGTGAGTAGGGTGCCGGCCCCATATACCGAAGAGTGGTGGGTTCAAACCCAGCCCGGGCCAAACTGCAACAAAAAAATAGCTGGGCGTTGTGGCGGACGCCTGTAGTCCCAGCTGCTTTGGAGGCTGAGGCAGGAGAATCATGTAAGTCCAAGAGCTGGAGGTTGCTGTGAGTCCTGTGACGTCATGGCACTCTACCAAGGGCCGTAAAGTGAGACTCTGTCTCGACGAGAAAAAAAAAAAAAAGGACAGATGCACCCGGGTATTTTAACAGAATTGTTTCAGGCCAGGCTTAGTGGTTTTTGCCTATAATCCCAGCACTTGTGAGGCCGTGGTGGTGGATTGCCTGAGCGCAGGAGTTCCGAGACCAGCCTGAGCCAGAGCGAAACCCAGTCTCAAAAAAAAAATAGCCTGGCTGACTGATCAAGGTGGCTCACGCCTGTAATCTCAGCACTTGGGAGGCCAAGGCAGGTGTATTGCCTGAGCTCACAGGTTCAAGACCAGTCTAAGCCTAAGCGAGACCTCATCTCTAAAAATAGCTGGGCGTTGTGGTGGGTGCCTGTAGTTCCAGCTACTCGGGAGGCCAAGCCAAGAGAATTGTTGAAGCCTAGGAGTTTGAGATTGCTGTGAGCTATGATGCCATGGCACTCTACCAAGGGCGATAAAGTGAGTCTCTGTCTCAAAAAAAATACAAAATAAAATATATATATATCCTGGCCCTGTGTTGGTGCCTGTAATCCCAACTACTTGGGAGGCTAAGGCAAGAGGATCGCTTGAACCCAAGAGTTTGAGGTTGCTGTGAACTATGACGCCACCGCTCTCTACTACTGAGGGTGACAAAGTGAGACTCTGTCTCAAAAAACAAACAAAAAAAATAATAATTGTTCAATACGTATACTCTTGTGGTCAGAAAAGAAGCCATACTCTGTAAAATAATTTAAAGAGGTTTATTCTAAGCTAACTTTGGGGAACATGACCCAGAACCCCAATCAAAAAGTCTTGATCCCAGTACTTGGGCGGCGGGTGGATAGCCTGACCACAGGAGTTTGAGACCAGCCTGAGCCAGAGTGGGACCTCCTTTCTAAAAAAAGAAAAAGCGGGGTGTTATGGCAGGTGCCTGTAGTCCCAGCTACTTGGGATGCTGAGGCAAGAGAATCGCTTAAGTCCAGGAGTTTGAGGTTGCTGTGAGCTATGACACTCAACTAAGGGTGACAAAGTGAGACTCTGTCTCAAAAAAAAGAAGCCTTGAGCACATGGACTCAAGGTGGTGGTCTTATAGCTTGGTTTTATACATTTTAGGGAGACAGATTACAGGTGAGTTCATAAATCAATATGTGCAAAACATACATTGGTTTGGCTCATAAGGTGGGATATCTGGAAGGGAGCTTACAGGTTGTAGGTGGGTTTAAAGATTCTTCCACTGACAATTGAGTCAAAGAGTTAGGCTCTGTCTAAAAGACCAAGAGTCAGTGAAAAGGAATGCTTAAGATAAAGGGTCTGTTAGGGACAAAGTACTGGACTGACTCAAGTAGTTATGCATATTGAGGACGGGACTTGGTATAGCCTTGTGCCTGTGAGTCACAAAGGACATCTCTAAGAAGGGGAAGGGGCATGATGAGGCAGATTTGATTTTTGTTCTCACAGCTAGCAACTCGTTTTTAGAATCCTCTTGGCCAAGAAGGGGGGTCCAGTCACTCAGTTGCTGAGGGGGGAGCCTTAAGACTTTATTTTAGTTCACACTCTGAATCTTTTTTTTTTTTTTTTTGAGATGGGCCATCCAGGCTCACTGTAACCTCAAATTCCTGGGTTCAAGGCATCATCCTGCCTTAGCCTCCTGAGTAACTGAGACTGCAGGTGTACACCACAGTGCTTGGCCACTCCAATTTTTATGCAACTTTTGGCCATGTGTATCTATGGGTCTTCAGGAGGAATACTGATAAAGTAGAAAAATCCTGTTTCTGGCGGTGCCTGTGGCTCAGTCGGTAAGGCGGCGGCCCCATATACCGAGGGTGACGGGTTCAAACCCGGCCCCAGCCAAACTGCAACCAAAAACTAGCCGGGTGTTGTGGCGGGCGCCTGTAGTCCCAGCTACTCGGGAGACTGAGGCAAGAGAATCGCTTAAGCCCAGGAGTTGGAGGTTGCTGTGAGCTGTGTGAGGCCACGGCACGCTACTGAGGGCCATAAAGTGAGACTCTGTCTCTACAAAAAAAAAAAAAAAAAAAAATGGTGTTAGAAAAGTATGTTTTTTAGTACAAAAGAGTTCAGGAAAGGAGGTAAAGAATACAAATTGGAAGGGGCAAATGAAACTCATAGTAGAAGAGTAAACCTAAATCCAGCAATATCAATAATTACATTAAATATTAGTGGCCTTGGCTCGGTGCCTGTGGCTCAAGCGGCTAAGGCGCCAGCCACATACACCTGAGCTGGCGGGTTCTAATCCAGCCCAGGCCCGCCAAACAACAATGACGGCTGCAACCAAAAAATAGCTGGGCATTGTGGCAGGCACCCATAGTCCCATCTACTTGGGAGGTAGAGGCAGGAAAATCACTTAAGCCCAGCAGTTGGAGGTTGCTGTGAGCTGTGATGCCATAGCAATCTACCCAGGGTGACAGCTTGAGGCTCTGTCTCAAAAAAAAAAGAAAAATTAGTGGCCTAAATGCTCAGATTAAAAATCAGAGGATGTAAGGTTGAGTTTTGAAAAAGCAAGATTCAGGCCAGGCACAGTGGCTCACGCTTATAATCCTACAACTCTGGGAGGCTGAGGTAGGTGGATTGCTTGAACTCAGGAGTTGGAGACCACCCTGAGTAAGAGCAAGACCTCATCTCTCTGAAAAATAGACCAAACCCTCCCCCAAACTAGCTGGGCATTGTGTTGTGGCCTCTAGTCCCAGCTACTTAGAAAGCTGAGGCAAGAGGATTTCTTGAGCCTAAGGGTTTAAGGTTGTGAGCTATGATGACAGACTACAGGTGCCCACCATAATGCCCGGCTACTTTTAGAGATTAGTGTCTCACTCTTGCTCAGGCTGGTCTTGAGCTCTTGAACTCAGGCTGATCTTGAATGCCTGTCAGGCAATCCACCGTCTTCATCCTCCCAGAATGCTAGGATTACAAGTGTGTGTCACTTTGCCCCACTGAATTTAAGAGAATTTAAGGGTTAAGCACAGGTGGCTCATGTCTAATTGTGGCACTCTGGGAGGCTGCAGTGGGAGGAATGTTTGAGCTTAGGAGTTCAAGACCAGCCTGAGCAAGAGAAAGACCCCATCTCTACAAAAAACAGAAAAACAGGTTGGTGCCTGTGGGTCAGTGGGTAGGGTGCTGACCCCATACACCAAGGGTGGTGGGTTCGAACCTGGCCCCGGCCAAACTGCAACAAAAAAGTAGCCGGGCATTGTGGTGGGCACCTGTGGTGCCAGCTACTTGGGAGGTTGACGCAAGAGAATCACCTAAGCCCAGGAGTTGGAGGTTGCTGTGAGCTGTGACGCTACAGCACTCTACTGAGGGCAATAAAGTGAGACTCTGTCTCTTAAAAAAAAAAAAAAAGAAAGAAAAGAAAGAAAAATGGGCCGGCATGGTGGCTCACGCCTATAATCCTAGCACTCTGGGAGGCTGAGGCGGGTGGATTGCCTGAGCTCACAGGTTTGAGACCAGCCTGAGCCACAGTGAGACCCCCCCACCTCTAAAAGTAGTCTGGCATTGTGGTGGGCACCTGTAGTCCCAGCTACTCCAGAGGCTGAGACAAGAGGATCACTTAAGCCCAAGAGTTTGAGGTTGCTGTGACCTATCACCCCATGGCATTCTACTGAGGGCAACAAAGTGAGACTCTGTCTCAAAAAAAAAAAGGAAAAGATGGGGTGGCACCTGTGGCTCAGTGAGTAGGGCACCGGCCCCATATGCTGAGGGTGGCGGGTTCAAACCCAGCTTTGGCCAAACTGCAACAAAAAAAATAGTCGGGCGTTGTCGCGGGCACCTGTGGTCCCAGCTGCTCGGGAGGCTGAGGCAAGAGAATCGCTTAAGCCCAGAAGTTGGAGGTTGCTGTGAGCCATGTGACATCATGGCACTCTACCTGAGGGCGGTACAGTGAGACTCTGTCTCTACAATAAAAAACAAACAAAAAAAAAAAAAAGAAAGGAAAAGATCATGAATATGTTTTCCTATCTTGTAAGATCTTTATATTTGTCTTCCATATTTAGGTTTAATATACCTGAAATGTCTTTCTTTTTTTTTTTTTCTGAGACAGAGTCTCACTATGTCACCCTTGGTAGAATGTCATGGCATCACAGCTGTCAGCAACCTCCAACTCTTGGGCTTAAGTGATTCTCTTGCCTCAGCCTCTGAAGTATCTGGGACTATAGGAGCCCACCACCAGCTATTTTTTTTTGTTGTAGTTGTCGTTGTTGGCAGGCCTGGACTGGGTTCAAACCCACCAGCCCCGGTGTATGTGGCTGGCATCTTAGCCTCTGAGCTCTAGGGGCCGAGCCAAAATTTATTTCTATGTATGTAAAATAGAGTGTTTTTTTTTTTCCTGTATGGATTTCCTATTGACCCAGTACTATTGAAAAGTCTGTTTCCACCCCTCACGTTCAGCACTGCCTTAGTCACAGGTTAGGGGTTCAAACACTCGTGGGTGTTTCTGGGTTCTGACTTCTCTTTCTATTTCTCAGCACCTGGACCATTATTCACTCTGCATTATTTACCACAGCTTCCCCATAAGGACTGAAATCTGGGGGAACAAGCCCCCCTGCCTTTGTCTCCTTCAACAGGTCTTGGTAGTTCAGCCCTTTGCACGTCTATATTATGTTTAGAGTTAGCCTTTCAAGTAAAAAAACCCCAAAAAATCCTGCTAGGGCACTGATTAGGATTGCAGTGACTCCATGGGTCCAAAGGAGGACAAGTGGCTTGGCGCCTGTAGCTCAAGTGGCTAAGGCACCAGCCACATACACCAGAGCTGGTGAGTTCAAATCTAGCCCAGGCCTGCCAAACAGCAATGATAACTACAACCAAAAAAAAAAAAAAAAAATGGCTGGGTGTTGTGGTGGGTGCCTCCCAGCTACTTGGGAGGCTGAGGCAAGAGGATCGCTTAAGCCCAGGAGTTGGAGGTTGCTGTGAGCTGTGATGCCATGGCACTCTACTCAGGGCAACAGCTTGAGGCTCTGTCTCAAAAAAAAAAAAAAATGAGGACAAGTGACCCCTCCTTTCTACTCGTAAAGCTGCAGACCAGCTGGCCTCTCCATGGGCCCTGAGCTTTGACTATATATGGATGTCTAAATAAACCTAAGTCTCTGAAGGAACTAGGATTGCTAGGACTAGGAACTAGGAGGAAGGTGTTTTGTTTTTGTTTTGACCCAGGCTGGAGTGCAGTGGCACTGTCGTCATAGCTCACTATAACCTCCAACTCCTGGGCTCTAGCAATCCTCCTCTTCAGCCTCTGTAGTTCCTAGGACTGCAGGTATGGCCACGTGCCCAGTTGGAGAGGAGACTCTACACTGGAGAACTGTGGTCATGGAGAAATAAAAATTGTTCATGTATGCTTTTTTTTTTTGAGACAGAGTCTCACTTTGCTGCCTTTGCCAGAGTGCCATGGTGTCACAGCTCACAGTAACCTCAAACTCTTGGGCTTAAGTGATTCTCTTGCCTCAGCCTCCCAAGTAGCTGGGACTACAATGCCCGGCTATTTTTTTATTGCAGTTGTCATTGTCATTTTAGCTGGCTTGGGCTGGGTTTGAACCTGCCAGCCTCAGTGTATGTGGCTGGCACCATAACCACTGTGCTATGGGTGCCAAGCATGTTCATATGTGCTTTTACAGAGAGTACAGGAAGAGAACAGGGGTCACAGGGGCTATGCTGAGACCAGACATAGCAGGAAGCAGCCACTAGGGCAGCCCCTGCTCAGTGGCACTGTCATCACCATCTTACAGAGGGGAACAGAGAGGGTCAGAGGCAGAAAGAGAGTTGAAACACAGGTCTCCTGATTCACTCAACCAACAGATACTAGAAAGCCTCAAGTCTTTCCACAGAGGCTACACAGATCCTGGATAGAATGGGTATCTAGAAAACTGGTGAAGAAGCAATGAGCTCAAGGCCTTTTGTCTTCTATTCAAGCTCTGGTGTGGCCACACAGAAGCTAGGTGATCATATTCCTCGGATGAGCTCAGTTGGGCCAGGTTTGGTTGGAAGAGAGGTAATGTTAGTTACCTATCATTATGAGTAGAGTGGCCTAAAACTCAGTAGCTTAACATAACCACTATTTTATTTTCTTGCTGATTCTTTACTGGTTCATGGATTCAGGCAGGGATTGGCTGGGTGGCTTTTCTGCTTTATGTAGCATTCACTGGGACTTGAACTCCAAGGATGACTCCATCTACACTTCTGGTATCTTGACAGGACTATCTGTGCACTGGGACCTCTCTCTCTCTATGGCTACTTTAGGCTTTTTTGCAAGGAGGGTGGGTCCCAAGTATTATACATGTATCCCAAGTGGCAAAGTTTGAAGTGCAGACCTCTTATGGCCCAGCCTTGGAAACTACCCACTGTTTCTTCTGCTGCTTTCTGTTAGTTACAACCAGTCACAGTGCCAGCCTAAGTGGGGAAGTGGTTAGGCCATTTTGCACAATAGCATGTGGGACAAACAATGTGCTGTGGTTCTCTCTAGGACAAGGATGGGTGGGGTCATGCTGTTGCAGGCTCAGAATCACTGAGGCACTAAAAGGCCTGAAACAATTTACCCATGTCATATTGGAAGGTTGGAAGCAGTTCATTGAAATAGCTAAGATCTATTTTGGTTCTAAAAAACAGAATCTAAATAATCTTAAGGGTCATAAGGAACTACTGTTGAGTCACAAACCAACTGGGTGACCTTGGGTTTCTGACAGTTTTCACACACACCCATTCTGGAGTACTGAAAGTAGTAAATGTCCAAGAGTGGGAGTTCTTGGGCACCTCTATTGGGTAGAATTGGGTGGGCCCCATTTCAGAATAATGTTTCTAGTACACAAAATAAAATACTTGGGAATAAAAGGGAAAAAATGTAGTTTACATAGTATGTAATTCACCCATTTTAAGTTTCCAATTTCAGTGATTTTTAGTATACTCATAGATTTGTTCAACCATCTCCATAGTCAATTTTAGAGCATTTTCATTGCCTCAAAATAAACTCCATACCCTTTAGCAATTAGCCCTGTATTTCTCCTTTACTTCCTCTAGCCATAACCAATCATAAATGTTTTCCATCTCTGTGGATTTCCCTATTCTGGACTATCATATGACTGGAATATTTTCTTTCTTTCTTTTTTTTTTTTTTGAAACGAAGTCTCACTATGTTGCCCTCAATAGAGTGCTGTGGCAACACAGCTCACAGCAACCTCAAACTCTTGGGCTCAAGCAATTCTCTTCCCTCAGCCTCCCAAGTAGCTGGGACTACAGGTGCCATGCTTGGCTTTTTTTTTGTTGTTGTTGCAGTTGTATTGCTGATTTTAGCTGGCCTGGGCAGGGTTTCAACCCTCCTTGTATGTGACCTACCCACTGAGCTACTGGCAAACGCTGCCCAGAATAGAATCTTTTCACATGTGGCATTTTGTGTTTGTCTTCTTTCACTTAGCATTTTTTGTTCATTTGCCTTTTTATTTTGAAATAAGATCTCACATCCCTGGGGTGGTAGCTCACACCTACAATCCCAGCACTCTGGGAGGCTGAGGCAGGTCGATTGCCTGAGCTCACCAGTTCAAGACCAGCCTGAACGAGAGCGAGACCTCTGTCTCTAAAAAATAGCCCAGCATCGGACAGCACCTGTGGCTCAGTCGGTAAGGCGCCGGCCCCATATACCGAGAGTGGCGGGTTCAAACCTGGCCCCGGCCGAACTGCAACAAAAAAATAGCTGCGTGTTGTGGTGGGCACCTGTAGTCCCAGCTGCTTGGGAGGCTGAGGCAAGAGAATTGCTTAAGCCCAGGAGTTGGAGGTTGCTGTGAGCTGTGTGATGCCACAGCACTCTACCCAGGGCCATAAAGTGAAACTCTGTCTCTACAAAAAAAAAAAAAAAAAAAAAATAGCCCAGCATCATTGTGGCTGCCTGTAGTCCCAGCTACTTGGGAGGCTGAGGCAAGAGAATTGCTTGAGCCCAATAGTTTAAGGTTGCTGTCAGCTATGACGCCATAGCACTCTACCAAGGGTGACAAAGTGAAACTCTGTCTCAAAAAAAAAAAAAAAAGAAAAGAAATAGGATCTTGCTCTGTCACCAGGGCTAGACTGGAGTGCATCATCATAGCTCATTGTAACCTCAAATTCCTGGGCTTAAGCAGCCATCCTCTCGCCTCAGCCTCTGGAGTATCTGGGACTATAGATGAAGGCTATGGAGACCAAGCTGATTTTTTTCTTTTTTTCAAACAGAGTCTCACTTTGTCACCCTCAGTAGGTGCTGTGGCGTTATAGCTCACAGTAACATCAAACTCTTGGGCTCAAGCGATTCTCTTGCCTCAGAATGGGACTACAGGCACCTGCTCCAATGCTAAGCTATTTTTGGAGACAAGCTCTAACTCTGGCTCAGGTTGGTCTTGAACCTGTGAGCTCAGGCAATCCACCAGCCTCAGCCTCCCAGAGTGCTAAGATTACAGTTGTGAGCCTCTGCACCTGGCCATTAACTGTTTTTTTTTTTTTTTTATCACTGAGTTGGAAGAGTTCTTTCTATTCTTGATAGATGTTCCTTATAGAATATGCAATTTGAAAATACTTTCTCCAGCCCAGCAGGTGAATTGCTTGCGCTCAGGAGTTGGAGACCAGCCTGAGGAAGAAGGAGACCGTGTCTCTAAAACATAGTTGGGTGTTGTGGAGGTCACTTGTAGTCCCACCTACTCAGGAGATTGAGACAAGAGAATCCCTTGAGCCTAAGAGTTTGAGGTTGCTGTGAGCTATGACCCCATTGCACTCTACCTAGGACAAAAAAGTGAGACCCTGTCTCAAAAAAAAAAAAATAATGAAAAGAAAATATTTTCTCCCATTTATAGATTGCCTTTGTACCTTCTTCTTCTTCTTCATTTTTTTTTTTTTTTTTGAGACAGAATCTCAAGCCGTCACCCTGGGTAGAGTGCCATGGCATCACAACTCACAGCAACCTCAAAGTCTTGGGCTTAAGTGATACTCTTGCTTCAGCCTCCCAAGTAGCTGGGATTATAGGTGCCCGCGACAATGCCTGGCTATATTTTGGTTGTAGTTGTCACTGTTGTTTGGGTTTGATCCTGCTAGCTCCTGGGTATGTAGCTGGTGCCCTAGCTGTTTGAGCTACGTGCGCCGAGACACCTTTGTACCTTCTAATGGTGTTCTCTGAAGCACAACAGTTTTTAACTTTGATGATGTACAATTTTTTTTTTTTTTTTTTTTTGTAGAGACAGAGTCTCACTGTACCGCCCTTGGGTAGAGTGCCGTGGCGTCACACGGCTCACAGCAACCTCTAACTCTTGGGCTTACGCGATTCTCTTGCCTCAGCCTCCCGAGTAGCTGGGACTACAGGCGCCCGCCACAACGCCCGGCTATTTTTTTGTTGCAGTTCGGCCGGGGCTGGGTTTGAACCCGCCACCCTCGGCATATGGGGCCGGCGCCCTACTCACTGAGCCACAGGCGCCGCCCGAATTTTTTTTTTTTTTTTTTTTTTGAGACAGAAAGAAATAGCACTCTGGGAGGCCAAGGTGGGTGGATTCCCCTGAGCTCAGAGGTTTGAGCTGAGCCAGCCTGAGCCAGAGTGAGACCCCATTTCTACCAAAAAAAAAAATGGTCTAGGCATTGTGACAGGTGCCTGTAGTTCTAGCTACTTGTGAGGCTGAGGCAAAGGAATCGCTTAAGCCCAAGAGTTTGCGGTTACTGTGAGCTATGTGAGCTATGATGTGACGGCACTCTATCAAAGGCCACAAAGTGAGATTCTGTCTCAATAAAATAAATAAATAAATAAATAAAGTGGAGTAGAAATGGTACATTTTTCCCAATCATCCAAAGTTAATGTAAAAAAAAAACAAAAAAGAGGCTAAGGTGCCAGCCACATACACAAGAGCTGGTGGGTTTGAATCCAGCTCAGGCCAGCCAAAAAACAATGAGAACTACAACCAAAAAAAAAGCCGGGTGTAGTGGCGAGCACCTATAGTCCCAGATACTTGGGAGGCTGAGGTAAGAGAATTGCTTAAGCCCAGGAGTTGGAGGTTGCTGTGAGCTATGATGACACAGCACTACCCAGGGCAACAGCTTGAGGTTCTGTCTCAAAAAAAAAAGAGACAGACAGAAAAAAAAAATGTCTCACTCTATCCCTCTGGGCAGAGTACCATGGTGTCAACGTAGCTCACAGAAACCTCAACCTTCTGTGCTCAAGTGATCCTCTTGCCTGAGCCTCCCAAGTAGCTGGGACTACAAGTGCCCACCACTACACTTGGCTAGTTTTTCTATTTTTAGTAGAGATGGGGTCTCACTTTTGCTCAAGCTGGTCTCCAACACCTCTTGGCCTCCACTTCACCTAACTAATGTACATTTTATCTATTTTTAAAATATTTATTTATTTATTCATTCATTTATTTATTTTTTGAGACAGAGTCTCACTATGTTGCCCTGGGTAGAATGTTGTAGCTTTACAGCTCACAGCAACATCAAACTTTTGGGCTCTAGCGATTCTCTTGCCTCTGCCTCCCAAGTAGCTGGGACTATAGGCACCCATCACAATGCCCGGCTAAATTTATCTATTTTTTATTTTGTTGCTCATGTTTTGATGTAACATCTAAAAATCATTTGCCATATCCAAGATCATGAAGATTTATTTATTTATTTATTTATTTTTTAGTAGTTTTTGGCCAGGGTTGGGTTTGAACCCACCACCTCTGGCATATGGGGCCGGCACCCTACCCCTTTGAGCCACAGGCACCACCATGAAGATTTATTCTTACATTTTCTTCCATGTTTTATAATTTTGGTTCTTACACTTATGTCACCAGTCCATTTTGAGTTAATTTTTTTTTTTTTTTTATTGTTGGAGATTCATTGAGGGTACAATAAGCCAGGTTACACTGATTGCAATTGTTAGGTAAAGTCCCTCTTGCCCCCATAAAGTGTGACACACACCAAGGCCCCACCCCCCTCCCTCCGTCCCTCTTTCTCTTCCCCCCCATAACCTTAATTGTCATTAATTGTCCTCATATCAAAATTGAGTACATAGGATTCATGCTTCTCCATTCTTGTGATACTTTACTAAGAATAATGTCTTCCACTTCCATCCAGGTTAATACGAAGGGTGTAAAGTCTCCATTTTTTTTAATGGCTGAATAGTATTCCATGGTGTACATATACCACAGCTTGTTAATCCATTCCTGGGTTGGTGGGCATTTAGGCTGTTTCCACATTTTGGCGATTGTAAATTGAGCTGCAATAAACAGTCTAGTACAAGTGTCCTTATGATAAAAGGATTTTTTTCCTTCTGGGTAGATGCCCAGTAATGGGATTGCAGGATCAAATGGGAGGTCTAGCTTGAGTGCTTTGAGGTTTCTCCATACTTCCTTCCAGAAAGGTTGTACTTGAGTTAATTTTTTTTTATATGGTGGAAGGTAAGGGTTTTGTATATGACTATTCAGTTGTCGCAGCACCGTTTATTGAAAAAACTATTCTTTTTTTTTTGGCAGTTTTTGGCTCGGGCTGGGTTTGAACCTGCCCCCTCTGGTATATGGGGCCAGCGCCATACTCCTTTGAGCTACAGGCGCTGTCTGAAAAAACTATTCTTTCCCCCATTGAATGGTCTTGGCACATTTGTCAAACTCAATAGACCATATGTGTATGAGTGTACTTCTGGACTTTTATTTATTTATTTATTTTTTGAGACAGAGGCTCATTTTATTGCCCTCAGTAGAGTGCGGTAACATCACAGTGTGATAACCTCAGACTCTTGGGCTCAAGGATTCTCTTGCCTCAGCCTCCCTAGTAGCTGGGAGTACAGGTACCCGCCACAACACCTGGCAATTGTTAGAGACAGGGTCTTGCCCTTGCTCAGGCTGGTCTGGAACTCCTGAGTTCAAGTGATCCACCAACCTCGGCCTCCCAGAGTGCTAAGATTACAGGTAAGAGCTGTCGTACCCAGCAAAAGGACCCCTAAAGGCCCCTAACAGTCTCAGTCTGAGTTCCCACACGTCTCACCACCCCCCTTGGGTTAATTCCTCAAACCGGTTTCAGAAAAGAACAAGGAAGTTCCCTGAGTTCCCAAGAACTCTAGCAACAAGTAAAATAATGGGAAAGCTTACCCCCATAAAACAGGGAAGTTCTCCCAGTTCCCCCAAACGCCTAGCTATGGCGAAACAATGGTGAAAAGGAATTACCTACCAAAGTTCCCAAGGTACTGCATCCCCCTAGATGCCCCCATGCCAACTCTCCATGCCAACCACCACGTAGTACACCACGCGGTTGCCATGCTGTAGCCCCCTGACTGTAATCCTGCCCCAGCTAACTGCCACGTTCTGCTTTTGTTTCTGCTTGCTTGCATGGCAACAAAAAGATATAAAAAGCAACCTGCATTTTTCTTCAGGGCTGTTTGCCTTTGGGTGGTGGCCCACCTGCGCAGGTGTAATAAAGCACTGCGGTCCCCTGCGTAGGTGTAATAAATCACCATCTGATTTATACCTGAAGTGGGGTCCGAGTCTTTCAGGTGGCAAATAATTACAACAGAGCCACTGTACCTGGTCCTAGACTTTCAACTGTATTCCATTGGTCTATATGTATATCCTTGCGGTACACAGTTTATAGTTGCTGTGTGATATATATATATATATTTAGACAGAGTCCTACTATGTCGCCTTTGGTAGAGTGCTGTGGCAACACAGCTCACAGCAACCTCAAACTCTGGGGCTTAAGAGATTCTCTTGCCTCAGCCTCCCAAGTAGCTGGGACAACAGATGCCTGCTACAACACCCCAGCTATTTTGTTTTGTTGCAGTTGTCATTGTTGTTTAGCAGGCCAGGGCTAGGTTTGAACCTGCCACCCTTGGTGCATGTGGCTGGCACTGTAACCACTGTGCTATGGGCATCGAGACATATATATATATATAGTTTTTTTTTTTTTTCTTTTTTGAGACATAGTCTCACTATGTCACCCTCCTGTAGAGTGCATGACGTCACAGCTCACAATAACATCAAACTCTTGGGTTTAAGCGATTCTCTTACCTCAGCCTCCTGAGTAGCTGGGATACAGGCGCCTGCCACAAAGCGTGGCTATTTTTGTTTGTTTATTTCAGTTGTTATTGTTGTTTTAGCTGGCCCGGGCTAGGTTCAAACCCACCAGCCTCAGTGTATGTGGCTGGCACCCTACTCACTGAGCTATGGGTGCCGAGCCAGTGTGTAATACATTTGAAATCATAAAGCGCACATTCTTTGTTCTTTTTCAGAAATTTCTGGCTATTCTGGGTCTTTTTCAAGTCCATGGAATTTTTGGATCTGCTTGTTAAAGTTTCTACAAAAAGTCAGCTGAGATTCTGATAGGGATTGATTTGAATCTATGGATCAGTTTGAGGAGTACTACCATCTAAACAATGTTAATTACGTCTTCCAAGGTTGGCATGGTGGTTCACACCTGTAATCCTAGCACTCTGGGAGGCCTAGGCAGGTGGATTCCTTGAGCTCAAGAATTTGAGACCAGCCTGAGCAAAAGAGAGACCCCGTCTCTATTAAAAATAGAAAAACTGAGGCAAGAGGATCACTTGAACCTGAGTTGGAGGTTACTGTGAGCTATGACTACACGGCACTCTACCCAGGGTGATAGCTTGAGATTCTGTCTGAAAAAAAAAAAAAAGAGGACAGGTGCCTGTAGCTCAGCAGCTATGATGCCAGCCACATACACAGGAGCTGGCAGGTTCAAACCCAAACAACAATGACAACTACAACCAAAAAATAGCCAGGCACTGTCACAGGCTCATGTAGTCCCAGCTACTTGGGAGGCTGAGACAAGAGAATCATTTAAGCCCAAGAGTTTGAGGTTTCTGTGGAGCTGTGATGTCACGGCACTCTACTGAGGGTGACATAATGAGATACTGTCAAAAAAAAAAAAAAAAAGGCGGTCTTTTGGCTTTTCGGTTGGAGGAGGCCAAGGTCCAACTTTCTTCTGTCGTCCAACTTTCTTTGGTTGTCCCTAATCCGGGTTCATCCGACACCAGCCGCCTCCACCATGCCGCCTAAGTTCGACCCCAACGAGATCAAAGTCGTGTACCTGAGGTGCACCAGTGGCGAAGTCAGTGCCACGTCTTTCCTGGCCCCCAAGATTGGCCCCCTGGGTTTGTCTCCAAAAAAGGTTGGTAATGACATCGCCAAAGCAACTGGTGACTGGAAGGGTCTGAGGAGTACAGTGAAACTGACTATCCAGAACAGACAGGCCCAGATTGAAGTGGTACCTTCTGCCTCTGCCCTCATCATCAAAGCCCTCAAGGAACCGCTGAGAGACAGAAAGAAATAGAAAAACATTAAACACAACGGAAATATCACTTTCGATGAGATTGTCAACATTGCCAGCCAGATGCGGCACCAATCTTTAGCCAGAGAACTCTCTGGAACCATTAAAGAGATCCAGGGGACGGCCCAGTCCATGGGCTGCAATGTTGATGGCCGCCACCCTCATGACATCATAGATGACATCAATAGTGGTGCTGTGGAATGCCCAGCTAGTTAAAAAGTACAAAGGAAAATGTTTCAATAAAGGATCATTTGATACCCAGAAAAAAAAAAAGAAAAAAAGACCAGCCTGAGCAAAAGCGAGACCCTCTTTCTACTAAAAATAGAAAAACTGAAAAAAAAAAAAAGAAAAACTGAGGAAAGAGGATCACTGGAGCCCAAGAGTTGTAAGCTATGACGCCATGGCACTCTACCCAGGATTACAGCTTGAAACTGTCTCAAAAAAAAAAAAAAGTCTTCCTATCCATGAACTTGAAATGTTTTTCTGTTTATTTAGATCTTTAATTTCTTTCAACATGATTTGTTGTTTTCAGAGTTAGGAAGAAGAACTCATAAAGGAAATCATAAAACACTTAGAATTAAGTGAAATTGAAGACAAAACATATCAAAACCTAGGCGTGGTAGCTCATGCCTATAATCCTAGCACTCTCGGAGGCCAAGGTGGGTGAATTGCTTGAGCTCACGAGTTTGAGACTGGCCTGAGCAAAAGTGAGACCCTTACTCTACTGAAAAATAGGAAAACTGGCTCAGCGCCTGTGGCTCAAGTGGCTAAGGCACCAGCCACATACACCTAAGCTGGCGGGTTCAAATCCAGCTCGGGCCTGCCAAACAATAATGATGGCTACAACCAAAAAAAAAAAAAATTCCCGGCGTTGTGGTGGGTGCCTATAGTCCCAGCTACTTGAGAGGCGGAGGCAGGAGGCTTGCTTGAGGCCAGGAGTTGGAGGTTGCTGTGAGCTGTGATGCCACAGCACTCTACCCAGGGCAACAGCTTGAGACTCTGTCTCAAAAAATAAATAAATAAATAAAATAAAAGAAAGACATAGCAAGAGATGATCCATTACAAGCAGTAGCATGCTTTGCTATCTACCCCAATATTATTGTTCCTGTCATTTCTGTTTGTGACAAAGTCATAGGCCCTGCAACTAGAAGCATGGCTTATTCCTTATATTCACAATTGATGCAATTAGAGGAATGTGTTCACATCAGAGGCCAGTAGCAAATAAAGGTGGAATTTTTCTGCATTTAAATTCACCAATTAAGGGCAGGTTGAGAAACCATGGTCTCACCTTTCCTCTGACAATCCAGATCCTAGTGTGCTCCTCTGATGGAGGATGTAATTTCTTTCTTTTTCTTTAATTTTTTTTTTTTTTTGAGATGGCCTCAAGCTATAGCCCTTGGTAGAGTGCTCTGGCATCATATGGCAACTTCAAACTCCTGGGCTTAAGTGATTCTCTTGCCTCAGCCTTCTGAGTAGCTGGGTCTAGAGGTGCCCCACCAGAATGCCTGGCTGTTTTTAGGTTGTAGTTGTCATTGTTTGGCAGGCCCGGGCTGGATTCGAACCCGCCAGCTCTGATGTATGAGGCTTGTGCTTTAGCCACTGTGCTACAGGAGCCATCCAGAGGATACAATTTCTTTCTTTTTTTTTTTTTTTTCTGTAGAGACAGAGTTTCACTTTATGGCCCTAGGTAGAGTGCCATGGCATCACACAGCTCACAGCAACCTCCAACTCCTGGGCTTAAGCGATTCTCTTGCCTCAGCCTCCCGAGTAGCTGGGACTACAGGCGCCCGCCACAACGCCCGGCTATTTTTTGTTGCAGTTTGGCAGGGGCCAGGTTTGAACCCCCCACCCTCGGTATATAGGGCCGGCACCTTACCGACTGAGCCACAGGTGCCCCCCGAGGATGCAATTTCTAAGGGCCCCTCAGGTCCAGGAGAAGGAGGTGGTTTGAAGACACTGACCTTGAGACCAACATGGGCTGCATTAGGATTTGGGTGGGGCCTTCCCCCAAAAAAATCTTTTAAAAGGTATTTAATGATGCTTTATTATAAGGATGAATATAATCCAATCTGAATTCATTATTATTACATTTTTTCTTCTGATTTCAACAGAAATCAACATTAAACATTCCCACATCAGGTTATAGTGGCTCACACTCTGGGAGACCGGAGGTAGGAGGAGGTTTTGAGGCCAGGAGTTGGAGGCCACCATCTCTACAAAAACAGAAAAATTAGTTAAGCTTGGTGGTGCATGCTTGTAGTTCTAGCTACTGGGAGGCTGAGGCGGGAGGATGGGTTGAGCCCTGGAGTTTGAGGCTGCAGTGAACTGTGGTGATGTCATTGCACTCTACCCATAACAACTGAGGGAGACCCTGCCTCAAAAAAGAAAAGCCAGTCCCAGGGGCCTGTGAGTCCCAGGCTGTGCTTGAGTAGCTGGCTTGAGCACGGGTCAGCAATGGATCAAGTACAGACCGGGGGCGGGTCTTTGATGGGGGGCGGGGCCGGGGCCAGTCTGGTGGTGCAGGCCTGGGCAGGGGTGGTCAGGGCCCAGGACAGAAGGGTGGGGATCTGCGGTGGGCCTGGGACCGGGAGGCGGGTCTGTGTGGGGGTCGAGGTCCTAGGCGGGGCCTGGGACCTGCGGGGGACGGGACTGGGGTCTGGCACCGCCCTCTTGGCGTCGGTCTTCGTTTGGTTCCCCTCCGCTCAGCGTCATGGGCAGTCTCTTCGGGCGCGCGGCGCTGCGGGAGTTGCACTGCGACCGGCGCGCCCCAGGCCTGAGCCTGCTGGTGCGCACCTGCTGGGGTGAGTTGGGCCGCACGACCCGGGAGGCCGGAGGAAGGGCGCGCCACTCCGCCTTTGTTCGCCCACGTGCGGGGGTGGGGGTGGGGGTGGAGGTCTGGTCAAGTCGGGAGTTGGGGGCTCGCACCGCAGGCCCTGAAGCTCTCTCCCCTCCTGCGTCTGGCGGGCCCCCTGAAGCCCTTCTTCCCAGGGCATCTCGGGTGTGTCGGGAGGTAGGGGGTGGGGGTGGACCGAGGGCTCTGGGGCAATTGAAAGCCCAAGGCCCGGAGGCCACACAGGGCTGTGATGGGGGTCTTATTGGACCCGGGTCTTGTGTAGAGACTCATCCCCAGCAGAAGGGCATTCTCGAGGGAGCTGCTGTGGCAGGGCTGTCTCCTGGCCAAATTAGGACAGAGTGGGCACCCTAGACCCTAGTCCACTGCTGCCTGGGACTCCTGCCCTGGTTGAAGCTCACGGGTGCTTTCTGAGTGCAAATGTTAGAATGCTTCTTCCACAGGCCCTGAAAGGGCAATTGCAAGGCAGAAAGTGGCCACACTAGACCCCACAGGCTAGACAAGGGGCCCTTGTGAACTGGATTTTGAGAGAACAAACAAGCAGGGGGGGTGTCCTCCCATGGGCTTTGTTCAGTCCAGAAGGCCCAGGGTGGGTACCCACCACTCTGGGGGTGAAGCTCAACACTCAGCCTTCCTGGACCCATAATTTGCCATTCTTTTTTGACTCTGTACAGCCATTTTGTGCACATCAAGGGTCTGGGCTCCTCTCCAAAGCAGCCTTTGACCTTGGACCCAATGCTAGAGATTTAGCATCACTTCGGGAATGGCCTGGAGCTGTAGGAGGATGAGAATGTCTCCTGGCTCCCTGGCAGGGTCCCCTCCAGAGGAGACAAGCTGGGCAGAGCTTAGTGCTGACCCTGGGTCTGGAAGCTTCTGCCGTTTGGAGCCCTAAGCACACAGTCTCTGCCTGGCACGGTGTGCAAGAAGCAGCCCTCCCGAGTCTCCTGCTGCAAACAAGAGCCCCTTACCCTCTTCTCCATCTCAGGCTCTGTGTCGCTGGCTCCACTCTACCTTGGGCAGTTTCTGCCACTGCCTGGGCAAAGCTGTGGCCCTTGGGACAGACTAGAAGCCCCAGGGAGCACATTTCCATAGGGGCAGTTTCTGACTCTGGGTACCACACTTGTCTCTTCCAGAGCTGCTCTGCCTGGAGGCAGACACCCTGAAGCTCGGTGTTGCCTGGGCCCTGGCAGAGGATCCCAGATTTTGGGGGGCATGGAAATGTGAAGTAGCAGTAGCCATGACCCCTCCTTTTTTAAAGGAGGGCCCTCTTGGACCAGAGAGCGGACTTTGGTGGCAGTGAAGCCAGATGGAGTGCAGCGGCGCCTGGTTGGGGATATAATCCAGCGCTTTGAGAGGCGAGGCTTCAAGCTAGTGGGGATGAAGATGCTGCAGGTACCAGAGCTCTTGGCTGTGGGGTGTCCTTGAGGGGACTTGGGAGTGCTTCTCTGCTCACATCTCAGCTAGTGCCAGGGGGAGTGCCCTGGCTTTCGCGGTTGAAATGGGTAGGGGCATCTGTTCTGTGGCTGGGAGCCCATGTAGGGTATTATCTTGAGAGTGCTCTGAGGTCCAGGCACTGGCTCAGTGTCCTGGGTTTACCCCTCCCCCTATACCACCCAGGCACCAGAGAGAATTCTTGCTGAGCACTACCAGGACCTGAGGAGAAAACCTTTCTACCCAGCCCTCGTCAGCTACATGAGCTCTGGGCCTGTAGTGGCCATGGTATGGCGGACAGGGGTAGTGGAAGATATGTGGAGTGTCCTCCCCCAAGGAGATGGAAGGGGCCTGGAATGAGCCTGGGGGCCCTTGGCACTCCACACTTCTCCCCAGAGTTTATCTCTTGCTACAGGTCTGGGAAGGGTACAATGTGGTTCGTGCCTCGAGGGCCATGATAGGACATACTGACTCAGCAGAGGCTGCCCCTGGGACTATCCGGGGAGATTTTAGCATCCACATCAGCAGGTATGAGGGCCCTGACACATTCAGCTGCCTGTTCAGGGGCAAAGAGGGCAAGTGTTTAGGGTGACAGCCTGTTCCCAAGGCAGATCCATAAGACCTAGGTGTGTTCCTATGCTGAAAATGAAGCCAAGGGCTGGGCATGGTGGCTCATGCCTGTAATTCTTTTTTTTTTTTTTTTGGCCGGGGCTGGGTTTGAACCCGCCACCTCCGGCATATGGGACCGGCGCCCTACCCTCTGAGCCACAGGCGCCGCCCACATGCCTGTAATTCTTATACCTAGGAGGTTAAGGTGGGTGGATCCCTCCAGCTCAGGAGTTTCAGACTAGCCTGAGCAAGAGTGAGACCCTGTCTCTAAAAATAGCTGGACGTGTGACAGGTGCTTGTAGTCTCAGCTACTTAGGAGGCTGAGGCAAAAGGATCCCTTGAGCCCAAGAATTTGAGGTTGCTGTGGTACTCCTTGTAACTCCAGCCTGGGTAATTGAGACGCCATCAAAAAACAACAACAACAACAACAAAAAAAACCCAACAAACAAAAAACACAGAAAGAAAGTGGGATTGGGCGCGGTGGCTCATGCCTATAATTCTAGCACTTGGGAGGCCGAGGCGGGTGAATTGCCTGAGCTCACAGGTTTGAGACCAGCCTGAGCCAGAGTGAGACCTTGTCTAAAAATAGCTGGGTGTTGTGGCATGCACCTGTAGTCCCAGCTACTTGGGAGGCTGAGGCAAGAGGATCGCTTGAGCCCAAGAGTTTGAGGTTGCTGTGAACTATGATGCCATGGCACTCTACCAAGGGTGAGAAAGTGAGACTCTGTCTCAAAAAAAGAAAAAAAACAAAGAAAAAGAAAGAAAGTGAAGCCAAAAGACTTTTTATGGTGGGATATCATAGCTTACATGGTTGGAGCTTTTTTCACACTCCACCCCTGCCCTCTGCAAATAAGAGGTGATGAAGCATTTGCTTTGTGTTGTGTATGTCCTCTGACATCACTGCCTAACTTGCCATGATACTGTTGGCATGAGACAGCTGGGGGGAAAATGAGGTGCCCAAAAGTTGGGGTCCCAGCTGGTCTAGGGGGTTGTAAGCAAGAGGCCAAGGCCAGGCTAGAACCCAGTTTTCCAATCCACCACCCTGTGATTCTTTTCCCTTTGCACAATTACCCAGCTTGTTCTCTAGAAAGAAGGCGACAGAGGGGCATCAGATAGACCCTGGGACTCCCCAGGCTGCACCCTGCAGCCTGAGCCTTACCTTTCCCACCTATCACTTGGCACAGGAACATCATTCACGCCAGTGACTCCATTGAGGGGGCCCAGAGAGAGATCCATCTGTGGTTCCAGAGCAGTGAGTTGGTGAACTGGGCAGATGGGGACCAGCAAAGCAACATCTACCCAGCCTGAGGCCACCCCAGTGCCAATCCAGGACCAACTACCTCTGTCAACAAGAAATCAAGCCCATGCCCATATCTGTCCCTCCCAAATCACTTCCCTGTTCACCTGCTGCACCCCAGCCTGGAGGACTTTGAGCCACCAACTTTATGTGCCTTTCTGTTCATAACCAGCATAAGATTGGACCAAGTCCTTTCTGTACCAAAGTGCCAGACAACCTTTGGTGTGTCTTCAAAATTGGACAGTGTAACCTCTTCTCTCCTAAAGGGGAGATATTAAAATTCACCTTGCTGAACATGGGAGTGGTGTGCTTATTATGATGTCCATGGCAATTTCTGCCATCTCAGAAGCAGGAATGATGCTTTTATGCCAAATGTAAGCAGTTTAAAAATGAATCTGGCTCGGTGCAGTGGTCATGCCTATAATTGCAGCACTTTGCGAGGCTAGAGTGGGAGGATCACTTGAGAGACTAGCCTGGTAACACAATGAAATCTCATATCTTATTTTTTTTTTTTTGTAGAGACAGAGTCTTACTTTATCGCCCTCGGTAGAGTGCCATGGCATCACACAGCTCAGAGCAACCTCCAACTCCCGGGCTGAAGTGATTCTCCTGCCTCAGCCTCCAGAGCAGCTGGGACTACAGGCGCCCGCCACAACGCCCAGCTATTTTTTGGTTTGCAGTTCAGCCAGGGCCGGGTTTTGAACCCACCACCCTCGGTACATGGGGCGGCGCCCTACCGACTGAGCCACAGGTGCCGCCCGAAATCTCATATCTTAACAACAACAACAAAACACAGTAAGACAAGTTAGCCTGGTGTTGTGGCACAAACCCCTAGTCCCAGCTTCTGGGGAGGCTAAGGTGGGAGGATTGCTTAGCCTAGAAGTTCAAGGCTTCAGTGAACTATGATATGCCACTGCACTCCAGCCCAGGCAACAGAGTGACAGCCTGAGACCCTCAAAGAAAAAAAAAACACTAAATAATACAAATGAAGCTTACTGTGTTGCACACCCATGAGGGGATCGAGAACTTTGTTGAATGTATGAGTCAGGCAAGGATCCAGAGACCTCTGGCCTGAGATCTGGGGAATGTGGACTGAGCTCCAGGCTAGGTGTTATCCCAGCCCCACTTGTGTGATCCTGCTGAAGAGCTGCCTTCCCTGAGTAGGTCTGGAGGCTGCAGCTGGAGCTGATAGGAAGGGGTGGGCAAGGGCAGGGTGAGCCTGGTGACTACAGACATCCCTCACTTTGTGATTTTTTGTAGCCCAACGCCAGGAGCTGCCTGGCATCTACTTTGCCATGCTTACACCATACACATCACCCTCCTTCCAACCCTAGTCAGTGCTGGCTACTGGTAGGTTCTTGGGCTCTCAGGAGGGATAGCAGACACTGTATATCGCATATCATTATTATACTTGTGGAGGCCAACTTGGGCTTGGTGACAAATGCCTGGGGCAGAGCCACTATGTGGGGTATGGATGAAATGCCAGCAGCCCTTTGTTTTTTTGTTGTTTTGTTTTGTTTTTGAGATAGTCTCATTATGTTGCCCAGGGTAGAGTGCCAGCCAACTCTTAACTGTTGGGCTCAAGCGATCCTCCTGCCTCAGTCTCCCAAGTAGCTGAAACAACAGGCGCGTACCACAACGCTGGGCTATTTTTTCTATTTTCAGTAGAAATGGGGTCTTGCTCTTGATCAGGCTGGTCTGGAACCCCTGGGCTCAAGGGTTCCTCCTGTCTTGGTTTCCCAGACTGATGGGATTACAGGAGTGAGCCACCGCTCCGGGCCAGCGGCCCTTCTTTATTGGTAACAAAACTGGACCCTTGGGGAACCAAGGCCCTCCTCGGTTTCCTCTGCTCTCCTAGGCTCTAGTTTCTTTTTCCTCCTCCTTTGCCATATTTATGTAACAGGATGGGGAGGTCTGCGGGCGAGGGGCCCAAACACCACAAGTAGGTATTTGAAAAGTACGGCTGGGCCCGCGGCGGCATCCGTCAGGCGGCGACCACTGAACTAACGCCAAACTTTAGGGAACCACCTGAGAAGCGCAGAACTCGGCCCAGCACTTGCAGCGCGCGCTGCCCTGACCGACTTCCAGTCCCAGCATGCCGTGCGTGTGGGCGGGGCCTCCAGGGGTGGGGCGGGGCTTTTCTGCAGAGGCCCTGCTGCAGAGGTTAGCGGGAGGTAAGTGGCTGCTTGGTGGCTGAGACCCGCCAGCGTCGCCTCTGGCCTCCCCAACCACCATGGCCGAGCTGCCTCCCGACGTAGAGGAAGATGCCTGCCTGCCTGAGTACCGCCATCTCTTCTGCCCGGACCTGCTGCGGTGAGCGCCCGGGAGAACGTGTGTCCCGGGAGTCGACGTGGTGCAGGCCCCCAGGTGTGGGGCGGTAGGGGGAAGTTACATGTTTTCAATCGTGTCTCACTTGGCAACTCTCTGAACAGAGAATTTTTTTTTTAATCTTTTAAAAAATTTACTTGGTTTACCGGCCGGGCGCGGTGGCTCACGCATGTAATCCTTACACTCTGGGAGGCGGAGGCTGGTGGATTGCCTGAGCTCACAGGTTTGAGACTAGCCTGAGCAAGAGCTAGACCTCGTCTCTAAAAATAGACGGGCGTTGTGGTCCCAGCTACTCGGGAGGCTGAGGCAAGAGAATCGCTTGAGCCCAAGAGTTTGAGGTTTCGGTGAGCTATGACGCCAGGGCACTCTACCAAGGTCAACAAAGTGAGACTCTGTCTCAAAAAAAACAATTTTACTTGGTTTACTGAGTGCTCTATGAGCAGTATGAACAGAGAATTTTATTAATAAGTAGACCTTTGGGTCCTGAAGACCCAAAAGCCTAGGAATACTAGGTTTTAGAAAGCAGCTTTTCATTTCTTCCTGTGAAAGTAATACATGTTCTTTGTCAACAATTTAGACGGGTTGGAAGTGCCAGGTTCAAAGGGTCAGAGTCCTGTATGGCTACACACCTGCCCCCCTCAGTTAACAGTATCTTTTCAAAGAGCCTCCTTTTTTCTGCTTTCAGGGACAAAGTGGCCTTTATCACAGGCGGTGGCTCTGGGATTGGTTTCCGGATTGCAGAGATTTTCATGAGGTGAGCACTGCTTTGTCCGTGGTGACTCCCTGCTGGGTCCTGGGATCCTTGGACAAGATGCTGGTGGATAGTGGAACTCCTCTAGGGAGTAGGACAGTGGATGTCCCCACCTGCCCAGCAGGGTTCAGGTGCCTGCTAGGGGGTCTGGTGAGGGGTCAAAGATTGGCCTAGTGGGGAGGCTGGACTCTGGGGTCTCCTAGCAGCCAGTGGAGATTGTGTGGCTGTGGCTTTGCGGCCTCCTAAAGCCTCATAGAGCTGTCAGGATAGGTTGCATCAGGCCCCCATGCCATGCAAAGCACATGTCTACTGGTATACAAGTGCTATGGCCTCAGCCTAGGGTTAGCAACTTGTCACCTTACCTGACAGAGGCCCAGAGTTAGGCTAAGGCTGGGGGAAAGGAACCCTTTCCCTGTTCCCCCAAGCTCTCCCCTTAAATACCAAAGAGGTGAGTACCACAGGAAGGACTGGGGTGCTCTTCCATTCCAGGTGGACTGTTTTTAGAGCTGATGCTTTGTGCATGTTGCTTCTCCAAGAAGAGTCTAGCCATCTGTGTTTAGGGTCATTTGGAAGATTAGATGGATGAAGTGCCAGCAGCTCCCATAGGACCTGCTTGGCACGCAATAGCTGGCTTTGTTGTTACTGTGAGGCTGAGTTTGTCAGGGAGTGGGGCAGGGGAGGCATCTGGCTTCAGAATGGGTTTTCTGCTTTTCACTCCAATTCCATGGGGAGAAGGGAGCGCAGGCGTGTGGGGCTGAGCCAGGGGAATGAAGCAGACCCCTGGCAGATATCTGGGCTGGGCTGTCTCTGCAGTGCACAAGGTATTTAGGGTGGAGTTTGCATATCTGTGTGACTGGCATACCCTACATCAGAGGGCTCCAGCCCAGAAACCCTGGGGTGGGTAACAGTGGTGCTCAGTAGAGGTAACTCCAGAGTTGCTCAGCCTGTGCCCTCTGCCAGCCGTGCCTTTGGCCCTTGACTGGTACTTATGCCTAAGAAAGGCTAGGTGCGGTGGCTTACTCCTATAATCCTAACATTCTGAGAGGCTGAGAACAGGAGTTCGAGACCAGCCTGAGCAAAGCAAGACCCCATCTCTACTAAAAGAAAAACTAGCTGGGCATTGTGGCAGGTGCCTATAGCCCTAGTTACTGGGAAGACTGAGCCAAGAGGATCACTTGAGCTCAAGAGTTTGAGGTTGCTGTGAGCTATGATGCCACAGCACCCTACCCCAGGGCAACTGAGTGAGACTCTGTCTCAAAAATAAATAAATATATAAAAATAGAAAAACTAGCCAGGTGTTGTGGTAGATGCTTGTAGTCTCACCTACTTGGGAGGCTGAGGCAAGAGGATTCTTTGAGCACAGAAGTTTAAGGTTTGATGCCATAGCATTGACCAGAGTAAGACTCTCTCAAAAAAAAAAAAAAAAAAAAAAAATAGGCTCTGCACCCATAGCACAGTGGTAACAGCGCCAGCCCACATACATCGAGGCTGGCAGGTTCAAACCCAGCCTGGGTCAGCTAAACAACAATGACAACTGCAACAACAACAACAAAAAGTGTCTAGGCTTTGTGATGGGCATCTGTAGTCAAAGCTACTTGGGAGGCTGAGGCAAGAGAATTGCTTAAGCCCAAGTGTTTGAGGTTGCTGTGAGCTGTGACACCATGGCACTCAACTGAGGGTGACATAGTAAGACTCTGTCTCAAAAAACAAATCAAAAGGGCCAGGCACCGTGGCTCATGCCTGTAATCCTAGCAACTCTGGGAGGCTGAGGTGGATGGATTGCCTGATCTCAAATGAGACCAGCCTGAGCAAGAGCAAGAACCACATCTCTAAAAATAGCTGGGCGTTGTGGTAGTCGTCTGTAGTCCCAGCTACTTAGGAGGCTGAGGCAAGTGAATCACTTGAGCCCAAGAGTTTGAGGTTGCTGTGAGCTATGACATCACGGCACCCTACTGAGGGTGACAAAGTGAAACTCTGTCTCAAAAACACCCCAAAAAACAAAAAAACCCAAAACTTTTGCCTAAAACCTTGGGTGGATCTCTGCTTTGAGCACCTAGGCAGGAACATACTTGGGAGAGCCCTTCACTGTCCTCACACCTACCATCTGGTTTTGCAGGCATGGCTGCCACACAGTCATCGCCAGCCGGAGCCTGCCGAGAGTGTCAATGGTGAGTCTATCCTGTAGCCCTGTCTACTGGACACTATGTGGGCCACTGAGCTTGGGCTAGGAGGGTGGTAAGGCCCGGGGGATAGTGACAGCAAAACTTTATCCGGTCTTAAATACAGAGCTTTGTGGAAGTGATTAGTGGGTCCTAGGAGAGACCACCGTATTGAGAGATCTCTGGGCTCAGCAGGGTCTTTGACCTGGGAAGAGAGTGTTACCAGTGCCACCTGTGGTCTCTGGCAGCAGTGGGAGGTCAGCTGGAGCTGCTGTTGACCAGTGATGGTGGCATGAATGGAAGATTCTGGGCACAGTGAGGGGCGGGGGTGGGGGGCGGAGCAGATAGAGAGTGTGGGATGTCTTATGAATGCTGACCAGGCTTGTAGCCCCAGGGAGTGGTGATTTGCAGGCTGGGCTTACCCAGAGTAGTGTCCAGCACCAATCCACAGTCCTAGTAGAATCTGGATATATCATCATCATCAACTCTGAAGAGTGTTCCTCCAGGCTGAGGCTGTTGAGTAGTCTATTCCTGACTTTCTGTCTGGCTTCTAGGCTGCCAAGAAGCTAGCTGCTGCCACTGGCCAGCGATGCCTTCCTCTGTCTATGGACGTCCGAGTGCCCCCAGCCATCATGGCTGCTGTGGACCAGGCGCTGAAGGAGTTTGGCAAAATCGATATTCTCATTAACTGTGAGTCAGTGTTGAGCAAAGCTGGGGGGCTTCTAGCGATCAGCAATTTGGAGGCCCCAGAACTTTGGTCCTTGAGTGAGGTCTGTGCCAGAGAGCCCGGTGTTTCCCCTGGCATGGCTGCAGTCATTGCAGATACCTGAGGCCAAGACCCAGACTCTGCTTTTTCCAAGTGGGGTGAACACAGTCCCCATTCAAGCCTATGCCCCATGACTGCTGGGGTACTTTGTGTCCTGAAATTCTTCCTTTAAAGTAATAGACTTTTTTTTTTTTTTTTTTTTTAGTATACTGTAAGATTTATAGAATTGAGCAGATAGTACATGGAATTTCATATACCCACCCCCCAGAGTTTTCCTTACTAGTAACATCTTGCATCTCTTACAGTTGAACCAATATTGATATATATATTTTTTTCTGAGACAGAGCCTCAAACTGTCACCTTGGGTAGAGTGCCGTAGCATCATGGCTCACAGCAACCTCCAACTCCTGGGCTCAAGTGAGTCTTCTGCCCTCGCCTCCCAAGTAGCTGGGATTACAGGCGCCTACCACAATGCCCAGGTATTTTCTGGTTGTAGTCATCATTGGTGTTTGGCGGGCCAGGGCTGGATTCAAACCCGCCAGGCCAGCTCAGGTGTATGTGGCTGGCACCTTAGCCGCTTGAGCCATAGGCGCTGAGCCCAATATTGATATATTATTATTAACTATATTCCACAGTTTACGTCAGTGTTCGCTCTGCTGAGATTCCCTTTTAAAAGTACTTTGTATAGGGCGGCGCCTGTGGCTCAGTCGGTAAGGCGCCGGCCCCATATACCGAGGGTGGCGGGTTCAAACCCGGCCCCGGCTGAACTGCAACCAAAAAAAAAAAATAGCTGGGCGTTGTGGCAGGCGCCTGTAGTCCCAGCTACTCGGGAAGCTGAGGCAAGAGAATCGCTTAAGCCCAGGAGTTGGAGGTTGCTGTGAGCTATGTGATACCATGGCACTCTACTGAGGGCCATAAAGTGAGACTCTGTCTCTACAAAAAAAAAAGTACCCTGTATTAGGGCGGCACCTGTGGCTCAGTTAGTAGGGCTCTGGCCCCATATACCGAGGGTGGCGGGTTCAAACCCAGCCCCTGCCAAACTGCAACAAAAAATAGCTGGGTGTTGTGTTGGGCGCCTGTAGTCCCAGCTACTTGGGAGGCTGAGGCAAAAGAATCGCCTAAGCCCAAGACTTGGAGGTTGCTGAGAGCTGTGATACCACGGCACTCTAACCAGGGCGACAAAGTGAGACTCTGTCTCTAAAAAAAAAAAAAAAAAAACTACCCTGTATTAGTTTCTTGGACTCACAGAGTGCCATAACCTGTGGGGCTTAAGACAACAGAAACATATTCTCTTATAGTTCTGGAAGCTAGAAAAACTAAGGTCAAGGTGCCAGCAGAGCTATGCTTTCTCTGCAGCTCTGGGAAGAACCTCTTCAATGCCTTTGTCTCACCTTGTATTATGGACAGTCCTTCAGTTGTAGACGTATCAGTCTATTCCCTGCCTCTGTCTCACATGGTCTGTGTCTCTGTCTTCTTTTCTTATGAGGGTACCAGTCATTGGATTTAGGGCTCACTCTAATTCAGTGTGACTTCATCTTAACTTGATTACATCTGCAAAGACCCCATTTTCAAATAAGGCCACATTCACAGGAACCAGAGGTCAGGACATCAAGGACATCAGCATGTCCTTTTTTTTTTTTTTCAGGCGGAGTCTCACTATATCACCCTTGATAGAGTGCTGTGGCATCACAGTTCACAGCTACCTCAAACTCTTGGGCTTAAGCTATTATCTTGCCTCAGCCTTCCAAGTAGTTGGGACTATAGGTACCTGCCACACACTCAGCTATTTTTTTGTTATTGTTTAGCAGGCCCCGGCCGGGTTTGAACCCACCAGCCCTGCTGTGTGTGGCCAGCGCCCTAACCACTGAGCTATGGGCACCAATTCACATCAGCATGTCTTTTGGGGGACACAGTTCAACCTATGACATCCTGTCTGTACTCTGTCCTTCAGGAATTTATTCAATCACAAGGGTCACTTTCTCTGTCTAGCTTAGAGTACCCTGAGGGTCCATATGTTTTACCTGCTCACAGGGTCTCTAGGTTCCCTTCTGCACCCTCCCATGAGGGCCATTGCTTAGCTAGAGTCCCTTTCCCTGGTACCCCAGCACCACCTTCTGTCTATATTCTGCAGGTGCAGCTGGGAACTTCCTGTGTCCTGCCAGTGTGTTGTCCTTCAATGCCTTCAAGACTGTGATGGACATTGACACTGTTGGCACCTTCAATGTGTGTCGTGTGCTCCATGAGAAGTTTTTCCGGGTAGGTGTCCTTCCACCCAGTGTCTCCTACCTTCTAGTGGCCTGCTCACTGATTGCTGCCCCTGGTGTGTTGCAGGACCATGGAGGGGTGATTGTGAATATCACTGCAACCCTGGGTAACCGTGGGCAGGTGCTCCAGGTGCATGCAGGCTCAGCCAAGGCAGCCATGGGTATGGATACTGGGCCTGCCACCTGGGTTCTCCGAGGGCCCCACTCCTAACCACCCCTATAGGCCAGCAGTTTCAAGGAGAGGCTGAATCTAGCTATGAGGACCAGGGAGGCCTGACCTTGGCCCTGGGCCCCACCCCAGAAGACAGATTGGTCCTGCATTCTCCACTCACATTCGTCTTCCTTCTGTATAGATGCAATGACGAGGCACTTGGCTGTGGAGTGGGGCCCCCAGAATATCCGTGTCAACAGCCTTGCCCCTGGTCCCATCAGCGGCACAGAGGGGTTCTGGCGACTGGGTAAGGAAGGCTCTTGGGGAGACCTGGCCTCCCTTGGGCCTTTTCTGGGGCACAGGCTGCCCCTCAAAGCTTCTAGAACCTTGGAAGGTGCATGTTGAAAGCCTGTGCTGGTCCCTCAGCTACAGGGCTCAGTCTGCTAGGCCTGGTGATATTTGAAGGCTTCCTGCTGCTCTCAGATGTGGCTTAGGGAAGATGCTGGCTGTGGGGTGCTGAGATGCTGGGTTTACGAGGGGCCTGAGCCTCCTGTTGCCCTCCAGGTGGCTCCCAGGCCAGCATGAACACAAAAGTCCTTGCAAGCCCCCTGCAGAGGTTGGGGAACAAGACAGAGATTGCCCACAGTGCGCTCTACCTGGCCAGCCCACTGGCATCCTATGTGACGGGTGCTGTGCTGGTGGCTGATGGTGGGGCATGGCTGACATTCCCAAATGACATCAAGAAGCTGGCGAATTTCACATCCTTCTCTGCTAAGCTCTAGGTGAGGTGCTAACCCTGGGTCCTGGGGTTAACCTGTGTCCTTGGTACTCCTGGCCTTGCCCTGCTGGAGAGTAGTGGGTGGCTCCCTTGTCTCCATCCTTCCTGCCCCTTCTTGGCTGCATGTCAGATGCTACCCACTGGACAGACAGGGCTGACAGGCTGTGTAGGAGGTAGCTCTATGACCTAGGCTCTGCTGGCATTTCTGGCAGTTACTGGAAGACTAAGGCAGAGAAAGTATCTGAAGGGAAGCTGCCCTCAGCCTTCTTCTGAGCTTGAGGACACCTTCTGGGCACCTGCCCCCAGTGGTGCACATTCAAGCCTAACACCTTCCTCTAGGGGGCACGCTATCTTCACATTCTCCCTTCCAATGGCCCTACCTAGGTAACTGCCCATGCTGGCATCTGCCTGAGGGCCAGCTAGGGATGGGGACGTAGCCAGGTTGCTGGGGTGTCTCCTGCCTGCCCAACTCCAGCCCTGGGCTAGTCTCCTTCCTCCCTGTGTGTGTGCATTGGGCATCCTTGGTCATTCCCACTGCCTTAGATGGAGGGTATGGTACAATCCACGCCTCCTTTCCCCTGCCTCACTCCTGGCCTGGGGATCTCTGTCCTCAGAAGTCAAACCAGAGAGGAAGGAAAAAGATGATTAAAAAGAATCACTGGAGGCCAGGCACCGTGACTCACACTTGTAATCCCAGTACCCCGGGAGGCTGAGGTGGGAGGATCCCTTGGGCTCAGGAGTTCGAGATCAGGCTGAACAAAATTGAGACCCAGTCTCTACTAAAAATAGAAAAAAAAAAAATAAGCCAGGTATTGAGGCGGGTGTCTCTGGTCTATTTGGGAGACTGAGGCAGGAGGATTGCTTGGTGTGTGAGGTTGCTGTCAGCTAGGTTCATGCCATGATACTCCCTTGACAACAGAGTGACACTGTTTTAAAAAAATAAAAAAGAATCACTGGTAATCCTGTCACTTAGAGGGATTTTGTTTCCTTCCTGCCTATTTTCTGTGATGTTTAGAACACTCTTTCCGGCTCGGTGCCTGTGGCTAAAGTGGCTAAGGCACCAGCCACATACACCAGAGTTGGTGGGTTTGAATCCAGCCCGGGCCTACCAAACTACAATGACAACTACAACCAAAAAATAGCCAGGTGTTGTGGCAGATGCCTGTATGTAGTCCCAGCTACTTGGGAGGTTGAGGCCAGAGAATTGCTTAAGCCCAGGAGTTGGAGGTTGCTGTGAGCTGTGATGCTATGGAACTAACTGTACCCAAGGCGACAGCTTGAGGCTCTGTCTCAAAAAAAAAAAAAAAAAAAGAACACTCTTCCCACCTGATGCCTGATACTCAGAGAGTGCACATGCTCCTTTGCAGGAGGCAACCTGTTCACATCTGGCCTACTCTGCCCACCCACTGGTTGCTGCTCTCCTTGGGTTGGTCACTACTTTGCCTTTCTTCCTCTGTGAACATACCCGCAGCCCCTCTGCACACAGCAGAGGGTGAGCAGGAGGCCAGGGTGGGGGAGATGTGGCCTACTATGGGCCTTGTGGTCCCCAGTCTGTTTTTCCATACTCTCACCTCACCACTGCCCCAAACCCCAAATGTGCGCAGGCTTTACTTTCTGAGAAACAGGAGAAACGTTTGCCCCTTATAGTTTCACTCTTGGCCCATTTGTAAACATGGTATTAAGCTTACAGCTGTTGAGTCAGCTTTAGGGGTACTGCATTTCAGCACATGCTCCTCACCTGTGTGGAGTGGACATTGTTGCCCCGTAAGGCAGTGTCAGAGCTGTGTGCACTGATTTGCCAGCAGCAGCAGCTCTGTGATGACCAAGCTGCAGTTAAAGCTTAGCCGAGGTCTTATTCCTGCCCAGCACCAATGGCCATGGCACACCTGGTGTCCAACTTGTTCAGCCTTCTTGGAGAGTCCAGATGTAGCCTCTCTGGGGCCTTAGCAACATAAATGATTGAAAACTTACAGCCACAGGCAACACCAAATGTTCTGGTTCACCCTGAGCATAGAATCAGTAGGACTGACAGTTAACACCTACCTAAGTGCACCATCTGTGGAAATGAGTCACGCGATCTTGCCCTGAAGCCTGTCTTGAGTATCCCCTTACCGCTACAACCAGTCCCTGTTGTCTTTGCAGTCTGAGATGCACAGTTGAGGTGGAAATGTGCAGCAGGGAATTCAAGCTGAGGAAAAACAGCCACCTGCCAGGACCCTGGGATGCTCACCCCTGGGTCTGAGGCAGGTGCTCTAGGATGAAGCCTTTCAGTGCAGACAGATTGCATGGATGTGGCAGTCATTTTGGCTTAGTTCACCAGCCCAGGGTCCTTGGTTATAGGCATACCCAGCAGGTGTCACTTGCCTCACAGTGAAGCTAGGAAAGACAAGTGACAGAGCAAGGAAAGACAAGTGACAGAGCAAGAAGGACCAGGTGTGTACAGTGAGGATGGACAGTGGCACTCCGGCCTATGGAGCTGTTGCCCTTGGTGGTGGCATTTATACCACAGTAATTAGGTGTGTTGGCTCACACCTGTAATCCCAGCACTCTAGGAGGCTGAGGTGGGAGGCTCCCTTGAGCTCAAGAGTTTGAGACCAGCCTGAGCAAGAGTGAGACCCCGTATCTACTAAAAATAGAAAAGTTAGCTGGGCAGGTGGCAGTGCCACTATTGTGGCAGGTGACTATAGTCCCAGCTACTTGGGAGGCTGAGGCAAGAGGATTGCTTGAGCACAGGAGTTGGAAGTTGCTATGAGATATGACATACCCAAGGCACTTTACCTAGGGCAACAGAGTGAGACTGTCTCAAAAAAAAAAAAAAAAAAAGTTTCCATTCACATCAACAATTTCTTCAAATATGCCATAATTATCTTGAAAATACAGAAAATGCCAGGTTTCCTGAAACGAAAGGTAATTTTTTATATGTGAACCTTGGTCAGAGAATTTTCTGAAACTTTACCTGTGGAAGCTGCCAACTCTGCCAACACTTGACCTTACCCCTTTGGTAAGGGTGAAAGTTTTTAACTTTGGTCCTTTGAAAACTATGTATACACCTGGTGCAGTGGTTCACACCTATAATCCTAGCACTCTGGGAAGTTGAGGCAGGTGGATCTCCTGAGCTAGGAGTTCAAGACCAGCCTGAGTAAGAATGAGACCCCATCTCTATGTCTTTTTTTTTTTGGCCAGGGCTGGGTTTGAACCCGCCACCTCTGGCATATGGGACCGGCACCCTACTCTTTGAGCCACAGGCACCGCCTGAGACCCCATCTCTAAAAAAGATCCAGGCTTTGTGGTGGGCACCTATAGTCTCAGCTACTCCAGAGACTGAGGCAGGAGGATCATGTGAGCCTAATAGTTTGAGGTTGCTATGAGCTGTGCCGCCATGGTACTCTATTGAGGGTGACAAAATGAGACCCTTGCCTCAAGAAAAAAAAGGAAACTGCATAAAAACATCAGCCAAAACAGGGTGAGAAGCCATGAGATGGCAACCATTCGAGGTGTGAGATTCAGCCCGTCTGTCTTCACTGATGTGTCCAGGACCTAATGCACATTTTATTTATTTATTGAGATAGAGACTCACTTTGTCACCTTTGGTAGAGTGATGTAGCATCATAGCTCACAGCAACGTCAAACTCTTGGGCTGAAGTGATCCACTTTCTCAGCCTCCCGAGTAGGTGGAACTATAGGCATCCACCACAATGCCCAACTATTTCTTAGAGATGGGGGTCTCTGGTTCAGGCTGTTCTCAAACTAATGAGCTCAGGCAATCCACTCACCTTGGTTTCCCAGAGTGCTGGGATTACAGGCGTGAGCCACCATACCTGGCCAGATGCACATTTTTTTGTTTTTTTTTTGAGACAGAGTCTTGCTTTGTTGCCCTCGGTAGAGTGCTGTGATGTCACAGCTCACAGCAACCTCCAACTCCTGGGTTTAGGTGATTCTCTTGCCTCAGCCTTCCAAGAAGCTGGGACCACAGGCGCCTGCCACAACACCCAGCTATTTTTTTGTTGCAGTTTGGCCAGGGCTGAGTTTGAACCCGCCACCCTTGGTATATGGGGCCGGCTTCCTACTCACTGAGCCACAGGCGCCGCCCGCAGATGCACATTTTAAAATGTGTTGGGCATGTCTCAGCATCTGTAGCTCAGCAGCCAGGGCACCAGCCACATACACCAGAGCTGGCGAGTTTAAACCCAACATAGGCCTGCCAAACAAGACAACTATAACCAAAAAAAAAGATAGCTGGGCGTTGTGGCAGGTGCCTGTAGTCCCAACTACTTGGGAGGCTGAGGAAAGAGAATTGCTTAAGCCCAAGAGTCTGAAGTTGCTGTGAGCTGTGATGCTACCTCACTCTACTTAGGGCACCATAGTGAGACTCTGTCTCAAAAAAAAAATAAAATAAAACGTGTTGCACGGCCAGGCACAGTGGCTCATGCCTGTAATCCCAGCACTCTGGGAGGCCAAGGCGGGTGGATAGCTTGAGTTCATGGGTTCAAGACCAGTCTGAGCAAAAAGTGAGACCCCCATCTCTACTAAAAATAGAAATACTGAGGCAGGAGGATCATTTGAGCCCAAGAGTTGGAGGTTGCCATGAGCTATGATGCCACAGCATTCTGCCCAGAAGTACAGCTTGAGATCCTGTCTCAAAAAATAAATAAAAATAAAAAAATAGGCTTAGCACCTGTAGCTCAGTGGCTAGGGGACCAGCCACATACATTGGGGCTGGCAGGTTCAAACCCAGCACCGGCCTGCCAAACAACGACAACTACAACCAAAAAATAGCCGGGCATTGTGGTGGGCACCTATAGTCCCAGCTACTTGGGAGGTTGAAGCAAGACAATTGCTTAAGCTCAAGAGTTTGAGGTTACTGTAAGCTGTGGCACCACGGCACTCTACCAAGGGCAACATAATGAGACTCTCTCAAAAAAAACAAAAAACAAAAAGATATGGCACAGCACCTGTGGCTCAAGCGGCTAAGCCGCCAGCCACATACACCTAAGCTAGTGGGTTCGAATCCAGCCTGGGCCTGCCAAACAATGATGGCTGCAACCAAAAAATAGCTGGGTGTCATGGTGGGCACCTGTAGTCCCAGCTACTTGAGAGGCAGAGGCTGGAGACTCACTTGAGCCCAGGAGTTGGAGGTTGCTGTGAGCTGTGATGCCACAGCACTCTACCCAGGCTCTAAAAAAAAAAATAAAAGTTGTGGGCTCTGTGCCCATAGCACAGTGGTTATGTCACCGGCCACATGCATTGAGGCTGGAGGGTTTGAACCCAGCCTGGACCAGCTAAACAACAATGACAATGACAAATGCAACAAAAAAATAGCCAGGCCTTGTGGCCCATGCCTGTATTACCTGTTACTCGGGAGGCCGAGGCAAGAGAATTGCTTAAGCCCAAGAATTTGAGCTGTGACAGTTGAGTTTGAGGTTGTTGTGAGCTGTGACACCACAGCACTCTACCGAGGGTGACATAATGAGACTTTGTCTCAAAAATAAAAAATAAAAAGATAAATAAAAAGTGTTGTGGTAGGATGGGCCTGGTGGCTCATGCCTGCAATCCTAGAACTTTGGGAGGTCAAAGCAGGTGGATTGCCTGAGCTCACAAGTTTGAGATCAGCCTGAGCAAGATCAAGACCCCATCTCTAAAAAGTAGCCTGCGTTGGGCGGCACATGTGGCTCAGTGAGTAGGGTGCTGGCCCCATATACCAAGGTGGCGGGTCTGAACACACCCTAACAGGGTATGTTCATCTTTGTAGACACAGAAAGCAAAGAAAACCTTAGAATTGCCTAAGTAGGGCAGCGCCTGTGGCTCAATGAGTAGGGCGCTGGCCCCATATACTGAGGGTGGCAGGTTCAAGCCTGGCCCTGGCCAAACTGCAACAAAAAGTAGCTGGGGATTGTGGTGGGTGCCTGTGATCCCAGCTATTTGGGAGGCTGAGGCAAGAGAATCGCCTAAGCCCAAGAGCTGGAGGTTGCTGTGAGTTGTGACACTACAGCACTCTATCAAGGGCAATAAAGTGAGACTCTGTCTCTTAAAAAAAAAAAAAAGTGGCAGCACCTGTGGCTCAAAGGAGTAGGGCACCAGTCTCATGCCAGAGGTGGCGGGTTTAAACCCAGCCCTGGCCAAAAACTGCAAAAAAACAAACAAACAAACAAAAACGAATTGCCTAAGTAAACAGTGCTAATTATTTGGGGGTGTTCCTCTCTGTCAACTTCTGTGGCTCAGGTATCTTGTGCCTGGTATACGCTACAAGCCCTGGCACCCACAGTCTCTCCCAGCCAGTGAGCTTGGCTCTCTCCTGACATGTGTCTCCCCCACCTCATTTTCCTCTTTTCTTCCCAGCCCTGGCACTGTGATATGTACCTCCTGGGGCTTGGCCACACCAGTGGGGGCATGGGACACAGTCTGTGGGTGACCTTGTTTGCACATTTGTCCACCTACCAGTACACACGTGCACCTGCTCTGTTAGGGGTGCTGAGGCCCCAGAAGTGAGCATGTGCTACCCTCCTGGGGACGGGCTTCTCTCTGCTTTGCCTGTGGAATTGCTGTGGAGTAAAGGCAGGGAGAGCAAAACAACGAGTCTCCAAGAACCTCCTCAGTCATGACATTTCGAGGCTCAGCAGAGGTTCCTCTGTCCCCCACATCATTTTGTCCTTATCCTTTGGGACAGATCAAGCCTCCCTTACACCAGTCAAGCCCCTACCCTGGGCTGCATGTGGAAACAGTGAGGGGTTTTGTGTTGTCCCTGGCTCCTACCAAGCTCAAAAATGCTGCAGTGAGGCAGCCATGTCCTCCCAAGCAAGGAAGGTGGGTCCTCCAGGGTAAGGGGTTAACAGTTGGCCTCAGCTCTGGAGTAGGCACAGGCCCTTGGCAGATATCAGGTGGTTCTTGTTGGACATCTGCCATAGAAACCCCATCCTAGCACTTTGGAAGATCAAAGCTGAGGATTGCTTTAACTCATGAGTTCCAAGACCAGACTGGGCAAAAGCAAGACCCCGTCTCTACTAAAAAAAAGCTGGGCCTATAGTCCCAGCTACTTTGGAGGCTGAGGCAGGAGGATTGCCTGAACCTAGGAGTTTGAGGTTGTTGTGAGCTATGGTGACATCATTGTACTCTAGCCAGGGCAACAGAGTGAAACTGTCTTGAAGAAAAATAAAAAAATTAAAGCTTACCAAAAAAAAAAAAAAAAAAAATTAAAGCTCACTAACTAGATACTAGAGGATCACTCAAGGCCAGGAGTGTGAGCTTGCTGTGAACTAGGCTGATGCCATGGCACTCCAGCCTGGGCAACAGTGAGACTCTATCTCAAACAAACAAACAAAAAAAATTAACTTTTAGGGGCGGCACCTGTGGCTCAGCGGGTAGGGCGCCGGACCCATATACCGAGGATGGCGGGTTCAAACCCAGCCCCGGCCAAACTGCAACCAAAAAATAGCCGGGAGTTGTGGCGGGCACCTGTGGTCCCAGCTACTCGGGAGTCTGAGGCAGGAGAATTGCCTGGGCCCTGGAGTTGGAGGTTGCTGTGAGCTGTGTGACGCCATGGCACTCTACCAAGGGCGATAAGTTGAGACTCTGTCTCTACAAAAAAAAAAAAAAAAAGTTAACTTTTAGGTCTTCCACCATCACAATTTTTACACAATGGGAAGTAGACTGATGTGAACTAGACTTTGATAGGCAGCTAAGAAGGGAGGTCTGCACCCTGCAAACCTCTCCTCTTCAGACTGGCCACCCTATCTAGCTTGGGCCTGTGGGAGATGTGGTGAATACAGATGGCGTCTCTGAAAATCTGCAGTCACAGTGGGGATAGAGATGGCTGTGTTATCAAAGGAAGACATGAAGCAGGTGCTAGCAACTTCAGAGTGAATCGTTAAAATAAGAACATCTTTTTGTTGTTGTTGCAATTTTTGGCTGGGGCTGAGCTTGAACCTGCCACCCTCAGCACATGGGGCCAGCACCCTACTCCTTGAGCTATAGGTGGCACCTTTTTTTTTTTTGAGACAGTGTCTTACTTTGTCACCCCCAGTAGAATTGCCCTGGTGTCATATCCACAGCACCTCCCTTGGGCTCAAGCGATTCTCTTGCCTCAGCCTCCTGAGTAGCTGGGACTACAGGCGCCCGACACAATGCCTGGCTATTTTTAGAGATGGGGTCTTGCTCTAGCTCAGGCTGGTCTCGAACCCATGAGCCCAGGTGATCCACCAACCTTGACCTCCCAAAGTGTTGGGATTACAGGCATGAGCCACTGTGCCCAGCTAAAATAGGTAAATCTTTTTTTTTTTTCTTTTTTATTAGTTATCTCACTTTGTTGCCCTGGGTAGAATGCTGTGGCATCATATCTCACAGCAACCTTTAACTCTTGGTCTCAAGCGATTCTCTTGCTTCAGCCTCCTGAATAGCTGGGACTACAGGTGCCTGCCTCAACACCTGGCTATTTTTAGAGATGAGGTCTTGCTCTTGCTCTGGCTGGTCTCAAGCCCGTGAGCTCAGGCCATCTGCCTACCTTGGCCTCCCAGAGTGTTAGGATTACAGGCTCGAGCCACTATGCCCGGCCTTACAATAAAAAAAAAATTTAAAACTTCAACTGAGGGGCAGCGACTTGGCTCAGTCGGTAAGGTGCCGGCCCCATATACCGAGGGTGGCAGATTCAAACCCGGCCCCAGCTGAACTGCAACCAAAAAATAGCCGGGCGTTGTGGCGGGCGCCTGTAGTCCCAGCTACTCGGGAGACTGAGGCAAGAGAATCGCTTAAGCCCAGGAGTTGGAGGTTGTTGTGAGCTGTCTGATGCCATCCATGGCACTCTACACAAGGGCCATAAAGTGAAACTCTGTCTCTACAAAAAAAAAAACTTCAACTGAGCCAGGAGTTAAATGGCAACTTACAAACTCATGTTCTAGTTTTACTCTAAGAAATGTACTTTACCAAATTTGAAGATGAAAATAAAAGTCCCCCCCTACTGAATAAAATGTTGGTAAACACCAGTGAGGCTCTGTGCTGTCTTCTGCTGGGGATCACTGGGGAGTATGATCTGGTCCTAAATTTGACTTTTTTTTTATTGTTGGGGATTCACTGAGGGTACAATAAGCCAGGTTACACTGATTGCATTTGTTAGGTAAAGTCCCTTTTGCAATCATGTCTTGCCCCCAGAAGGTGTGGCACACACCAAGGCCCCACCCTTTTTTTTGAGACAAAGCCTCAAGCTGTCGCCCTGGATAGAGTGCCGTGGCGTCACAGCTCACAGCAACCTCCAACTCCTGGGCTTAAGTGATTCTCCTGCCTCAGCCTCCCAAGTAGCTGGGACTAGAGGCACCCACCACAACGCCCAGGTATTTTTTGGTTGCAGCCGTCATTGTTGTTTGGCAGGCCCAAGCTGGATTTGAACCTGCCAGCTCAGGTGTATGTGGTTGGCACCTTAGCCGCTTGAGCCACAGGTGCCGACCCCCTAAATTTCACTTCTTGCCAAGTTTTCTTACTGAATACAAATTTTAATCTAGTTTTCAAAGTGGTAAATTAAAAATATTTGGCAGGTGGTTTTTGTTTATACGCACGTAGCTTTATTGAGGTATAATGACACAATGAAGTGCACACATGTAGAGTGTGTAATTTGATGAATTCTAACAGGACTGTACCATCAAGCCCTCAGTGCATGAGGGTGCTCAATACCTGCTGGGTGCTTCCTGTCCCTGGTGACTCCGCCCTCTCTCCTATCACTGACCCTAAGTGACTACCTATCTGCTCTCTTTCGATACAGGTTAGTTTGCATTTTCTAGAATTTTACATGAATTGAATCAGGTAATACCAGCTTTGACAATTAAGTTTGAGAACTCATCCTTGAACAAATGCTACATGTCTTTGTTAAATATCACTATGGTCACCTTTGAAGTACTCCCATTGGAAAGCTACGTGCCAATGCCAGGGCCTAGTCTACCCTTGAAAGCAATTTTGGAACTCTTTTTCTGGAATCCTCATCAGAGCTGTTGTAGGAGGTCTGACAATGAAGTTCGAGAACTCATCCTAGAAAAAGTGCTACATGCCTCATTGTTAACAATTATCACGTTCACTAGATGGCCAGCAGGTGTACTTCAAAGGTCACTGTAATGATACTCAACAATGAAGTATGTAGCACTATTTCTAAGATTTTTTTTTTTCTAGGATGAGTTTTTGAACTTCATTATCTGATCTTGTACTTTTTTTTGGTCTGGCTTCCTTTGTTGAACATTATTCTGAGATTCATACATAATACTGTATGTATCAATAGTTCATTCCTTTTTATTGCTGAGCTACATGTAGTCCATGGTACAGCCATACCAATTTGCTGGTTCATTTACCTGTTGATAAGCATTTAGGTTGTTCCCAATTTTAAGCTATTACAAAACCACTATGAACATTCACTAATGAATCTTTGCAAAGATGTGCCTTCATTTCTCCAGGGAATGGCAGAGGAATGATAGGGTGGGTGGGCTTAAATAATTCTCTTGCCTCAGCCTCCCAAGTAGGTGGAACTATAGGCACCTGCCACGATGCCTGGCTATTTTTTTTTTTTTTTTTTTAAGAGATGGGATCTTGCTCTTGATCAGGCTGATCTTGAACCTAAGCTCAGGGCAATCCACCTGACTTGGCCTCACAGCCATTTCAAGAAAATTTATTATTATTTTTTTATTTTTATTGATTCAAGGTTTTATTTTTATTCAACTATAAGCAAACAGCAGAATTAACAAAACATTCAGCAACTCCAAACTGACTTTTCTCACCTAGTGAAGACTGAAAAATTTAATGGACACAGATTTAAGGATTCCTGATAAACTGTCAGCTGGCATTGCCACATGTCTGGACAGCCATGTCTCCATAGCAGCAAAGCCACTTTCCCTACAGATTCTTCCAGGATGGCTCTTTAAAGGGCCAGAGCAGGACACTGATGCCTATTAAACCATCTGAGATGTGCTGTGTTGGGGATCAGCCTCAATGCCAGCCTCTGGTTGTCTTGGTGAGACAGCACTGTGATGAGTCTCAGAGACACTGTCACACACAATTTTGGACTCAGGATCACAAACGCAGAGGCAACCAATCTCCCTGCCTGCCTTTTTTAAACCTCCCTTAAAGATTCTTTGATGCTTTGCTCTATTACCATAGACAATGGGTGTTTTTACAGGATTTTTTTCTTTAAATTTTGGCTTGTTCTTGTATTAATTTGATGACTCCTTCATAGTACCAAAGTGAAACTCAAATTTTATCAAAACACAAACTGGGGTTTGTGACTATTTAAAATTATAAGAATGGGGAGTAGGAAAAGTCACCCTAAAATACTCTCTGCTCAGATCTCACCTGTTTATGTGCAGGGGAGCAGGAAAGAGGAGAACTACATGCAACACAGAACTGGAGAACACTACTTGGGGCCTATGGAGCAGTTCACGCTCCAAGTTTTGCCCTACTTCCCAGATAGCTGCTTGTACAGTTTGGGCACATAGTCATCTCACTCAGCCTGGTAACATGTGCCAGCCACTGGGGCCCCAAGATGGTACTTTTTACGGAATGATGCCACCTTGAATTTGCCACGGTGGTCTTCAGATCAGTTGCTGAGAACAGGCTCATCACACTTAAGTGGCTTGTCCTGCTCATAAACCAGCCAGACATAGTGGTGGAGGCCTGTGCCCTTGGGAGGCCCTGAACCCACATAATCAGAGAGGACTGTGCCACTGCTGATGTCATTGCCCTTTATGTTGATCACCAGAAAATGGTACCATTCCCTGTATTTGGGATCCTTCCTGCTGGGTGCATCTGGGTCTGTCAGGACCAAGGTGTAGAGTTTACTTGGATCATGACCATCCCAGGTGGGTCTATTCTTTTTTTTTTTTTTTTTTTGGCCGGGGCTGGGTTTGAACCCGCCACCTTTGGCATATGGGACCGGCGCTCTACCCCTTTGAGCCACAAGCGCCGCCCCCAGGTGGGTTTATTCTTAACCTGAGTGGGTGTTAGCACTTTGCCCAGCTCGTCTACCACCGCCCCAGAGTAGGTGACCTGCATTGGGTGCTGAGGTTGCTCATCCACTTCCAGCAGGCTGAAGGGCCCAGACCACTTGCTGATGTCCACCAGCATGGCGGGCCGAGTGGGGCGTTCAGCCAAGAGGGCAGCGGAGGCAGCAGCCCTGGCGTCCACCAGCATTCCACAAACTGGCCAGAGCAGGAGCAGGCAAGGCAACCACGCGAGCGCTTGCGCTCAAACTGCTGTCCAGCCTGCCGAGCGCCCTCTGCCCTCTCCATTTCAAGAAAAATTGAAAACAAATTAATTAGTAGGCCAAGTATGGTGGCTCACACCTATAATCCTAGCACTCTAAAGAGGCTGAGATGGGATCAGCCTCAGCTGATCACTTCAGCTTAGGTGTTTGAGACTAGCCTAAGCAAGAGTGAGACTGTTTCTAGTAAAAACAGAAAAACTAGCTGAGCTTTGTGGTAGGTGCCGGTAGTCCCAGGTACATGGGAGGCTGAGGCAGGAGGAGCACTTGAATCCAGAAGTTTGAGGTTACTGTGAGCTATGTTATCACAGCACTCTGCTCAGCGCCAAAGAGTGAGGGACTCAGTCTCAAATAAAAAAAAAAGTAGTGATGTAAAATGGTGCAGCCCTTTGGAAAACAGGCTGGCAGTTTTTTGGAGTCAGAGTTTTTATTATGTCATCCCTCGGTAGAGTGCCCTGGCATCACAGCTCACAGCAACCTCAAACTGTTAGGCTTAAGTGATTCTCTTGTCTCAGCCTCCCAAGTAGCTGGGACTATAGGTGCCCACCACAATGCCTAGCTATTTTTTTTGTTGCAGTTGTTATTGTTGTTTAGCTGTCCTGGGCCAGGTTTGAACCCACCAACCTTGGTGCATGTGGCTGGTGCCTATCCACTGTGCTACAGGTGCCAAGCCTAATTAATTAATTATTATTATTTATTTTTTTCGAGACAGAGCCTCAAGCTGTTGCCCTGGGTAGAGTGCTGTGGCATCATAGTTCACAGCAACCTCCAACTCCTGGGCTCAAGCGATTCTCCTGCCTCCGCCTCCTGAGCAGCTGGGACTACAGGTGCCCACTACGATGCCTGGCTATTTTTTGTTGCAGTTTGGCCGGGCCCAGGTTCAAACCCGCCGCCCTCAGTATATGGGGCTGGTGCCCTACTCACTGAGCCACAGGCACGGCCCACTGGTTGAGTTTTCAACATGGCAGTGGAGACTGAGGACAAAGAAGTGGGTGATCCATTCAGGATAGCAGCTTAGAGCCTAGGAGGGACCTGCCACAAAGGGGGCAGCTATGTGGGAGAAGATGCTCTGTGAAGAGACTAATACCTGGCTGCACAGTGGGAATAGTGGGTGAGATATTATGCCCTCTGCTGAGACCAGGACCTCTTTTCTTTAGTACTCAGATGAAGACTGTTCCTTTCCCACCCTGACCCCATCACAAGTCTGTGGCAAGTCCCTTTTCCTTCCTGTTCCAGCCTCCCTGGGGCATTGTGCCTGGCCCTGGTTAACTGCCCCAAAGCTTCCTGCCAGAGGCTCCCACTGAGACCACTGGTTGGCTTTGCCCCATGTAACCCTTAATGATGGCTGAGGGAAGGGCCCTCCATGGACACATCGGGAACCGCCTACGATGGGAAGGAGCTTCATTGGATACTCTCCCCAAAGAACCTGTTCAATCTCAGACTAAACTGGATCTGGGTACCTAATGTCACAACTCTTCTCCAACCTCTACTGATTCACACAAACTACTTTTTTCACACTCTCTCTCTTTTTGGATGGAGGCTCACTTTATTTGCCCAGGCTAGAGTGCCGTGGCATTGGCGTGGCTCACAGGAACCTCAAACTCCTGGCCTCAAGTGATCCTCCTGCCTCAGCCTCCTGAGTAGCTGTGACTAACGGCACCTTACACAACACCTGCTAACTTTTGTATTTTTAGTAGAGATGGGGGTCTTGCTTTTGCTCAGGCTGGTCTTAAACTCCTGAGCTCAAGCAATTCTCCCACCCTGGCCTCCCAGAGTGCTAGAGTTACAGATATGAGCCACTGTGCCTAGCCCACACAAACTACTTTATTTATTTACTTTTTTGAGACAGAGCCTCAAAGCTGTCACCCTAGATAACGTGCCATGGCATCCCAGCTCACAGCAACCTCCAACTCCTGGGCTCAAGCAATTCTCCTGCCTTGGCCTCCCAAGTACCTGGGACTACAGGCAGCTGCCACAATGCCTGGCAATTTTTTTTTTTTTTTTTTGTTGCAGCCGTCATTGTTGTTTGGTGGGCCCAGGCTGGATTTGAACCTGCCAGCTCAGGTGTATGTGGCTGGCGCCTTAGCCGCTTGAGCCACAGGTACCGAGCCCCACACAAACTACTTTTAAATCTTAAAAATGAAATGGAAGCCTCCCAAGTAGGTGAGACTACAGGTATGTGCCACCACGCCCAGCTGGATCCCTTGAGCTCAGCAGTTCAAGACAAGCCTGAGCAAGAGTTTTTTTGCTACTAAAACTAGAAAAATTAGCCAGGTGTTATGGCAGGCACCTGTAGTCTCAGCTACTCAGGAGGCTGAGGCAAAAGGATCTCTTGACCCCAGGAATTTGAGGTTCCTGGAGGTTGCTGTGAGCTATGACACTGTGGTACTCTGCCCAGGGCGACGGAGTGAGACCCTGTGTCAAATAAATAAATAAATGAAAACACAATAAGTAAGGAACAGCCTTTCCTGTGTCTGTGTGAACCTGTGCCCTGAGTAGGTACTGAGAAGGGACAGTCTCAGACTGAAAGGTATTCGGGCCTTCAGTTGCATTAGTAATGCCAAATCCCCACATTCTCTGTTACCTGGAAATTTTTATTCTGATTTGTGTCAAATGTTATAGTCACACATTTCCTTGATTGCCAATGAAGTTGAGCATCTTTTAAATATGATTACCAGCCATTTACATTTCTGAATCAAACATGAACTGCTTATTCATATTCTTTGCTCATTTCCTTCTGGGACAGAGCATGAGCTATTGTCCATATTTTCCTTATGTCCAGCAAGGCCAGCAATGTAAAAATGATGGATTTGACTACTCAAAATTGAAGATTCATTTACTCTTCTCTATCAGAGGACCACCCTCCCACCCTCACCCCAGGGTTCATGGAGGGATCACAGACAGGGAGAAGATATCTGCAACATCTAAAACTGATGAGGGATTTTTGTCTGGAATAAAACATCAGAGAACCCAATGGAAAAATAAGCAAGTGCTTCAGCTGGGTAGTTTGCAGAGGTGGGATCCCAGTTGGTCAATAAATACAATTAGAAACAATCACACTGGCATCAGTTAAGTACAAAAAGGACAATGATAAGATGTCATCAGCTAACCTGCTAAACAGCAATGACCAAAAAATAGCCGGGCGTTGTGGCGGGTGCCTGTAGTCCCAGCTACCTGGGAGGCTGAGGCAAGAGAATAGCTTAAGCCCAAGAGTTTGAGGTTGCTGTGAGTTTTGACACCATGGCATTCTACTGAGGGCGATATAGTCTCTGTCAAAAAAACAAAAAAAAAGAAAGCCATTACCTAAGATGGGGGAAATATGTAAGGTCTACCATAATTTTAGTAGTCAGAGATTCAGAAGAAAGGCCTGAGTGTTTCACTGCTCGTTGTTTTGGTTACAAGCGAGATTTTTCTTTTTTTTTTTAGAGACAGAGTTTCACTTTGTCACCCTCGGTAGAGTGCCATTGCGTCACAGCTCACAGAAACCTCCAGCTCTTGGGCTTAGGTGATGCTCTTGCCTCAGCCTCCCTAGTAGCTGGGACTACAGGCGCCCGCCACAATGCCCGGCTATATTTTTGTTGCAGTTTGGCCCGGGCCGGGTTTGACCCCGCCACCCTCGGTATATGGGGCCGGCGCCCTACTCACTGAGCCGCTACAGGCGCCTCCTCAAGAGATTTTCTGCCTTTTGGGGACCTCTTCCCAACCCCGAAAGCCGCTGCCCTGTCAGACCTTGCTCAGACCTCGCCTTTGCCCTTCTGCGCTGGCCTCCTCTGGGCTGCTGGGGAGCCAACGCGCGCACTTCCTCCTGTGCTACCCCGGGCGTCTTTGCTAAACAAGTTAGTAAGAGAGCTTTACCGGGTTAAGGACAGAACCCTTTCGGGATCCAAGCCCCTGTGCAATTGTCGCTCGCCTCTACGCGTAGCCTGTTCGTCTGCAGCATGCGGCGGTGGTCTTCGAGTCAGCTCAACGCTTTGTTGCGGGAGCAAGTTCCGGAGCCTGATCCTGCGCGTCCTCCGCCGGTGACGTCTCACACGTGCTCCCAGGCTCCGGTCAGGCTCCGAACCGGTGCTCAAGACTTAACAAAAAATACAAATTGCCGCCCTACCCAGCCACAGTTGCGGCGCATCCCATGGCTCCTGCTTTCTTAGCAAGCCGACGAGGGGCGGGGCCGACGGCTCCGCGACGTGCAGACGTCAGGCCCGGCGGTGGGCGGGGTCGCGGCCCCGGCGTTCGCTTGCTCCGCTTCTCTGTCTTTTCAGCCTCCACGGCCTTCTCAGCCTTCTTCTCAGGCTGCTCGGCCTCGACTCCTCTCGGCCCCTGGCAGCCCCGCCACCCACCGCCTGTAGCTCGCCGCTGGCCCTCGGCGCCCTCCCCAGGCCGCGTAGCCGCCATGGGCCCGCGTCCACCGCGCCGCCCAGCCAAGGGCAGTTGAGGCGCGGAGCGAAGATGGGCGAGGGCGGAGCAGGGCCCGAGAGCCAGCCGGAGCAGTCCGGGCGTCCCGCGCGCGCCCGCCCGCGCCGCCGCGGGGATGCCCGCGCCCGCCGTCGCGCTCTGAGCGCCTTTGTCTGCCGCCCGCACTGCCCGCCGCACCACTAGCCTCGCGGGCCCGCGCCGGGCCGCGGGAGCGCCCGTGAACATGGAGTCGGGCCGGCCGGCCTTACCCCGGGGCCCCGAGCCCCGCGGGCATTGCAGCCGCACGGAGCCGCCGGAGCCGCGGGCCGGCGGGCCGGATGGGCTGGAGGCCGCCGAACAAACACCAGGCCCCTCAGAGTTGCATCTTGGAGCGCCCGCCGCGGGCGCGGAGCCTCCGGAGTGTGACGACCTGGTGCCCGAATCCGGCGCGGATTCCAAGGCGCGCCGGTGCGCGGAGCCGGCCCCGGGACTGGAGGAGCGGCCGCAGGACTCCGGGCCTCCCGCCCCGCCGCCCTGCACCAGTCCCGGCCCACGGGGGCTGGACGCGGACTCCGACTTGCCCAGCCCTGGGGCTTCTGGCCTCTTGCCTAACCAGGGCGTCTGCCCAAACGCCGACCCCCTCCCGGTATTGCAGCTTCCAGAACTCGACCCATTTTTCTCCTGGACTGAAGAGCCCGAGGATTATGCCCCCGCGAGTCGCCAGGAGAGCCTGTCTTTCCGCGTGCAGGTTTCCAGTCACTGCTACCAAGTGAGGGGCGAGGTCGACTTCTTCCCGTCCTTCCAGTCGCCCTCGGTGGGCGAGCCGGCGCTGGAATTGGGCCCGGGGCACCCGTGCCAGCCCTCGGACTTCAGCCAGACTCACCCGCTCCCGAGCGAACCCGCGGGGGGTCAGGAGGACGGCTCCCGGCTTCGAGCCGTGTTCGACGCCCTGGACGGGGACGGAGACGGCTTCGTTCGCATCGAGGACTTCGTCCAGTTTGCCACAGTCTACGGGGCAGAGCAGGTAGCTAGGCGCGTCGGGGCTGCTGGGGCCGGGGGACAGGCCTCGTGTGGTCCTGAAAGGCATGGCTAAGACCAAGGGGTCCCGCTTTTATTTTTTAACCGCTTCTTGGATTCTGGTTGAATTTCACTGAAGCCCCTATCCACCTTAAGAGGAGGTTCAGTGCTAAGGAGTCATTTCCGTCCTCTTCCCTTATCGCCACACCAGCTGGGTCTTTCCTAAACCGAGGTCAGCTCCTGGCCTGGGTACCTTCTCCTGGATTGCCTGATATAAGCGCCGCTGAATGAAGAGGGGCCCAGGTGTCATCTATCCAAGTTAAGCTGACCACAAGCTGCACGGTCCCCTTGAAACCATTCTAATAGACGCCTATTTTGAGTAGTTACTTTGTTGTGTATGACTGACAGTTTTTCTACCTAGCGTTTGTCTTTTATTGTTGGGAGAAAGTGAATACTTATCCAAGGTCCTAGGAATTAAACATTTTTTACTTTGGTACCTTCAGTGAAAAGGGAAGGGAATGAGCCTTGGAGCTCTGTGGCAGATAAAAATACAGAATCTAGCAGAACTGCACTGGGGCCACCTCCACTCTTGTAGGAGAGGTGAAACGCATAGACAGGCTACAGTGCAGTGTAGCAGGGGTCCCACTTGGTCCCCAGGGTGCCAGCTGCTCAGGAGGGAGGGGGGCCCCAGGATCCAGTCCTTCTTGTCTATCAATAAAGTGTAAGTGGAGATCACAGCAGGGTGTATTCTTCTAATAACAAGGTTAGACATCAAATAATATCAGTGCTCACTTTTAAATATCTCAGTAGTAGAAAATCCCTAAAATGCTGGTCTAATTTTTATATTTTGTTGACTTTTCACACTTGTAGATGTTTGTTAGGTGGATGTTTAAGTACATATGCATATTTAAGCCAAGAGGTTTGTAAGAACAGAGATAAAATTGACACAGCACTCTTCAGATGTTATAAAAATAAGAACCTTTATAAGGGGGCCAGGTTTGGTGGCTCACACCTAAAATCCTAGTATTCTGGGAAGTGGATGTGGGAAATCCCTTGAGTTCAGGAGTTAAAGACCAGCCTGAGTAAGAGTGAAACCCCCATCTCTACTAAAAATAGAAAAAATAGCTGGGCATGGTGGGGGATGCCTGTAGTCTACTCAGGGTAACAGAGTGAGACTCTGTCTCAAAAAAAAAAAAGAAGGCCGAGTGTGGTGGCTCATGCCTATAATCCCAGCACTCTGGGAGGCCTAGGTGGGTGGATTGCCTGAGCTCACCTGAGTGAGCTTGCCTGGAGGTTCGAGACCAGAGTGAGCAAGAGTGAGACCCCTGTCTCTAAAAATAGCCAGGTGTTGTCTCTGGTGCCTATAGTCCCGACAGCTACTTGGGAGGCTGAGACAAGAGAATTGCTGGAGCCCAAGACTTGGAGGTTGCTGTGAGTCATGATAACCGCACTCTACCGAGGGCGACAAGATAAAACTGCCCCCCAAAAAAGAAAAAGAAAAAATACATAAAGGATCCATTTGCCCTCTTGATAATTTATAGTATTCATTGAGCAGTGGGTATGTAAAGAACTGGCTCCCAGGATGGGCATGGTGGCTTATGCCTGTAATCCTAGCCCTCTGGGAAGCCGAGGCAGCTGGATTGCTTGAGATCCTGAGTGTGAGACTCCATCTGTACTAAAAATAGAAAAACTGAAGCAAGATTGCTTGAGCCCGAGTTGGAGGTTGCTGTGAGCTATGACGCCACAGCGCTCTACTCAGGGTGACAGCTTGAGACTCTGTCTCAAAAACAAACAAACAAAACCCCCCAAACCTGGATTCTAATAAATATGAGTCCCTTTCTGAATTTATAGTCTTAGGTTATGTGCACATAGGTACCTGCAGGGCATCCTGTGATGCTCACGTGATTAGCTATGGTTGGAAGATATTGCCAGGATGAGTCTTCCACCTCTTAGTCTACTGAGCAGGGAGATAAGTGACTGATAATTTCTTGGGTGGTTAGCTTGAACTGTGCTTGCTGGTCAGCTTTTTTTTTTTGAGACAGAGTCTCACTCAGTCACCCTGGTGTTGAGTGCTGTGCCATCATAGCTCACAGAAACCTCAAACTCTTGGGCTTAAACAATTCTCTTATCTCAGCCTCCCAAGTAGCTGGGACTACAGGTGCCTGCCACAAGGCCCAGCTATTTTTTTTTTTTTTTTTTTTTTGAGACAGAGTCTCACTATGTTGCCCTCAGTAGAGCCCTTTGGCATCACAGCTCACAGCAACCTCCAACTCGTTTTTTTTTTTTTTTTTTGAGACAGAATCCCAATCTCTTGCCCTGGGTAGAGTACCATGGCGTCACAGCTCACAGCAACATCAAACTCTTGGGCTAAAGCGATTCTCTTGCCTAAGCTTTCCAAGTAGCTGGGACTATAGGTGCCCGCCACAATGCCCGGCTATTTTTTTGGTTGTAATTGTCATTGTTGTTTGGCAGGCCCGGGTTGGATTCGAACCCGCCCGCTCTGGTGTATGTGGCTGGCGCCCTAGCCGCTTGAGCTACAGGCACCAAGCCAACCTTCACCTTTTGGGCTTAAGTGATTATCTTGCCTCAGCTTCCCAAGTGGGTGGGACTACAGGCACCTGACACAGTGCCCAGCTATTTTTTTGTTGCAGTTGTCATTGTTGTTAGCTGACCCAGCCGGGATTGAACCTGCCAGCTTGGGTGTATGTGGCCGGCACCTTATCCACTGAGCCATTGGCACCACCCCCAGCTATTTTTTTTAGAGAGTGTCTTGCTCTTGCTCAGGCTGGTCTCGAAACTACTAAGCTCAGGCAGTCTACCTGCCTTGGCCTCCCAGAGTGCTGTGATTACAGGCATGAGCCACCATGCCCAGTCCTATGGTTTTTATTTTTTTATTATTTTATTTATTTTTTAATTTTTTTGAGACAGAGCCTCAAGCTGTTACCCTGGGTAGAGTGCTGTGACATCATAGCTCATAGCAACCTCCAACTCCTGGGCTCAAGCAATTCTCCTGCCTCCACCTCCCAAGTAGCTGGGACTACAGGCACCTGCCACAACACCTGGCTATTTTTTGGTTGCAGCTGTCGTTGTTTGGCGGCCCAGGATGGATTCTAACCTGCCAGCTCAGGTATATGTGGCTGGTATCTTAGCTGCTTGAGCCACAGGTGCCAAGCCTTTTTTAATTTTTAAATTGAGACAGTCTCACTCTGTCTCCCTGGGTAGGATGCCATGGTGTCATCATAGCTCAGCAGGAACGTCAAACTTTTTTTTTTTTTAATTGAGACGGTCTCATTTTGTTACCCTCAGTAGAGTGCTCATTGTAGCTCACAGCAACCTCAAACTCCTGGGCTCAAGCGATTCTCTTGCCTCAGCCTTCTGAGTAGCTGGGACTACAGGTGCCTGCCTCAACTGCTGGCTATTTTTTTTTTTTTTTTCTTTAGCAGACCCGGGCCGTGTTTGAACCCACCAACCCTGGAACACGTACCCGGCGACCTAACCACTGAGCTACGGGCACCCAACCATACCTCAATTTTTTTTTTTTTTGAGATAGAGTCTCACTATCTATGTTATGTCGCCCTCAGTAGAGTGTCATGGTGTCACAGCTCACAGCAACCTCAAACTCTTGGGCTGAAGTGATTCTCTTGGCTCAGCCTCCCAAGTATCTGGGAATACAGGCCCCCCCACCACAATGTCTGGCTATTTTTTTGTTGTAGACACCGTTGTTGTTTGGCAGGACTGGGCTGGGTTCAAACCCACCAGCCCCAGTGTAAGTGGCTGGTGCCCTAGCCCCTGAGCTATAGGCGCTGAGCCACAGGCAGTATTTTTTTAAAACATGAATTTATATATGTATTTTTATATGTATATTTTTATATTAAAAAATCATGTTTGAAAATATATATAGTGTCATCGCTCATAGCAACATCAAACTGTTGGGGTCAAGCGATCTTGCCTCAACCTCCCAAGTAGTTGGGATTATAGGTGCTCATCACTTTGCCCAGCTAGTTTTTCTGTTTTTATTTTATTTTATTTTTTCAGACAGAGTCTCATTTGGTCACTCTCGGTAGAGTGCCATGGTGTCTTATCTCACAGCAACCTCAAACTCTTGGGCTGAAGTGATTCTCTTGCATTAGATTCCCAAGTACCTGGGACTATAGGCACCCAGATTTTTTTAGAGACGGGGTCTTGCTCTTTCTCAGGCTGGTCTTGAACCCGTGAGCTCAGGTAATCCACCTGCCTCAGCCTACCAGAGTGCTAGGATTATAGGTGTGAGCCACCGTGCCTGCCTCGTTTTTTTTCTTTTCTTTTTCTTTCTTTCTTTCTTTTTTTTTTTTTTTGAGACAGAGTCTCACTATGTTGCCGTTGGTAGGGTGCCTTGACATCATAGCCTCACAGCAACCTCTGTCTCTTGGGCTTACGTGATTCTCTTGCCTCAGCCTCCCAAATAGCTGGGACTACAGGCACCCACCACAATGCCTGGCTATTTTTGTTGTCATTGTTTAGTAGGCCTGGGCTGGGTTTGAACCCACCATCCCTGGTGCATGTGACCATCACCCGAACCGCTGAGCTTCGGGCACCAAGCCCAGTTTTTCTATTTTTATTATTTATTTTTTAATTTTTTTTTTCTGAGACAGAATCTCACTATGTTGCCTTCGGTAGAGTGCCGTGGCATCACAGCTCACAGGAACCGCAAACTCTTGGGCTTAAGTGATTCTCTTGCCTCAGCCTCCCAGGTAGCTGAGACTATAGGTGCCTGCCACAACGCCCTGCTATTTTTTGGTTGTAGTTGTCATTTGGCCGGCCCAGGCTGGATTTGAACCCAGCAGCTGCGGTGTATGTGGCTGGCGCCCTGGCCACTGAGCTACAGGCACTAAGCCAGTTTTTCTTTTTCTTTCTTTTTTTTTTTTTGAGACAGAGCTTCAATCTGTTGCCCTGGATAGGGTGCTGTGGCATCACAGCTCACAGCAGCCTCAAACTCTTGGGGTTAAGTGAGTTTCCTGCCTCAGCCTCCCAAGTAGCTGGGACACTAGGCGCCTGCCACAATGCCCAGCTATTTTGTTGTAGTTGTCATTGTTGTTTAGCAGGCCCAGGCTAGGTTTGAACCCAGCAGTTCAGGTGTATGTGGCCAGTACCCTACTCACTGAGCTATGGGTACCGAGCCAGATTATGTGAATTTTTATTTTCTTTCTTTATTTTTTATTAAATCATAGCTGTGTACATTAATGTGATCATGGGGCACCATACACTAGTTTCATAGACTGTTTGACAGATTTTCATCACACTGGTTAACATAGCCTTCCTGGCATTTTCTTAGCTTTTGTGCTAAGACATTTACATTCCACATTTACTAAGTTTCACATATACCCTTGTAAGATGCACTGCAGGTGTAATCCCACCAATCCCCCTCCCTCTGCCCACCTCCCCCCGGATTATGTGAATTTTTAATAGAAGCAGCTCCCATTTATAATACAGATGGCTTTTGTGTCCCTTAGCAATGTCATAATGTGTATGGATCGCCTTACATCATCTGGTAATAGATCAGGTGTGGTGTAATATAACACAGGGTTATGTTAGCTGGAAGCAGATGGAAGGATAAAGAGGACTATAGCGGAGGGGTTTTTTTTTTTGATCATTACCCTCGGTAGAGTGCTGTTGTGTTAGAGCTCACAGCAACCTCAAACTCTTGGGCTCAAGTGATTCTCTTGTCTCAGCCTTCCAAGTAGCTGGGACTACAGGCGCCCACCACAATGCCTGGCTATTTTTTATAGGCGGAGTCTCACTGGCTCCAGCTGGTCTTCAACTTCTGAGCTCAAACAATCCACCAGCCTCAGCCTCTCAGAATGCTGGGATTATAGGTGTAGGCCACTATGCCCAGGGAGGTTTTTGTTCATATCTTCTTGAAACAGGATTTATAGTTGGATGTTTCTAGGCATTAGTTAGAATAAGTTATTTTTAAGGCTTTCTTCCATCTCTGAAGATTGACATGACCTCTTCATACTTAGGGGAGTCATGCTTTTGTATTCACCACATACCCATCATAAAGCAGAGATTGTAAAATAAATTCTTAGAGTGTTGTGGGAAAGGATTGGTTCCTTTATTTTTAAAGAGTTATATCAAACTGAAAATGTCACTTCTCTGTAGACAGTCAGATACAGTTCATTGGGAAAAGGATTTTTCTTTTTATTTGCTTTTCAGTAGAAGGCTGGTTTAGTAGTAAATATGTGAGACCTTTTGTTTGGGGAAAAAAGCAAAGAACTACAATCATGAAGATTGTCTTCACATTTTATTTTGAAAGTTACTTAAGCATTTACATTTAAATAGTCACTGATTCTTTCCAGAGAATCCTACAGAATTGAAGCCCAGAGTAAACCTTCAGTAACCTTGGTGGGCACGATACGTCTTTTTTGATACTTGCAGAAGTAGGTTGCTAAAGAAAGTATTGATGAGGCTGGGCACGGTGGTGGCGGCTCATTCCTATAATCCAAGCACTCTGGGTGGCTGAGGCCAGCAGATTGCCTGAGCTTAGGAGTTTGGTACCATTCTGACCTAGAGCAAGACCTCTTCTCTAAAAATAGCCAGGCATTGTGGTGGGCACCTGTAGTCTCAGTTACTCAGGAGACTAAGGCATGAGAATCGTTTGAGTCCAAGAGTGTGAGATTGCTGTGAGCTATGACACCATGGCACTCTACCTACCGAGGGCAACAAAGTGAGACTCAGTCTCAAAAAAAAAAAGTATTGGGCGGCGCCTGTGGCTCAAAGGAGTAGGGTGTCAGCACCATATGCTGGAGGTGGTGGTTCAAACCCAGCCCCTGCCAAAAAAAACTGCAAAAAAAAAGTATCGATGCTCAGAAGACCTCCAAGCTGTTCATTCCTGCATCTCTACTGATGGGCAGTAGGAAGTTCTTAGAGGTTTTAGGCTGCACCTTTTATTTGTTTCAGTGTCATTTCCAGTCTCTCTCCTGTCCTTGAATTGGAGTGTAGCTTAGCATGTGTGAATGAGAGCGGCGTATGTTTGTGTGTGCATGGTGTGTGTGGGTGATATATGTGTGTGCAGGAGCAGGTATGTGTGTGTCAGAATACAATTTATTTTTTGAGATGGAGTCTCATGTTGCTGCCCTGGTTAGAGTGCTGTGGCATCATCAGAGCTCACAGCAACCTTAAACTCATGGACTGAAGTGATCCTCTTGCCTCAGCCTCCCTACAGCTACCCGGCTATTTTTTTTTTTTTGTAGTTTTTGGCCGAGGCTGGGTTTGAACCCACCACCTCCAGCATATGGGACTGGCGCCCTATCCCTTTGAGCCACAGGCGCCACCTGTTACCCGGCTATTTTTAGAGACAGGGTCTTGCTCTTGTTCAGCCTGGTGTTGAACTCCTGAACTGAAGCAATCTACCCTCCTCAGCCTCCAGAGTGCTAGGATTACAGGTATGAGCTACCATGCCAGGCCTACTTATACATTTAAATGTAAATTGAAATGTATGTAATATATGCTTCATTATATGTAAATTTTATAATTCCCACGTATGTTGCTTTGAATCTTCCTTTTGACATAAGATATATATAATATATATATATATATTTTTTTTTTTTTTGAGACAGTCTCACTGTCTCCCTCAGTAGAGTGCGTGGCTTCACAGCTCACAGCAACTTCCACCCACCACAACGCCTGGCTATTTTTTGTTGCAGTTGTCGTTGTTTAGCTGGCCTGGGCCGCGTTCAAACCTGCCAGCTTTGGTGTTTGTGGCTGGCCCAAGAACCACTGTGCCACAGGTGCTGAGCCCCATAAGATTTTCTTGATACAAATATTTGTACATATTTATGGGGTGCATGTGCTATTTTGTTACATGGGTATAACAATCAGGGTATTTGGGGTATCTGCCACCTTTAGTATCATTCCTATGTGTTAGGAACATTTCAAGTCTTTTCTTATAGCTATTTTGAAATACATTGTTAACTTTGTTCACCCTGCTCTGCTACCAACATTAGACCTTATTTCTTCTAACTGTATGTTTGTGCCCATTAGCTAACCCTTCTGTATAATACCCCTCCTCTCAATCACTTTCCAGCCTCTGGTATCTATCATTGTGTTCTCTACCTCCATGAGATCTACTTTTGTAGTAGCTCCCACATAGGACTGAGAACATGTGATGCTTCATTTGTCTTTCCTGGTTTCTTTTTCTTTCTTTCTTTTTTTTTTTTGTAAGTGTAAATTGGATTATTTTTTAATTTTAATTTAATTTTATTATTATTATTATTTTTTTTTTTTTTTGCAGCTTTTGGCCAGGGTTGGGTTTGAACCCGCCACCTCCGGCATATGGGGCCGGCACCCTACCCCTTTGAGCCACAGGTGCTGCCCCCTAGTTTCTTTTTCCTTTTCTTTTCTTTCTTTCTTTCTTTTTTTTTTTGTGAGACAGAGTCTTACTCTGTTGCCCTAGGTGGAGTGCTGTGACATTGTACTTCACAGCAAACTCAAACTCTTGGGCTCAAGAGTCATCCTCTTGCCTCAGTGTCCCGAGTAGATGGGAATAGAAGCCAGCTACTGGTCACCATGCTGCTCTTTTTCTTTTTTTCTTTCTTTTTTTTTTTTTTTTGAGACAGAGCCTCAAGCTCTACGGTCATCCTGGGTAGAGTGCTGTGGCATCACAGCTCACAGCAACCTTCAACTCTTGGGCTCAAGTGATTCTCCTGCCTCAGCTTTCCAAGTAGCTGGGACTATAGGCGCCTGCCACAATGCCTGGCTATTTTTTGGTTACAGCCGTCAGTGTTGTTTGGTGGGTCCGGGCTGGATTCGAACCTGCCAGCTCAGGTGTATGTGGCTGGCGCCTTAGCCGCTTGAGCCACAGGCGCTGAGCCTGGTCTTTTCCTTCTTTTCCTTTTCCTTTTCCTTTTCCCTTCCCCTTCCTTTCCTTCCTCTTCCTTTCCTTTCCTTTCGTTTTTCCTTTTTCCTTCCCTTCACCTTTGCTTAACGAAGTCTCTCTATGTTGCCCTCAGTAGAATGCCATAGTGTCACAGTTCACAGCAACCTCTGACTCTTGGACTTAAGCAATTCTCTTGCCTCAGCCTCCCAAGTAGCTGGGACTATAGTCGCCCACCGCAATGCCTGGCTATTTTTTGTTGCAGTTGTCATTGTTGTTTTAACTGGCCTAGGCTGGATTTGAACCTGCCAGCTCCAGTGTACGTGGCTGGTGCCCTAGCTGCTAAGCTACAGACCCCGAGCCTTGAGACAGATTCTTAACTCTTGCCCTGGGTAGAGTGCCATGGGATCATCATATCTCATAGCAACTCAATCTCGGTCTCAAGTGATCCTCTTGCATTAGCCTCTCCAGTAGTTGGGACTATAGGCACTCACCACAACCCAAATACCCGGCTAGTTTTTCTTTTCCCCTTTTTTTTTTTTTTTTGAGACAGAGTCTCACTCTGTCACCCCGGGTGGAGTGCCGTGGTGTCACATAGCTCACAGCAGCCTCAAACTGTTGGGCTCAAGTGATCCTCTTGCCTCAGCCTCCTGAGTAGCTGGGATTAACAGGTGCATATCTGCCATCATGCCTGGCTATATTAATTAGTAGAGACAGGGTCTCACTTTTACTCAAGATGTTCTTAAATTCCTACGCTCAGGAGATCCACCTACCTTCAGTGATTTTGAGGCAATAGAGTCACTTGAGCCCAAGAGTTTAAGGTTACTGTTAGCTATGATGCCATGGCACTCTGCCCAGTGGGGCAGAATGAGACTCTGTCTCAAAACAGACAAAAAGATGTGAACTTTGCTGTTTATATTTTTGTTTGGGGTTTATCAGTGTAGTTGTTAAGAGGATTTTATGATCCATTCTTTTTTCATTTGACATAATCTGATTTCTCTTTTATTAAGTTCAACCAGTTTAAAGGCTTGAAAATCTGGTTCTAAATGATATGGTACCTGTTGGCTGAGGTTTTTTATAGGTGGTTTCTGTGCTTAGAGGAGGAATTGTCCAGTACATTGTGAAGATCTTTCTTGCCATAAATCATTGGGTCAGTAAACAAGACAATGTATTTAGGGGCATTTTATCAATCTTTGGTGTAGATTAGATCAGTTGGCCTGCCAATGACCCATTGGTTGCGTCACAATAATTCTACATTGATTAGAGAGATAAACATTTTTTCTGAAAACTTACTAAAGTACCTTTAAAAACTTAAGCTACATTGAACAGTTTGATGAGAATATTTCAGATTGTATATGAAACCAGCACATTATACCCCTTGATTGCACAAATTACACAGCTATGATTTAACAATAAAAAAAAAAAAAACTTAAGTCAATGAGAGCATTTTTCTAACTTTACAGTTTTTTTGTTTTTTTTCTGGCCGGGGCTGGGTTTGAACCCGCCACCCACTCCGTTGAGCCATAGGCGCTGCCCGCATTTTTCTAACTTTAAAGGTAGAAAATAGAAAGGGAGCAGCTGGAGAGATCTGAGCAGAGGATTGTCAGTTTCCTAGTTCTCCTCTGCTGTTTATGGTGTATGTCTCAAGATTTTATCAGTGGAGGGACCTCAGAACTTATAGGTAGTAAGGTACTTGAGGACACAGGGCTTTGGTCCATGGTTCAGGTCTACTCCATACTAATTTTTTATTCATTTTATTTTGAGACAGAGTGTCACTTTATGGCCTCATCTAGAGTGCTGTGATATTATCATAGCTCTCTGCAACCTAAAACTCTTTAGCTCAAGTGCTTCTCCTTCCTCAGCCTCCTGAGTACCTTGGATGCCACAGCACTCTACCAAAGGTGATGTAGTGAAACTCTGTCTCAAAAAAAAAAAAAGTTTTTGTGAACGATGATGATGCCAAGGCACTCTACCCAGGGTGACAGAGTAATATTCTCTGCCCCTCCCCCACAAAACCCAAACATTAAATGTAAAGGACATTATTGGAACAATTGTGAAATTTTGAATATAGACTGAATATTTGATAATATCAATGTAAATTTTTGGGGTGTCGTCATGGTATTGTGATTTTGTAGAGGATATTCTGGTTCCTAGGAAACACATTCTGGAAAGATTTTAGGGGTAAATATAATGATACATGATGTCCACAACTTTTAATAGTTCCATAAAAAATGTGTGTGTGCTTGTGCATGTATGTAGAAAGAGTCATAGAGCCAATGTGGAAAGATGACTTGGTGGCTGTAGGGGAGAGTTATATGGATGCTCCTTGTATTCTTTCAACATGACGAGTTTGATGTATTTTAAAATAAAAAGTTAGGGAAAATACAGTGTGGGAACTTCACTGATGACAGTCTATACTTTAACTTGTACTTTTCATTAGATTATGTGGTTTTCTATCAACCTTAAGAATAACCAACAAAAACAATCTTTTTTTTTTATTGTTGGGGATTCATTGAGGGTACAGTAAGCCAGGTTACACTGATTGTATTTGGTAGGTAAAGTCCCTCTTGCAATCATGTCTTGCCCCTAGAAGGTGTGACACACACCAAGGCCCCACCCCTCTCCCTCCTTCCCTCTCTCTGCTTTTCCTCCCCCTCACCCCCGTGACCTTAATTGTCATTAATTGTCCTCATATCAAAATTGAGTACATAGGATTCATGCTTCTCCATTCTTGTGATGCTTTACTAAGAATAATGTCTTCCACTTCCATCCACGTTAATACGAAGGATGTAAAGTCTCCATTTTTTAACAAAAACAATCTTTTTGTTGTGAAACCAGTAAAAAGAATGTTACCCATGCACACACACATTTTACTTCTCACTAACTTAACAACTATCTTGTTGCATTGTTGGTTCATAGATTACAGAGGCTATGAAATGACCCCTTTCTTTGATACAGAGATTGAAACAGAAAATGGAAGCTCCTCTTAATAAACTAGGAATAATAGGGTGATTGCCTGTGGCTCAAAGGAGTAGGGTGCAGGCCCTATATGCCGGAGGTGGCGGGATCAAACCCTAACCCCGGCCAAAAACTACAAAAAAAAAAAAAAAAAAGGAGTAATAATATGATGAAGTCGTATTCTTATTTATGAAGCGGTAGTATTCCCTCAAGGCACTGGAATCTCTCACAAGGAAATTCAGACGGGGGATGGGGAGATCTCTTTTCTCTCTATATTGAAACTGTTCAGATGGGCTAAATCCATATTTGAAATGAATAATTATGTTCAATGTTTAGTTAACCTATCTAAGAATTAATTTCCTGTTTCTGGGTAACTTTATGTATTTCTGCAAATATTTTGTTTTAGTATGAAAAAAGCTAATTAGAGCCAGGTACAGTGGTTCACGCCTGTAATCCTAGAACTCTAGGAGGCCAAGGCAGGTGGATTGCTTGAGCAAGACCAGCCTGAGCAAAAGTGAGACCCCGTCTCTACTAAAAATAGAAAAACTGAGGCAAGAGGATCCCTTGAGCACGAATTGCAGGTTGCTGTAAGTTTTGACTCTACAGCACTCTACCCAGGGTGACAGCTTGAGACTCTGTCTTTAAAAAAAAAAAAATGGGGGTGGCAGGTTCATACCTGGCCCTGGCTGAACTGCAACCAAAAAAAAAAAAAAATAGCTGGGTTGTGGCGGGCGCCTGTAGTCCCAGCTACTTGGGAGGCTGAGGCAAGAGAATCGCTTAAGCCCAGGAGTTGGAGGTTGCTGTGAGCTGTGTGATGCCACGGCACTCTACCGAGGGCCATAAAGTGAGACTTTGTTTCTACAAAAAAAAAATGGGGTAGCGCCTGTGGCTCAAGGAGTAGGGTGCTGGCCCCATATACTGAGGGTGGTGGGTTTGAGCCCAGCCCTGGCCAAAAGCTGCAAAAAAAAAAAAAAGATGCTAGTACAAAGTGATGGTGTGTTATTTTTCAAAGCCTGAGGGTCATTTCATTTGTATTTAGGTGTCAGTACACAAAGTGCAGCAAAATTTGGTTTGTGGGTTGTGGTTTGGTTTAAGTCATAACTGCCTGTTTTTGCTGCTAACAAAGTGGAAAGCATTTAAATATTAAATATACATTGTAACCTTTTTAGAAAAACTTTTTTTTGAGACAGAGCCTCAAGCTATCACCCTGGATAGAGTGCTGTGACATCATAGCTCACAGCAACCTCCAACTCCTGGGCTCAAGTGATTCTCCTGCCTCAGCCTCCCAAGTAGCTGGGTCTATAGGCGCCTGCCACAACACCTGACTATTTTTTGGTTGCAGCCATCATTGTTTGGTGGGCCCGGGCTGGATTCGAACCTGCCAGCTCAGGTGTATGTGGTTGGCGCCTTAGCCCCTTGAGCCACAGGTGTCGAGACTATACTGTGACCTTTTAATGATGATCAGAAAAGTCCTTGCTTAGGTTGTGAAGCCTTAGACTAGTGGTTTATAAACTTTTTGGTCTTAGACCTTTTTATGAAATATTATTGAGGACCCCAAAGAGGTTTTGTTTTTGTGGGTTATCTATCCATCCATCCGTCTATTGATTTTTATTGTATTTGAAGTAAGTTGAGCGTGGTGGCTCATGCCTGTAATTCTAGTGATTTGGGAGGATGGGGTGGGAGGAATGCTTGGGGCCAGGAGTTTGGGACCAGTCTGGGTAACATGGTGAGACCTCAGCTCTTTTAAAAAATAAAAAATAGCCATGTGTGTTGGTGCAGGCCCATTGTACTAGCTATTCAGGAGGCCAAACTAGAAGTATAGTTTCAGTTTAGAAATTTGAGGTTACAGTGAGCTATGATTGTGCCACTGTGAAAATCTAAAATATTTATTAATCCATTTAAAAATAATCCATTCCTGGGCATGGTGACTCATGCCTGTAATCCTAACACTCTAGGAGGCCAAGGTGGATAGATTGCCTGAGCTCATGGGTTCGAGACAGACCAGCCTGAGCAAGAACAAGATCCTGTCTCTTGGCTTGGCGCCCACTGCTCAGTGGTGAGGGTGCCGGCCACATACACCAAGGCTGGTGGGTTTGAACCTGGCCTGGGTCTGCTAAAGAACAATGACAACTACAACAACAAAATAGCTGGGCATTGTGTTGGGTGCCTGTAGTCCCAGCTACTTGGGAGGTTGAGGTGAGAGAATTGCTTGAGCCCAAGAGTTTGAGGTTGCTGTGAGCTATGGTGATGGCACGGCACTCTAGCCAGGGTAATAGTGTGAGACTCTGTCTCAAAAAAAAAAAAAAATCCATTATATATTAAAATAAATGCCTTTTTTTATTTTTTGGAGATAGTTTCACTCTGTCACCCTGGGCTAGAGTGCTGTGGCAGCAGTCTAGCTCACAACAACCCCGAACTCCTGGGTTCAAGTGATCTTCCTGCCTCAGTCTCCTGAGTAGTTAGGAGTGTAAGTGCCTGCCACAATATAGGCTAATTTTTCTGTTATTAGTACAGATGGAGTCTTACTCTTCCTCAGGCTGGTCTTCTAACTCCTGAGCTTAAGCAGTCTACCTGCCTCAGCCTCCCAGAGTGCTGGAATTACAATTGTGAGCCACCGTGCCCAGTCCATAAATGACATTTTTATGAAAAATAACTATTTCTAAAATTAGGAGAATGGCTTGTTTTACATTTTCACAAGTCTCTTCAGTGTCTTAATTGAAGAGAGCTAGATTCTTAGGCTCAATGCTACAGTTATATCATGTATCCTCTGGGAAACTTCACTGTATATTTGAGAGTGAGAAGGAAAGCAAAGCATGTCTTTAATATTGACTCCTTTTCATTTCCCTGCAAAACCACCAACGTCCCCAGGAGTGCTAAGATCACTTGTTGAGAACTGTCTCACACTGCTAAAGTGAGCACCTTAGAATCCTCTAGAGAGTGTGTCACACTGATTGCTGGGTTGCACCCCCCTGTGTCAGATTTAACTGTTCTGGATGGAGCCTGGTAAATGTGTTCCTTCCTAATCAGTTCTTTGCTGCTTCTGATCTTGGGTCACTCTTGAAAAGTCACTTCTAGAATTTTTTGAACATGTTTGGTCTTTAAAGGCTTTTTTACCCCAAGTCACATTTTAATAGCATTCTTTTCCTGATCTTTCATTCTAGCATTAATTTCACAGTTTTTAAAAACAAAATCCCCAATCTGTTATATTGTATTATTAATACATCTTAGATTCTCATCTGTACTTTTATTAAAAAGTACTAAAATTTTGGAAAATATCTCAATATTGGACATATCATGCAAAATTATTCTGCAGAATCTTTTGTCAATGACAATATTGGATGAGGATCATTGGTCCCAGTATATTGAAGCTGTGTGATTTTCTGGGATTATGGAAATATCTGCGTGCAGCCGTATGCCTAGAGGACCCAAGTAAAATGTTCAGGAAGTTTTTCAACATATTTCAGCTGTGACGTCTTTAATCTTTTGTATGGAAGAACTATATTAAAATCACAGAGCAGGCTCGGTGCCTGTAGTTCAGTGGCTAGGGCGAGCACCAGCCACATACACCGGAGTTGATGGGTTTGAATCCAGCTGGGGCCTGCCAAACAGTAATGACAACTCCAATCAAAAAATAGCTGGGTGGGGCAGCGCCTGTGGCTCAAAGGGGTAGAGCGCCCGTCCCATATGCCGAAGGTGGCGGGTTCAAACCCAGCCCCGGCCAAAAAAACAACAAACAAAAAAAAAAATAGCTGGGTGTTGTGACTAGTGCCTGTAGTCCCAGCTACTTGGAAGGCTGAGGCAAGCAAATCGCTTAAGCCCAAGAGCTTAAGGTTGCTGTGAGCTATGACACCACAGTAGTCTACCCAGGGCAACATAGTGAGACTCTGTCTCAAAAAAAATAAATAAATAGGGCTGCGCCTGTGGCTCAAAGGAGTAGGGCGCCGGGCCCATATACCGGAGGTGGTGGGTTCAAACCTAGCCCCGGCCAAAAACTGCAAAAGATAAATAAATAAATAAAAACAAATAAATAAAATCACAGAGTAGCTTGAATTCAGATTCAGTGTCATAAGGCAGCATATCTAGTATGGGGGACAAAGCCATGCTGCCCTGTGTGGGAGACTATGTTTATGAGGATTTGCCTTTTGTGTGTACCGGGATAAGACCAGCCTCTGGGAATCAAAGGGCCAAGACTCCTTTCCAAGACACTGCTATTGGCTGATGGCTTAGGCAGCCACATATGCCTTCCCTTGATGTCCAGGGTCAATGGGAGCCTGTTCCCATCAGGACTAGGTGGAGAATAAACAGAGAATCTTGCTATAATGTTTCTTTTTTTTTTTTGCAGTTTTTGGCCTGGGCTGGGTTTGAACCCCTCACCTCCGGTATATGGGGCCAGCACCCTACTCCTTTGAGCCACAGGCGCCACCCGATGTTTCCTTTTTTTTTTTTTTTGGTAGAGACAGAGTCTCACTTTATGGCTCTTCGTCGAGTGCCATGGCATCACACAGCTCACAGCAACCTCCAACTCCTGGGCTTAAGGGATTCTCTTACCTCAGCCTCCCGAGTAGCTGGGACTACAGGCGCCCGCCACAACGCCCGGCTATTTTTTGGTTGCAGTTTGCCCGGGGCCGGGTTTGAACCCGCCACCCTCGGTATATGGGGCCGGCACCTTACCGACTGAGCCACAGGCACCGCCCCAGATGTTTCCTTTTTAAAATAGTATATTAGTCACTTGGCAGAAGATGTATCCATCTGTTCCTTGGCCAGCTCAAAGCACCTTGGGGTGAGCTGCTGTAGTCTGGAGTCCTTGGCCTGATCTTCTTAAGGCCTGATCCTCCCTTGGGAGTGTCTTCATGTTTTTTGTACGTTTTTGTGTACTTGTAAGCTTAGCAGTGAGTGGACATCACTGACGGTGAACCTCTGCATCCTGATTGTGGGGGTGGCATGTCCTCTAAAGCAGTGTATTTCAACCTTTTTTTTTTTTTTTTATCTCATAGCACACTTGGACCTACAGTAAAACTTCTGTAGCACACTAAAATATGTTGATTCAAAAAAAGTAAAAAATGTATATTTTTTACTTTGAACTTTTTTCAGAAATAATAATCTTAAAGAATTTTTGTGCCATACCTAATGTTATGGGGTGAGATAAGGACCACTGACTCAAATTAGAATTTCACAAAGAAGTCTTTTATTAACTGCGGGGCTGTCTCAGCAAAGTCTAAAGCAGACTAAGTGAGAGAGCATTGAGGGGTCTGAAGTTGGGGTTTTTCTAGTCTGAAAGTTGGCAAAGGACCAAACAGGTGGGCTGAAAGTTAGCAATTAGAAGCAAAAAGAAAGTTGGCAAAAGAAGCAAAAAGCAAGCACAGGGTCACAATGACCCCTTTTACAGAAGCGAACCTTGCAATTTACTGGTTTAGCCAATAGGTAACATAAAAGGCAGTTAGATAACAAGTTAACATAATGCAGATCTAGCAACTAATGGATAAGTAAAAGAAATTGTCACAGCACTTAGCTGGTTAACTCTCATGACAGTACTTGGCCCATTGGTTCTTATCTTGTCCTGTTCTGGCCCTATCCGGACTGATCTAAGAGTAACGGTGCCTGTCATCATTTCAGAGTTATGGTAGTCTCATCTTTTTGTCCTTTCGTCTTTTATCCTACGCAGCCCCCTGGTGCACATCGGTGGCAGGCAGTATCCATCTTATGGGGGTGATGAGGCAGCTGGCACTCATGAGGCTGCTGGGACCCATCTCACAAGATCCTCTCCTGGCAAACCAGTGTGCTCTAAAGGCTTTGTATAGTTTGGGTTTCCAGGGTCTTCCCTTCCATAAGACGCTGCAGAAGCAGGGCTAGCTGGCTGGAAGAAGCTCTTCAAACATCTCTTAGTTCTCCCTTCATTTCCATTTTCAGGGTCTCCGGTTCACTTGAATCCATTTTGTGACCTTGGTGCTCACTTGTCACAGAAGCCTGCACTCTGCCCGGCCTGGTGTTCCCCCCGCATGATTCAGTGGTGAGGATGGAATTGGGGGTACTGGAGTCTGTGCCCCGCGCCTGGCTGAGAGCAGCGGGCACCTGGGTTCCCAAACACTGAAGGCACTTTTGGGGCTTCATTTCTGCTTAGAGCCCACTCGTTGCCCTCTGAGGCCTCAGGGCTGTAGTGGTGCCCTGTGTTCTCACAGCTTACGTGAGAAACCACAACCTGTCAGTGAGGTTCACACCTCACCTGAACCTGTCCTCACTGGCATGTCCCTGCTGTGCTATAGCCCCAGTTTGCTACACTATTTTTTGTACTTTGATTTTGTACTTCAGTTTAGTTTTTATTATGTTTGTTTGAGATAGAATCTCACTTTGTGGGCGGCGCCTGTGGCTCAGTCGGTGGGGCACCGGCCCCATATACCGAGGGTGGCGGGTTCAAACCCGGCCCCGGCCAAACTGCAACCAAAAAATAGCCAGGCGTTGTGGCGGGTGCCTGTAGTCCCAGCTACTTGGGAGGCTGAGGCAAGAGAATCGCTTAAGCCCAGGAGTTGGAGGTTGCTGTGAGCTGGGTGAGGCCACGGCACTCTACTGAGGGCCATAAAGTGAGACTCTGTCTCTACAAAAAAAAAAAAAAAAATCTCACTTTGTTGTCCTTGGTAGAGTGTTGTGGCGTCATAGCTCACAGCAACCTCAGACTCTTAGGCTCAAGTGATCCTCTTGCCTCAGCCTCCCAGGTAGCTGGGACTACAGGAGCCCACCATAACGCCCACTATTTTTAAAGACGAGGGCCTCACTCTTGCTCGGGCTGGGCTGGAACTTGTGAGCTCAGGCGATCTGCCCACTTCAGCCTCCCAGAGTGCTGGGATTACAGGCATGAGCCATCACACCTGGCCTATTATTTACATTTAAAAAGTCAAATAGCAGCTCGGTGCCCGTAGCACAGTGGTTATTGCGTCAGCCACATACACCGAGGCCGGCAGGTTCGAACCCGGCCCAGGTAAGCTAAACAACAATGACAACTCAACAAAAAATAGCTGGGTGTTGTGGTGGGCGCCTGTAGTCCCAGCTACTTGGAAGGCTGAGGTGAGAGAATTGCTTAAGCCCAAGAGTCTGAGGTTGCTGTGAGCTATGACGCCATGACACACTATCCAGGGGAGAGCTTGAGACTCTGTTTCCAAGAAAAAAAAAAAAGAAGAGGTCAAATAGCAGTTATGTTCTCCTCACAACTCCACTTTTCACTTCTAGCTGAGGTTAACTCCTAGTAGCTTCCTTCTAGTGCTTTTGAAAAACAAAAGAACTAGACTGTTTCTCTCTCTTCATCTTGCTGATCTCATCACAGGATGAGCTATGGGGAGGAGGCAGCAGGGAGCTGGAGCCCCATGCACATGGTCTGAACAGACCCATGGGATGTCCTGGAGCTCAGAGAAGGGGATAAGGTTGAGAGTGCAGTAGTAGGAAGTACTTCAGAAAGTCGCTGGAAGCTGTATGAAAGTGGCTCAAATTATAAAGAACACCCATTGTCTCACATGAGACAGGCTCTAGGCAGGTGACATCTTGGGGTGAGCCTGGGGTCTGGCTCTGCCCCTGTCACCCAGTGTGTGGCTCACTGTGTCCAGAGGCAGAATGAAGACCCTCTTTCTCCTTCGTATATCTTGCTCCCCCCACCCCCCACCCCTTTGCTGGCCATGTGTGCTTCAATGGGCTTCCTAGGCAGGCCCTGCTAGAGACATCAAAATTGGCTACAGCATTGCTTCCCAGGGTGGGGTCCCTGGACCCACCAAGTAGCAGTGTCACCTGGGAGCTTGTTAGGAATCCAGCTGCTCAGCACCATGGACCTAGTGGTGTGGCTGGCATATATGGGGGAACTACTTGGAGACTAGTCAGGGACACTCTGGCCTTGCTGCAGCACACCAGTCCTCTTCCTCTTCCTCCTCCTCTTTTTTTGAAACGGAGTCTCACTCTGTTGCTCCTCCTCCTGGACTTAAGCAATCCTCCTATCTCAGCCTCCTGAGACACTGGGACTACAGATGGCTGACCACCACGCCTGGCTAATGTTTCAATTTTTTTTTGCCGGGGCTGGGTTTGAACCCACCACCTCCGGTATATGGGGCCGGTGCTCACTGAGCCACAGGCGCCACCCATGTTTCAATTTTTAGTAGAGATGGGATCTTGTTCTTCCTCAGGCTGATCTCCAGCTCGTGAGCTCAAGTGATCCTCTGACCTCGGCCTCCCAGAGTGCTAAGATTACCGGCATGAGCCACCATGCCTGGCCTTATTTTTCTCCTTAGTTGATGGCAGCATAGTAGGGGAAGCTCTTCCAGCAAAGAGAAAATTCTTTATTTGGAAACAGAATCTCACTTTGTCACTCTCAGTAGAGTGCTGTGTTATCATAGCTCACAGCAACCTCAAACTCCTGGGCTTAAGCAATTCTCTTGCCTCAGCCTCCCAAGTAGCTGGGACTACAGGCGCCCGCCTGATTATTTTTTTAATAAACATAATCATAGCAGTTTGGATTTAACTGTAAATCAAAATACAAGGTCAAGGCCAGCATCTAGGGCTCTGTGACGACCCCTAGAGAAAACTGCTGCACATTATCCTCTGGATTTTGAGTCCTGTATAAGTTGCCAAACACTGCAGACAAAAGCAGGCGAGGGCCGGGTTAGAAGGCATAGGTCACTAGAAAGTAGGTGGAGCAGCTGATCTCACTGCAGGCACAAGGGGACAGTCTTAATGTCACTTGACTGGGCGCTTCCATCTTCCCTTGTTCTGCTGGCCAGAGACTCCGTGGCAGAGCAGGTTGGCGTTGGTCACCTGGCCTCCAGACCGAGGTGGCCCAGGCACGCAGAACCACCCGGCCACCCCATGTCCCCCGCTTCTGATGCACCACTCATTGCCGATGTGCTCCTGCAGGAGGCTCCTGGTGGAAGGGTGCTTGGGCATGGGAGAGAGCTTCATCTTGCTGATCTCCCGTTCTGCTGGGTTTTCTATGTTGAAATTCCTCATCGCGTGAGCCACCAAACCTCCCATCTCATCATAACATGATGTCCCCAGGTTCACGCTGCACATGGGAAAACCTTTTTTTTTGTTTTTTGTATTTTTTGAGACAGAGTCTCACTTTGTCGCCATGGGTAGAGTGCTATGGCATCACAGCTCACAGCAACCTCAAACTCTTGGGCACAAGCGATTCTCTTGCCTCAGCCTCCCGAGTAGCTGGCACTATAGGCACCCCCCACAATACCTGGCTATTATTTTTTTTGGTCCAGTAGCTGGGACTATGTGTGCCCGGCTATCTTTTTTTTTCTTTTTTTTTGGTTGCAGTTCTTGTTGTTTAGCAGGCCTGGGCCAGGCTCAAACATGTCAGCCTCAGTGTATGTGGCTGGCGCCCTATTCTCTGAGCTACAGGTGCCAAGCCTTCTTTTTCTATTAAAGACTCAAATGGCTTTAAAAGTTTGAAATACCACATTGAGGATGAAACTGCTTTTCATCCTCATGAATGGCTTACCTGGTAGGTGTTATTTCTATAAGACCTGGCTAGCTAGCATCTTAATTTCCTAAAGAATTTTCTCTTTGGCTCCCCACCTGAGTTCAGTGGTTAGGGCGCTGGCAACATACACTAGGGCTGGTGGGTTTGAACCTGGCCTGGGCCTGCTGAACAATGACAACTGCAACAAAAAAATAGCTGGGCGTTGTGGCAGGCACCTGTAGTCCCAGCTCCTTGGGAGGCTGAGATAAGAGAATCGCTAAGCCCAAGAGTTGTAGGTTGCTGTGAGCTGTGACGTCATAGCACTCTACCGAGGGCAATGTAGTGAGACTCTCAAAAACAGCAACAAAAAGAGAATTTTCTCTTTGCTGGAAGAGCTTCCCCTACTTTGCTGCCAGCGTCCTGACTGTTATCTCTCAGGTTAGTGATGCATCTTACAAAGATAGATGTTCAAAGAGGTTCTTTTACAGAGCCTCACAAGCACTGTCAGAAAAAGATTTACTTCTAACAGTGCTTGTGATAAATCTGTGCATTTTATTTTGGAGAGCATCCACACCATGAGTTCCAGGAATCTCCATTATTCCTGGTGGTGGGCTTGGAGCTGTGAGATGAGGCTGGAAGCAGGGAGGTAAGAGCAAGTGCCGCTGGCACAGGCACCTTTGCCTGTATCTGCCGCCTGGCTATATCTTGCTCATCCAATTTGAGTCCAGAGGGTAAGAATGATGTCATGGGTGCTTTCTTGCTCCCGATCGCTGAGTAACCTCATGTTCCTGATGACTAAGTCATACTTCTTCATTGTTAAAACAGCAAGTGCTACTGAAATGCACAGCATGGGTCTGAGATCTTCCCTGTTGCCATTGGTGAGTTGGCACAGTCTCACTGGGGTGAATTTACCCTGCTGACACATTTGAAGGCCTACAAGTGATGAAAATAAATTATTTATTAGAAATATCCTGTAAAAGAAGGGGTCCTCAAACTTTTTTTTTTCTTTTAGACTTTTTCTTTTTCTTTTTTTTTTTTTTTTGTGGTTTTTGGCCAGGGCTGGGCTTGAACCCGCCACCTCTGGCATATGGGACAGGCGCCCTACCACGTTGAGCCACAGGCACCGCCCGGGGTCCTCAAACTTTTTAAACAGGGGGCCAGTTCACTGTCCCTCAGATTGTTGGAGGGCCAGACTAAAGTTTAAAAAAACTATGAACAAATTCCTATGCACACTGCACATATCTTATTTTGAAGTAAAAAAACAAAATGGGAACAAATACAATCATACCGCCTCATGCGGTCGCGGGCTGCAGTTTGAGGACCCCTGAAGTAATAAAATAACCACTACATCTGATACTCTGTGGTTTTCTGCAAATTGATTTCTTTCTACATGAGCCCTGATGTGCACTGGGACCGGCCTGGGGTCATTGCTGGCTTGAGCCCTTTGCATTGTGCCCTCCTTTACTGGCCCTCCAGTAAACATGCATCTACATTCCCACACCTGGGCACCACTCTGCCTGTGGAGGAATAACAGGTCTTGAGTGATCGATACTGGGTCGTGCCTTGTACTTTTTTTTTTTTTTTTGTAGAGACAGAGTTTCACTTTATAGCCCTCAGTAGAGTGCCGTGGCATCACACAGCTCACAGCAACCTCCAACTCCTGGGCTTAAGCGATTCTCTTGCCTCAGCCTCCCCAGTAGCTGGGACTACAGGCGCCCGCCAACGCCCGGCTATTTTTTCATTGCAGTTCAGCCGGGGCCGGGTTTGAACCCGCCACCCTCGGTATATGGGACCGGCGCCTTACCGACTGAGCCACAGGCGCCGCCCCATGTGCCTTGTACTTTTGAATGAAGAAGCCCACAGTTGTGAAGTTCTCTGTATGAGGCTAGTTTTGTTTTGTTTTGTTTTTAAAGAGATGAAGTTGTTATTTATTTATTTTTGAGACAGTCTTACTTTGTCAACCTTGGTAGAGTACCATGGCATCATAGCTCACAACAACCTCAAACTCTTGGGCTCAAGCAGTTCTCTTGTCTCAGCCTCCCAAGTAGCTGGGACTACAGGCTCCTACAACATCTGGCTATTTTTTTCTTTTTTTAGAGACAGGGTCTCACTCTTGCTCAGGCTGGTCTTGAGCATGTGAGCTCAGGGAGTCCACCTGCCTCAGCCTGCCAGAGGGCTAGGATTACAGGCATGAGCCACTGCGCCATGCCTAAAGAGATGAAGTCTTGCTGTGTTGCCCAGGCTGGAGTACAGTGACTGCTCATAGAAGCAAACGTCGTGCACTTCAGCCTTGAACTGGGCTCAAACGATCCTCCTGCCTCAGGCTCCCAAGTAGCTGGGACTACAGATACATGCCATGGCATCTGGCTTATGATACTGTTTTATTGAAAATGGAGTTAATGTTCCCACTGGTGGGTGTCTTGAAAGAGATTGGTGAGGGTAATTGGAATTGTAAATCCAACTGAGGCCTTTGGCTTTGCTGGTCTGGGCCTCTGTTCTTTAAGTCAGAGCTTCTTGAGCTCCAGAGGGATCCAGTTGCCCCAGGGCCTCATCAGAATAGAGTGCTGGCTTCTTTTAGCCTTTAGTTTCTGATTCAGCAGGTTAGGGTGAGGCCAAGAATTTGCTGCTGATCTGGGAGCCACTTGCAGAGTCCCTGCTCCAGAACTGTGCTTTTCAATCTGAGGAGCTTGTCGGAGTTGAGGGACCCAGTTGTGTGCCTTGGTCATTTTAGTCAGACTCTTGGGTGGGTCCAGGCAAGAAAGTGAAACCTCTCCAAGTGTTTCCACTTGGCTGTGAGGTTAAGAGCCTTGATTCTTCCCCAAAGCAGGTGGACACACTTGAACTTGGAGCAGGTTTTGGGTACCTCTCTTTTGTGAGTCTTAGCCTAGACTGTATGTGGGACTTGTCACTGTAGACCAAGAGGCTTGTTTGGGGAACAGCTTCGAGAAGGCCAGAAAGATATTTTACAAGATAGAGTAAATCTGGACCTAGAACTGTCAGACCCATAGTCTGCTTGCTTTCCACCTTAGGGCTGCCTTCTCAGGTGGAAGACTGGGGACTGTGGCCTCCTAGCTGTTGCTAAATCAGGTGCTTTTTCTTTCTTTCTTTCTTTTTTTTTTCTTTTTTTGCAGTTTCTTTTGGCCAGGGCCGGGTTTGAACCCACCACCTCTGGTATATAGGGCCGGTGCCCTACTTTGAGCCATAGACGCCGCCATTTTTTTTTTTTTTTTTTAAGAGACACAGTCTCACTTTATTGCCCTCAGTAGAGTCTCATGGCTTAGGCGATTCTCTTGCCTCAGCCTCCCAAGTAGCTGTGACGATAGGCACCTGCCACAATGCCCAGATATATATATATATTTTTTTGGTTTTTGGCCGGGGCTAGGTTTGAACCTGCCACCTCCGGCATATGGGACAAGTGCTCTACTCTTTGAGCCACAGGCGCCGCCCATGTCCAGGTATTTTTTGTTGCAGTTTGGCTGGGGCTGGATTTGAACCTGCCACCCTCCGTATGTGGGGCTGGCGCCCTACCCCCTGAGCTACAGGCTCCACCCTTGATACAGAGTCTTATTCAGTCACCTTGGGTAGAGTCACCTTATTCAGCAACTTCAAATTCTTGGGCTCAAGCAATCCTCTTGCCTCAGCCTTCCAAGTATCTGGGACTACAGGCACCTGTCACAATACCCGGCTATTTTTAGAGACTTGATCGCACTCTTGCTGAGGCTGATTTAGAACTCCTAAGCTCAGGCAAACCACTCACCTTTGCCTGCCACAGTGCTAGGATTATAGATGTGAGGCATGGAGTCAGATGCTCTTTTTAAGTAATCAGTAAACAGGCTTGGTGCCCGTAGCTCAGCGGCTAGGGCACCAGCCATATACATGGGAACTGGCAGGTTTGAATCCAGCCCAGGCCTGCCAGACAACAACCACTACAACCAAAAATTAGCTGGGCGTTGTGGCGGGCACCTGTAGTCCCAGCTACTTGGGAGGCTGAGGCAAGAGAATAGCTTAAGCGCAAGAGTCTGAAGTTGCTGTGAGCTATGACACCACAGCACTCTACCCAGGGCAACAGCTTGAGACTCTGTCAAAAAAAAAAGTAATCAGTAAACAAGTATATTCTGTGGTCAGGCTTAGAAGTCATTGCTTTGGCCAGGGAACAGGATTCCTTTCTAATTGTCACTGTATGTAATATTCATTTGTTCTATGTAGATTTCTTGCCCAGGTCCTGCCCTGTCCAGCTTATCTCAGGCCCGGTCAGTGTGGCACATACTCAACAGAAAGTTTGGGCCATGATGGATGTAGGCCCATATGCCTTGAATTTAAGAAAATATTGTTTTCTTTTTATTCTGGAGAATTGAATAACTCTCATTACTTCAAAAAAAGCTGAAGATTGGCCACATGGATACATCAGCTCTGCCCAGGCTGATTTCCCCCCTGCCTCTTTTGCCTGGCGAGGCTGCTACTCCAAGTGTTTGGGTACATCCATGGGCCTCTGCTTCTGGGCAGTGATCCAGGTGCCTGACATTGTGGCAGGAACCTATAGTCCTAGCTACTCAGGAGGCTGAGGCAGGTTTGCTGTGAGCTAGGCTGAACCAGAGCACTCTGGCCTAGGTGACAGACTGAGACTCTGTCTCAAAAAAAACTAAAGGGCGGTGCCTGTGGCTCAGTGGGTAGGGCGCTGGCCCCATATACCAGGGGTGGTGGGTTCGAACCCAGCCCCGGCCAAATTGCAACAAAAAAATAGCCGGTGTTCTGGCAGGTGCCTGTAGTCCTAGCTACTCGGGAGGCTGAGGCAAGAGATTCGCCTAAGCCCAGGAGTTGGAGGTTGCTGTGAGCTGTGATGCCATGGCACTCTACCGAGGGCAATAGAGTGAGATTCTGTCTCTAAAAAAATTAGAAAAAAAAAAAACTAAACTAAAATGCAAATATTGTATATACACAGAAGGAAAACTGAACTGTAAGTGCCAAGATACAATGCAGTTTTAGGTGTTGCTTTTCTCTTGGTCAAGCAGGGTGAATTTTTTCTGTGTCATCGTGCTTTCTTTGGATGTAGTGGCACAGAGGTGTGATCTGCCGGAGGATCACTTGAGGCCAGGAGTTCGAGGCTGCAGTGAGCTATGAGTGTGTCTGTGACACACTTCAGCCTGGTGATATAATGAAAAATAAGGGCCAAGAGCAGTGGGCCTATAATCCTAGCACTCTGTGAGGCCAAGGCAGGAGGATCCCTTGAGCTCAATACTTCAAGACCAGCCTGGCCAAGAGTCGCTACTAAAACTAGAAAAACTACAGGTGGGTGCCTGCAGTCCCAGCTACTATGGAGGCTTGAGGTAGGAGGATCCCTTGAGGTTGCTGTGAGCTAGGCTGATGCCACAGCACTCTAGCCCACATTCCACAGGCATCAGAGACCCTGTCTTAAAGAAAAGAAAAAAAAAAAAGGAAGAAAAGAGAGTTGGAAGATAAGAATTTCAAAGAGACATTTGCGTGCCTGTGTTTGTAGTATCCTCAAGAAACTACTAGAGGGCTCAGCACCTGTAGCAGGTAGGGTACTGGCCACATACACCGGAGCTGGTGGGTTCAAATGCAGCCCGGGCCTGCCAAACAACAATGACAACTACAGCAACAACAACAACAAAATAGCCATGTGTTGTGGTGGGTGCCTGTAGTCCCAGCTACTTGGGAGGCTGAAGCAAGAGAATCACTTAAGCCTAAGAGTTTGAGGTTGCTGTGAGCTATGACGCCATGGCACTCTACCGAGGGTGAGACTCTGTCTCAAAAATAAAAGCTACTAGAGGAGGCTGCTCTAAAATGAGTAGGGAATAGTCTAGGTGGGGTGGCTCATACCTGTAATCTCAGCACTCTGGGAAGCCGTGGAGGGCAGATTGCTTGAACTCAGGAGTTTGAGACCAGCCTGAGCAAGAGCCAGACCCCATCTCTAAAAATAGCCAGGCAGGCCAAATGAGGTGGCTCATGCCTGTAATCCTAGCACTCTGGGAGGCCGAGACAGGTGGATTGCTTGAGCTCACAAGTTTGAGACCATCCTGAGCAAAAGCAAGATCCTGCCTATTAAAAAATAGAAAAACTGAGGCAAGAGGATTGCTTGAGCCTGAGTTTGAGGTTGCTGTGGGCTATGATGCCATGGCATTCTACCCAGGGTGACAGCTTGAGACTGTCTCTAAATAAATAAATATATAAAAATAGCTGGGCGTTGTGGTGGGCACCTTGGGAGGCTGAGGCAAGAGAATCATTTGAGTCCAAGAGTTTGAGGTTGCTGTGAGCTATGATTCTATGGCACTCAACCCTACTACTACTGAGTGAGTCTGTCTCAAAAAAAAAAAATGAGTAGGGAAGGAAGACACAGGGCTTCTACCATAGTAGGATGTGGTGATAGGGGCTATAGGCTGGGGCTCTAGAGAGGCCTGGGGCAGCCAATTGGTCCAGAAGGGAGCCTGAAGAATTCACTCATATAGAAATGATCTTGAAAGGAGTGTATAATTCTATAGAGAGGTTAGATAGAAATAGCAATAGTTATGTAGAAAATTAAGGCAATGAAAGGGCATGGGACTTGCTAAGTAAAGAGGGAAAAAATCTAGATAAGAAAGTGTTACAGTTTAAGGATGATTCAGCAGTGAAAAATAATTTATGTAGTCAAGGTTGTAAACACTGCAGAAAAACCTAGCCAAACTTGGGAGGTGTTAGGAGAACACTGGGCTCCATTTTCACCATTGGAGGCCACAATGAAGCATGTGGATCTAAAAAAGCTTCAGGCACGTGGTTTAGAGGTAGAGGCCAGGACCCAAAGACAGATAGCACTGAAGAGGAGAAAGTGGGGTCTCAGAACAAGAGAGATGGCTGAGGAAGTTTCGGAGCCTGGTAGCACTTTTTGAACTATGTACCTGTGTTTGATGACTTTTTTAGTTTATTTTCCTTCCTCCTTTGTTTACTCTCAGGGGTCTAGGTTTAAGCCAGGATTTGCAGAGTATCCCCATCAGGAGTGGTGGAGGCCCTTGCTCAGGCAGAATGAGTGATGTTTCCACTCCTCTGCCATGTGTCATGAAGGTGCTGTGGCACTGAGCAGTGTCTTCTGGTCGGGGGGCACAGCTTAGGGGCACTATAGGAATGAGTTGCAAGGGAATGCTTTCTTTAGCCCCTAGGAGAAACAAGCCTTGAGAGTAGCTGATGGCCAGGAGTGACCGTTCAGGGCTGCTCACCCTCCTCTCAGGTATATCCCCACAGGCTTCTCCCTTCAGGGCTTGCTCTGTTACTTCAGTGTTTAACATATGTGCTCTGGCTTGGCGCCCAAAGCTCAGTGAGTAGGATGCCAGCCACATAACACCAAGGTTGATGAGTTTGACCCCAGCCCTGGCCAGCTAAATAGCAGTGACAACTGCAACCAAAAAATAACGAGGCGTTGTGGCAGGCGCCTGTTGTCCCAGTTACTTGGGAGGCTGAGGCAAGAGAATCCCTTAAGCCCAAGAGTTTGAGGTTGCTGTGAGCTGTGATGCCTTGGTACTCTACCCAGGGCGACATAGTGAGACTCTATCTCAAAAAAAAAAAAAAAAAAAAAGTGTGTATGTGTTCTTTGGTTACTTTTACAAATTCTATTTTATCTCCTCAGCATTTTTGTTTAAAGCTTGATTGTATCCACTTGACTGTTTTTCCAAATATTCCCATGTGGGCTTGACACTTGTAGCTCAGCAGCTAGGGCACCAGCCACATACACCGGAGCTGGCGGGTTCAAACCCAGCCTGGGCCTGCCAAACAACAATGACAACTACAACCAAAAAAAAAAAAACACGAAACTGGGTATTGTGGCAGGTGCCTATAGTCCCAGCTGCTTGGGAGACTAAGGCAAGAGAATTGCTTAAGCCCAAGAGTTAGAGGTTGCTGTGAGCTGTAAGGCCATGGCATTCTACTAAGGGTGACACAGTGAGACTCTGTCTCAAAAACAAAAAACAAAACAAAAAACCTCAAATATTCCCATGTACATTTTAAGAGTGTGCTGTCTTAAAAATGACATAGAGATGGTTCTGAGTACATATGTATACTAAAACCATTGGATTTTACCTTGAAATGGTGACTCTATGGTGTGTGAGTTGTATTTCAGTAAAGTTGGTAACAGGAGTAACCTGGGGAGTTGGTGCTGCTGTGTCTCTGGAGCAGCCAGAACCCCCCTACCTTCACCCCACCTGCCTCGTGCCCCACAAAGTGTGAGGTGTCAAGCTTATTGGGGAGCAGCCATCTGCCAAAATCCTGCTGATAGGGAGATTTAAAGGAGAGAGTAGATCTGAGACTGGGTAAAACCCAGGTCTCTATCCCCCATGCCTGACAGGAAAAGGGACCAGTCCCGTGGATGGACTCAGAGCCAGGTCTGAGCAGGCTACTGCTCACTTGTGGACAGGCAGCTGGTCGTGTTTTACCACCTACCTTTGATGGATGAAAATGGATTCTTGACTGTTATGCCTCTCTGATGACATTTTGAATGACCTTTTCCATATAATACCAGCACAGTGCTTTTTTTCTAGACTTTCTGAACCCTCCCCCCAAGCCAGGGAAGGCTAATCAGATTGTTACAGGTAATCAGAGCAGTTGTGACTTGGTAAGCTATTTTTGTACTTCAAACAGAAATCTGAGCTCTAAATGAGCACATTCAGTGTGGGAAAACTCTTGTTATTTAACCTACCTGTCTTTTAAATTTATGCTCAGAAGTAAACATTCCTTGCCTTGTAAGTGGCCAAGAAAATAGACATTAGATTTACTTGAATGACTTCATTTTTCTCTAGCAGGACCAAGTACTTTCAGTGTGAGTAAGGCATTCAGTGAGTGAGTCTTTGTTTTGTGTTCACACAGCCAGTTTTTGTTTGTTTGTTTGTTTTTTGAGACAGAGTCTCAAGCTGTCGCCCTGGGTAGAGTGTGCTGTTGCATCACAGCTCACAGCAACCTCAAACTCTTGGGCTTAAGCAATTCTCTTGCTTCAGCCTCCCAAGTAGCTGGGACTACTGGCGCCTGCTGCAACGCCCAGCTATTTAGCTAGCCTAGGCCAGGTTCGAACCTGCCTGCCTCAGGGTATGTGGCTGGCACCCTACCCACTGAGCTATGGGTGTCTCCAGCCAGGCAGTTTTTTAAAAAATGTTTCTTCTGGGCTCAGCGCCTGTGGCTCAAGCGGCTAAGGTGCCAGCCACATACACCTGAGCTGGTGGGTTTGAATCCAGCCCGGGGCCGCCAAACAACAATGACGGCTGCAACCAAGAGATGGCTGGGTGTTGTGGTGGACGCCTGTAGTCCCAGCTTCTTGGCAGGTGGAGGCGGGAGAATCGCTTGAGCCCAGGAGTTGAAGGTTGCTGTGAGCTATGATGCTACGCCCACCACAACGCCCAGCTATTTTTTTGTTGTAGTTGTTGTTTGGCAGGCTTGGACTGGGTTCGAACCCATCAACACTGGCCTAATTTTCTATTTTTAGTAGAGATAAGTTTTCACTCTAGCACAGGCTGGTCTCAAACTCATGAGCTCAAGGGATCCTCCTGCCTTGGCCTCCCAGAGTGTTGGGATTACAGGCGTGAGCCACCACTTGCAGTGTGACGTTTAGAGATCATCTGTAATCAGGCTTCCCAGGGCTGATATTATGGCTGGAGGAAGCTGTCAAGAACATTTTGCCTGATAAGGTAAGATTTGTTCAAAACACTGCATTTCAAAGTATAGTAACAAGATGCAGAAGTGGGAGCAGTTTCTTGCCTTGAAGAGTGCTTTGCTGAGTGGTGCTGTGAAGCCACCGTGCAGCATCTTCATTTTGACCTCTGTGGGGTCTTTGGAGTGCTAGTTAACTGCAGGTGGAAAAGTGGTTCTGGGGCGGCGCCTGTGGCTCAGTCGGTAAGGCGCCGGCCCCATATGCCGAGGGTGGCGGGTTTGAACCCGGCCCCGGCCAAACTGCAACCAAAAAATAGCCGGGCGTTGTGGCGGGCGCCTGTAGTCCCAGCTGCTCGGGACGCTGAGGCAAGAGAATCGCTTAAGCCCAGGAGTTGGAGGTTGCTGTGAGCTGTGTGAAGCCACGGCCCTCTACCGAGGGCCATAAAGTGAGACTCTGTCTCTACAAAAAAAAAAAAAAAAAAAAGAAAAGTGGTTCTGATTTCTTTTTCAGATTAGTGGGTTAAGTTTCTCCATCTGTAGTGGAAATAACATAGTTCGTTGGTAAATTTTTCCTATTGGAATAATCCTGCTAGGAGCCGATTCCACCCCTGTGGAGCTGGTTATAGAGTGGATCTCTCTCTTGTGGTGTTTGTAGCTCACTGTGCCTTTTTGGTGGAGAGCTGCTGGTTAGCTTTGACTGTTCTGGCTTATGTCTTGGCTAGTTTTCTGACTCCAGTGTATTTTTCAGGGAAGGGCAACTTGTCTCATATTTCACAGTCTCAACAGTTTTTCCTGAAAGCCTCTGAATAGGGTAATTTGGGCTTGGTGAATTAGAACCATCCTCAAAGCACAAGCTACATGGAAGTTAATCTGTTCTTCAGATTAGAAAGAAAATGTAGTTAAAATGGAATTAAAATTTTTTTTTATTTATTTTGTTTTTTGTAGAGACACTATCTCACTTTATCGCCCTCGGTAGAGTGCTTTGGTGTCACATAGCTCAGAGCAACCTCCAACTTCTGGGCTTAGGTGATTCTCTTGCCTCAGTCTCCCAAGTAGCTGGGACTACAGGTGCCCACCACAACGTCTGGCTATTTTTTGTTGCAGTTTGGCTGGGACCAGTTTTGAACCCACCACTCTCGGTATATGGGGCCAGTACCCTACCCACTGAGCCACAGGTGCTGCCCTTAAATGGAATTTTTTAAATGTGTATTTTGAGCCGGGCATGGTGGCTTATGCCTATAGTCCTAGGACTCTGAGAGGCTGAAGAGGGTGTATGGTTAAGCTCAGTTAGAGACCAACTTGAACAAGACGCAGTCTTTACTAGAAATAGAAAAACTAGCCGGGTGTTGTGTGCATACCTGTAGTCCCAGCTACTTGGGGGGCTGAGGCAAGAGGATAGCTTGAGCCTAGGAGTTTGATTTTGCTATAAGTTATGATGACACCAGGGCACTCTAGCCTGGGGCAACAGAATGAGACTCCTCATCAAAAAAAAAAAAAGTATATCAGGTGGCACCTGTGGCTCAGTGAATAGGGCACTGGCCCCATATACCAAGGGTGGCTGGTTCAAACCCGAGCCCGCCAAACCGCAACAAAAAAAATAGCCAGGCGTTGTGGCAGGCACCTGTAGTCCCAGGTACTCAGGAGGCTAAGGCAAGAGAATCACCTAAGCCCAAGAACTGGAGGTTGCTGTGAGCTGTGACGCCACGGCACTCTACTGAGGGCGACGACGTGTGAGACTGTCTCTTAAAAAAAAAAAAAGTATATTTTGATTGATCCTTCCTCATTCTAAAATGGCATCAGATGGGCCTGTTCATAGTTAATGATTTATTTGAAAAGTATTTGGTTAATGTTTCAGAATGTACAACTTTGTGTTTAGTTAGTAGCTTCAATGGTGAAATTGTTAGAAATCTTAAGGATATGGGCGGCGCCTGTGGCTCAGTCAGTAGGGCGCCGGCCCCATATACCGAGGGTGGCGGGTTCAAACCCGGCCCCGGCCAAACTGCAACCAAAAAAAAAAAAAATAGCCGGGCGTTGTGGCGGGCGCCTGTAGTCCCAGCTACTTGGGAGGCTGAGGCAAGAGAATCGCTTGGGCCCAGGAGTTGGAGGTTGCTGTGAGCTGTCTGAGGCCACGGCACTCTACCGAGGGCCATAAAGTGAGACTCTGTCTCTACAAAAAAAAAAGAAATCTTAAGGATATGTGGGCCAATACAGATTTCAGATTAGATAACTCTTTAGGTACCCAGTGGGATTCTTTTAGATATCATGTGCTTTAGGAATGAAGGCTTTTGTGAAATAAGAAGGGAGATATTTTATAAAGAATTCAGTTCATTAAAAAAAAAAATCCTTAGTTCATATGTTTCCAAGAAATCAGCTGATAAATGGACTTCCAAAGCTAGCATCATACACACAGGGCCCACTTGGGTCATGGACATGTGGCTGCTACCTTCTCATCATGAAGGGAGGAGGAGGAGACTTGGTCTAGGGCTGGAGGATCCTGTGCTGGGAAAGCCTCTCAGATGGGGCCAGTCCCCTTCTAGTCTGACTTTGCCTGTGTGTTCACAGGTAGTGGTGGGGAGCTAAACAGGGTTGTCTGACCCTTTCTCTGATGTCTGTTAATCTGTGGGGTTTTGGAGTGTTCCCTGACTTCTTGCACACTGGTGATGTGGCCTTGCTGACCATATCCTCCCTTGAGTTCTGAAACACCAAGTGACTGCATCTCCGTCTGCCTTTCCATGGTGGGCTGCCCTCAGGGTTCTTTGATCTGCCCTAGTGGCAGCCCCCTGTCTGACGTGAGCGGTCATTCTGTGCACGTGCATGACAGCCCTGTTGTGAGCTCTTGACCACCCTACCTCCCAAGGGGCAGCTGGACATCTCCTTGTTGATGCCTGGCTTCCAGCTTGGTCTAAGGTGCTCTGCCTGCCCCTGCCTTCGTCCTGCGTCCCTGTTGGGGGTAGGCAGCCTCACTTCTTGTTCCTCTATATCTTGGCTATCTGTCCCATGCACATCTTAGCAATTGTGCCTCTGGCTCCCTCTCTTTGCTTCTAGTGTAGGCTCCCATGATCTAATCTTGTTGTCGTTAGTCCACCTGGTCTGAGCTCCCCTCAGGGCTCTGCTATGTGGAGGTGATGCTGGTGAGAAGCGCCCACCTGGAGGGTGACATCACCTCCCTAGGCATTCCCAGATTGGCTCCACCCTTCCCTGAAGCTGTGTTCATTTTTTCTCCTGATCAGGTTTGGTCTCTCTGCCTCCCTTCCTAGACAGGGCTTCTGGGAGGCCTTCTGTGGGGTGTTAGTTGCCTTAGCCAGCCTGCCCCCAACCAGTGTCGGGGGGATATCTGTGGTTTTGCCCTAGTGCTTCTCTGCATCCCCCAGCATGGTCATGCCCAGTTTCCATCCAGTGAGAGGTTCCCTTTATGACCTACCCCGCAAACAAGGGCAGTGAGAAGTCTATGTATATATTTTTTTAATCTTTTTTTCTTTTTGAGACAGTGTCTTACTATGTCGCCCTGGCTAGAGTGCTGTGGCTCAGAGCAACCTCCAACTCTTGGGCTTAAGCCAGTGGTTCTCAACTTTCCAAATGCCGCAGCCCTTCAATACAGTTCCTATGGGTCGCGGCCCATAGGTTGAGAACCACTGGCTTAAGCAATTCTCTTGCCTCAGCCTCCCAAGTAGCTGGAACTATAGGCACCCACCACAATGCCTGGCTATTTTTTTGTTGCAGTTGTCATTGTCGTTTAGCTGGCCTGGGCTGGATTTGAACCTGCCAACCCCCGTGTATGTGGCCGGTGCCCTAGCTGCTGAGCTATAGGCACCAAGCCTAAATCTTTATCTTCTTACTCACCTATAAGATTTCTTTATATATTCAGGGTACAAGTTCTTTGTCACATATTTGATTTGCTAATACTTTCTCCCAGTCTGCATTGTTTTATTAATGTTGTCTTTTGAAGTGTAAAAGTTTTACATTTTTATGAAATCCAATTTATACTTGGTAATATAAACCTTCTTTGTGAAGTTTCATTTTCTGCAATGTTATGTATGAATTAACGTACTTACCCTCTGTGATTTTTGATATCAAACCTCTGTTTACCTTAGTGATTTTCTTTTTTTTTTTTGGTTGCAGTTTGGCCGGGGCTGGGTTTGAACCCGCCACCCGCGGTATATGGGGCCAGCGCCCTACTCGCTGAGCCACAGGCGCCGCCTACCTTAGTGATTTTCTACCAAAGACTCCGCACAGCTGGGAAAACTTTCTGAGTAGGTTTATGCTGTGTGTAAATATTCCAGATGCTTGCTGGAACAATACCTAAAACTTTGAAACTTCTCACCTTTCCCCTTAAAGAGCATGGCTGTTGACTGTTTTTAGGATCAGATTTTCAGGCTTCATAATCCTAGCTCCTGTTGGAGGTCCTTCCCAGGGTGCCCCCCACTCTGTGGCTGGAGCTATTTGTAGTGGCATTTGATGGCCACCTCTGATTCCTAGAACAGAGGAACCAATGGCTCTCATTTTCAGCATTGTATCTTTTGAGTGGGGTGCTGCTCTGCATATGCTAAAAGATCAAGTGCATATGTATCCCCACCTAATTTTTTAAAGGCCTTGGATAACATGTTTTCATTTGGCAATTGCAGGTAAAGGACTTAACTAAGTACTTGGATCCCAGTGGGCTTGGCGTGATCAGTTTCGAAGACTTCTACCAAGGGATTGCAGCCATCAGAAATGGAGGTCAGTCATCTCCACTGTGCACGTTCATTGCCTCTCCCTGTCATCCGCTACCCTTTCAACCACCTTTTGCTCCTCCAGCATCTTCCCTTTTCCATCAGCCCTCAAATACCCTTAGTTTTAAGATGATCTCTCTTCTTGGCTCGGTAGCACAGTGGTTACGGTGTCAACCACATACACCGAGGCTGGCGGGTTTGAACCCAGCCCGGGCCAGCTAAACAGCAATGATAACTGAAACCAAAAATAGCTGGGCACTGTGGCGGGTGCCTGTAGTCCCAGCTACTTGGGAGTCTGTCTCAAAAAAAAAGATCTCTCTTTTTTTTTTTTTTGCAGTTTTTTGGTCGGGGCTGGGTTTGAACCTGCCACCTCCGGCATATGGGGCCAGCGCCCTACTCCTTTGAGCCACAGGCACCACCCACTCTCTTCTTTCTTATTCTTTGCACTTCACACCCTGTCTTCCAGACTTGACTGACTCAACTATTTATCCATAATGTTAGAAAGATACTGCTCCTCTCCTCGAAGGTCTTTTTTTTTGAGACAGTTTCAATATGTTGCCCTTGGTAGAGTGCTGTGGCGTCATAGCTCACAGCAACCTCAAACTCTTGGGCTTAAGTGATTCTCTGGGGCCTCTCAGGTAGCTGAGGCTACAGGCGCCTGCTATGACGCCTGGTTGTTTTTTGATTGTAGTTGTGATTGTTTGGCAGGCCTGGGCTGGATTTGAGCCTGTCAGCTTTCACGTATATGGCTGGCGCCCTAGCTGGAGCTACAGGTGCCGAACCAAGAATTTGAATATTTCTTTTCTTTTTATTTTTTTTTTTGAGACAGAGTCTCACTATGTCATCCTTGGTAGAGTGCTGTGGTGTCACAGCTCTCCCAGCAACTTCAATCTCCTGGGCTTAAGCGATTCTCTTGCCTCAGCCTCCCAAGTAGCTGGGACTATAGGTGGTGGCACAGCGCCTGGCTATTTTTTTTATTTTTTGGTTACAGTTGTCATTGTTTAGCAGGCCTGGGATGGGTATATATGGCTGGCACCCTACTCACTGAGTTACAGGTGTCAAGCCAGTTTCTATATATATATGTGTGTGTGTGTGTGTGTATATATATATATATATTTTTTTTTTAGAGACAGAGTCTCACTTTATTGCCCTCGGTAGAGTGCTGTGGTGTCACAGCTCACAGCAACCTCCAACTCCTGGACTTAGGCAATTCTCTTGCCTCAGCCTCCCCAGTAGCTGGGACTACAGGGGCCCTCCACAACACCTGGCTATTTTTTTGTTGCAGTTTGGCCAGGCCCAGGTTTGAACCAGCCATCCTCAGTATATGGGGCCGGCGCCCTACCCACTGAGCCACAGGCGCTGCCTCAATTTCAATATTTTTTTGTTTGTTTTTGAGAATTCCACTTTATCGCCCTTGGTAGAGTGCTGTACTCACTGAGCCACAGGTGCGCCCATTGACTAGAATAGTATTTTTCTCTTCTTTTCTTCCCCTCCCTCTCCCCTCTTCTACTGTCCCCTCCCTACTCCCTCCCACTCCCCTCTTCTTTCTGACAGAGTCTTACTCTGTTGTCCAGGCTAGAGTGCCCTGTCATCAGCCTAGCTCACAGCACCCTCAAACCCGTGGGCTCAAGAGACCCTCCTGCCTCAGCCTGCTGAGTAGCTGGGACTATAGGCACCTGACATAACACCCAGCTAATTTTCAATTTTTTGTAGACACAGAGTCTTTCTCTTGCTCAGGCTTATCTCAAGTTCCTAAGCTCAAGTGATCTTCCCACCTCAGCCTCCCAGAATGCTAAGATTATAGGCATGAGCCACCATAACCTGGTCCAAATATTTGTTTGGAGTCCTTTTTCTTTTTCTTTTTTTTTTTTTTTGCAGTTTTTGGCTGAGGCTGGGTTTGAACCCACCACCTCTGGCATATGGGGCCGGCACCTTACCCCTTTGAGCCACAGGTGCCACCCAGGAGTCTTTTTTCGAGTAAAAATTTGCCTTCAGTGAAATGTTTAATTCTGTGAGGGTTTTTTTTTTTTTTTTTTAAACTGAGTCTCACTCAATAGAGTGCTATAGCATCACAGCTCACAGCAACCTCAAACTCTTGGGCTTAAGTCATTCCCTTGCCTCAGCCTCCCAAGTAGCTGGGACTATAGGCACCCACCACAACACCCAGCTATTTTTTTTTGTTGCAGTTGTCATTGTTTAGCTGGCCCAGGCCGGGTTTGAACCCGCCAGCCTCTGTGTATGTGGTTGGCACTGTAACCACTGTGCTACGGGTGCCAAGCCCTCTGCAGTGGTCTATTTCTCCCATCCTCCAAGTTATTACCCAATAGTGTTACTTAGGTTTTGGGTTTCCTAAAATATGGAGTCCTCAAATGGCTTTGGGGAACATTCTTTGTGTTATTGCCTATTGTTACTCTTGGTGTGACTGTTGTATGTCACCCACATGAACACCACCTGGCACTGATTTCAGTCCTGGAGACACTGTGGTGAACCAGCATAGAAGTGAGGCCAGTGGGCGAGAGGACAGATGGGCGAGGTGCTGCCATTGACAGTGTATCAGGTATGGGCTAAGGTGAGAACCGCACAGGCCAGCTCTAGGTAGGCAGCCCTCTCTAAGGAGAGGTGGAAAAAGAAAGGAAAGTGTTATTACCAAGTAAAGGATACCTGGCTCCTTCATGTAGGAGCTGTCCTGAGGTCAGGGAGAGCTCACCAGTGTGTTCCAGATGCCCGGGAGGGTGTGGGAGGCCTCCCAGGGAAGTGGAAGGGGGGTGGAGAGAGTTGGGGAGCTGGAGACCCCTGAGGAGGTGGTATTGGCAGAGATAGAGGTGACTGCCCCTCCTGGAATTGTGTGAAGAAGATGATTGGGTGACCTTAGCATCTCCAGACTGGGCATTAGTATTACATCTCTATCAGTCTTAAATGATAAGTTGTAATACTTAAGTAACTTTTTGAGAGTAGATATGGAATTTCAAATGTTGTCTAGGGGTGACAGAGACCCTGTCTTATTTTTTATTTTTTTGGGCCAGAGCCTCAAGCTGTCACCCTGGGTAGAGTGCCATAGCATCACAGCTGACAGCAACCTCCAACTCCTGGGCTCAAGCAATTTACCTGCCTCTGCCTCCCAAGTAGCTGAGACTAGAGGTGCCCGCCACAACACTTAGATATTTTTTGGTTGCAGGTGTCAATTGTTGTTTGGCAGGCCCAGGGTGGATTCGAACCCACCAGCTCAGGTGTATGTGGCTGGTACCTTAGCTGCTTGGGCTACAGGCACCAAGCCAAGACCCTGTCTTTTTTTTTTTTTTTTTTGTAGAGACAGAGTCTCATTTTATCGCCCTCAGTAGAGGGCCGAGGCGTCACACAGCTCACAACAACCTCCAGTTCCTGGGCCTAGGCGATTCTCTTGCCTCAGCCTCCCAAGTAGCTGGAACTACAGGCGCCCACCCCAATACCCGGCTATTTTTTTGTTGCAGTTCAGCCAGGCCAGGTTTGAACCCGCCACCCTCGGTATATGGGGCCAGCGCCCCACTCACTGAGCCACAGGCACCGCCCCCAAGACTCTGTCTTAAAAGAAGAGTTGCCAGGCACAGTAGCTCACACCTGAAATACTAGCACTCTGGGAAGCTGAGGCAGTAGGATCACTTGAGGGCAGGAATTTGAGACCAACCTGAGCAAGAATAAGATCTTGTCTCTATAAAAAATAGAAAAATTAGCTGGGGCTCATTTGATACCAGGAGTTTTAGGCTGCAGTGAGCAATGATGACATCATTGTCCTCTAGCCAGGGAAAAGGAGGAGACCCTGTCTAAAAGAAAAAAAAAGATGAAATAAACCCATACAAAACAAAAACTCACACCACCTTTAGGGCCTCTCTGCTCTCTGCAGCTGAGATCAAGCAGAGATGAGTCTAGTTGTGCACACTTGAACCCGAGAGCCTTCCATAGAAGCATTCTTTCAAGTGTATATGTCACATGTATGAAAACTGACCAGCTGTCAGACTAGAAAACAAAATGAATATTAATGAATTGATATCATAATGATCGTATTCTCTATTATATATACAATTAGGTTTGAAATGAATGACAAGATTTTTAAATACATTTAGAAATTTAGATACCTTTTAAGTGATTAACCAAAGAAGAAATCATAATGGATTTGTAAAACTAACAGAAAAAAGCCTATACCTAAAATTTCTCCAGAGTTAACCAATGGAAGCGCAAGAGGACAGAGCTGTTCCCGATAGCCTCCATGGCTTCAGGAGGTGATGCGAGGAGGGTCAGTCTTTCTGGAAGGCCTGGAGGGAGCACCTGCCCTACTCCATCCAGCAAGCCACCAAAGGGGCACTAGATGCTGGGAAGCCAAAATTCTCATGAAGCTGTCAGAGAAACCTTTACGTAAAATGATGAAAGTTTAGATAACTTCTCTCTTTTTTTTTTTTTTTTGAGAGAGAGAGTGTCTATCACTGGGGCTGGACCATAGTGGAATCATCATAACTCACAGCAACCTCAGACTCCTGAGGTTAAATGATTCTACTGCCTCAAGGAGAATCACCCTGCTTCTTAACGGTGCCCAGCACAATGGGCACTAGAGGTAGGACTAGAGGTGCTCACCACAGTGCCCAGCCTGTCCTTACTTTTAAGTGACAGGTTGCCTGGGTGTAGGCTTCTAGGCTGGTAGTGATGGAGCTTGGGGACCCCCAGAACCAGCTGGTCATTGAGAACCTCTCCCAGCACTGCCTGTGAGTTTGAGATTGGGAGGATGATGGATCCTAGAGGTCAAACAAGAGACACCTGTTACCATTTCCAGGAAAAACAGTGAGTAAAAGGGAAAGTACTGCCAGAGTACTTCTTGGCCCAATAATGGACACTATTTTGCATAGTCATAGCAATTGCATTGAATATTTATTTATATGATCAAACATGGTGACCTCCTCATTTTGGAATGTTGGAGCAGGTATGCTAACATATTTAGTACTGTGGCAGGCTATCAATAGAAAATTCCAGAATCCAAGAGGTTATTGGAACTATTTGAAAATGCGGAGGGAGATGAGAGAATAGGCCTAGAGTGAGAACACATGGGGACTTTTTGTTGCCATCAGGCTCTCACCTCAGGTTGTTTTCTGATACAAGGAATGATATGTGCAAGTGAATTTGCATGTAACAGGACTGTAATTCTGTGTGTTTTGTATAAAAATGGGTAATGCTCTGTCGGTCATGCTATTTCGTTACAGACATTGCAGGCAGTAACCCATGTCCTGGATGCCACAGTAATGCAGGACACCCAGCAGCCTGGCCAGTCACTTTGCTAGTTGGCAGTAAGACTTGTTTTGTTCTCTGGGCCTGTAACTGAAGGTGGCATAGAGGAGCTTTGGGCCAAAGGTGTGTTGCCAGTGGCTTCAACACCCTATTGGCCACATGCCAGGGATACAGTCAGTCAGGGAGAGTTGAGAAAGGGTTTTTTTGGACTCAGACACTTGAGCTTAGACCACTCTTCAGGAGCAAGGCTGAGAGGAGCAATAGTCCCTGGTACCCTGGGTGTGGGCAAGAAATAGCCCAAGGTGGCACCCAGCAAGAGGAGCACTTTGTGAGGCTCAGAGTCCATGGTGTGTCATTGGATTGTAATCTGTCTGTTCTGACAGACCGCAGTTAACTTGAAGTGGAGCAGACTCAGCTGTGGGAGTTCCTGGGATGTCTTGACCTGGAATCCACTGCTCTTAGTCTGAGGAGTCACGTCTTTCCAGAAAATTTGTCCCCTGGGCATGGGTGAGGTCACATCAGGTTGTGATGAGTCCTCTGTTAGGCCTGGGGGTGCCAGGTGCTGAACCATGGCTGTCTCGTGGATTGCACATGTCTTGGCTTAGTTATTGAAGGAATGTGCAGATACTTTTCAGTCTGATGAGAAAAAATGATTATCTGAGAATGGCCTGGCTCTCATTTGCACCCAGAATCCCTTCCCTGCCTTCCTCTGCTCTGGCCTTGGCTTTTCCTGGTGTTCCTCCTGCCAGGGGCAGGGGGGCCTGTTCCTGTACTTCATGTGCCTGTCCAGCAGCCAGAACTGAGCAGGGCCCTGGACCCATCCGCCCCCAGCACTGCTGCTGTGCTGAGTCCAACAAGGGTTGTTTATTTATTTTTTTTGAGACAAGAGTCTCACTTGTGTTGCCCTCTATAGAGTGCTGTGCTGTCACTGCTCATAACAACCTCAAACTCCTGGGCTTAAGCGATTCTCTTGCCTTAGCCTCCCATGTAGCTTGGACTGCAGGCACCCATCACATGCCGAGCTTTTTTTTTTTTTAAGAGATGGGGTCTTGAACTTGCTCAGGCTGATTTTGAACCCATGAGCTCAGGCAATCCACCCACCTCAGCCTCCCAGAGTGCTAGGATTACAGGGCTGAGCCACCATGCCTGGCCAGATTGAGGTTGTTGTGAGCTATAATACTACGGCAGCAGTCTACCCAGGTTGATAGAGTGAGACAATGTCTCGGAAGGCTGAGTGCAATGGCTCACTCCTGTAATCCTAGCACTCTGGGAGGCTGAGATGGGTGGATTGCTTGAGCTCAGAAGTTTGAGATCAGCCTGAGCCAGAGCCAGAGCCAGAGAGAAACCCCATTTCTTTTTTTTTTGATGATTTTTGGCCAGGGCTGGATTTGAACCCGCCACCTCCAGCATATGGGACCAGCGCCCTACTCCTTGAGCCACAGGTGCTGCCCCGCGAAACCCCATTTCTAAAAGTAGCCAGGTGTTGTGGCAGACACCTGTAGTCCCAGCTACTTGGGAGGCTAAGGCAAGAGGATTGCTTGAGCCCACGAGTTTGAAGTTGCTGTGAGCTGTGACACATGGCACTCTACCCAGGGTGACAGAGCAAGACTCTGTCTCAAAAAAGAGGAAAAAAAAAAACATTCTAGGAACAGTAGGAACAGAAGCACTCTCAGAGGCTGAAGCTTGACCTGCCCATGCAGTGCTCAGGGTGCATTGCTGGAAGAGTCCCTGTGCAGAGTAGACCCTGGAGCACAGAGTGTAACAGGCTGTGGTCAGGGAGCAGTGGCAAGGAGGTAGGGGCCTATTCCAGAGGCAAGTGGGCTGTGGGGAGGCTGCAGGCTTAAGAGCTTGAATCTGGTTGAACAGAAATAGCTGCAGCCACAGGAGGGCACAGTTGAGACCTGGAAGAACCATGGACTCAGTTGCGTGGAGCATTGGTGCCCTGAGCTATGTGGTGGTTCCAGGCTTTGGGTCATGGCACAGAAGAGAGGCGCAGAACTTCTGTCCTGGGAAGTGGCGCTAGTGGGAGGCAGACTACAGACAGCAAGATGGGGACTAGGAAGGCCTCCATGTGGAGATCCAGGTCAGTAGCAGCACCTGGCATGTTTGGGAGCTCCAGGGAGGCTAGGGTCAGGAGATGGAAGTGAGGGTGGCAGGTGCAGGTGGGCTGTGGACGCCATGGGAGGACTTGGTCTTCTCTGCCTCACAAGTCCTGCCCCAGGCTCCTGGAGAGGCTGCTCTGTGGGCTGGCCCCTCAGCCTCAGGGCCAGCTTGGCAAGACCATCTCTCAGAGCCAATGTGAGGTGTGGGACTCCACAGTAACTACAGAGTGGGGGTGATCTTTGGAGAGGAGCTGCTTATGGGAGCCAGGTGGGCTCACCCAGCATATGTGCTGGGTATGTTACGCTGGGCTGCAGGCCAAGGGTTTTGGTTTTCCTTTTTTCTGACTTGGCTTCTCCATTTACATTTCATAAGGAGAGTGAAAACAGAATAAAAGTAAGTCAAGATGATTTTGAAATTATTTCACAGCATTTAAAAGAAAATAAAACATGATTACCCAAACTACATTTCAACTTCAGATTTCCTTTTCCATTTTCTTTTCTTTTCTTTCTTTTTTTTTTGGTCTAACGAAGTTATACTTTGAATCAACTTCAGATTTTACATCTAGTGTAGCTGTGGACAGCCCAATCATAGCAAGCAGTGTCATGTGCTGACCTAGTTTGCAGGGAAGCACAAGGAGATTTAAGGAGATTTTTACTGTCAGGAATAGAATGAGATAGAGAGGGAATTGTTACAAATAGGCCATTACTCTGGCACACACACACCCTCAGTCTCTGAAGGAAAAATGCACATTAAAAATTTCTACTTATTTGAAAATTGTTTTAGTTCTTATGGTGAAAACTGATAAAATAATCATATTTAGGGCGGCGCCTGTGGCTCAATCGGTAGGGCGCCGGCCCCATATACCAAGGGTGGCGGGTTCAAACCCGGCCCCAGCTGAACTGCAACCAAAAAATGGCCGGGCGTTGTGGCAGGTGCCTGTAGTCCCAGCTACTCGGGAGGCTGAGGCAAGAGAATCGCTTTAACCCCAGGAGTTGGAGGTTGCTGTGAGCTGTGATGCAACGGCACTTTACGAGGGCCATAAAGTGAGACTCTGTCTCTACAAAAAAAAAAATAATAATCATATTTAATTCTTATCAAGACTATAAAAACACCAGCTGTGCCTAACATCTCCTCTCAGCTGTGTGGGCCAAGACTCTTAAATTGTTTGTCCATTGTCCAAATCTGAGCCCTCGTCCATTGTGTTGGAGATACTTGGGTGTGTTTTGATTTTTTTTTTTTTTTTTTTTTTGTAGAGACAGAGTCTCACTTTATGGCCCTCAGTAGAGTGCCATGGCCTCACACAGCTCACAGCAACCTCCAACTCCTGGGCTTAAGCGATTCTCTTGCCTCAGCCTCCCAAGTAGCTGGGACTACAGGCGCCCGCCACAACGCCTGGCTATTTTTTGGTTGCAGTTTGGCCGGGGCCGGGTTTGAACCCGCCACCCTCGGTATATGGGGCCGGCGCCTTACCGACTGAGCCACAGGCGCCGCCCGATTTTTTTTTTTTTTTTTTTTTAAGACAGAGTGTCACTTTGTCACCGTTGGTAGGGTGCCATGGCATGACAGCTCCCAGCAACCTCAAAGTCTTGGGCTGAAGAGATTCTCTTGCCTCAGTTTTTCACTCTTTGAGACATAGTCTCACTCTATAACCCTCGGTAGAGTGCTGTGGCGTCCTAGCTCACAGCAACCTCCAACTCTTGGGCTTACGCGATTCTCTTGCCTCACCTTCCCTAGTAGCTGGGACTACAATCGCTCACCACAACACCTAGCTTTTTTGTCTGTTTGTTTGTTTGGCAGGACCCGGCCGGGTTTGAACCCACCAGCCCTAGAACATGTGGCCGGTGCCCTAACCACTGAGCTGTGGTACCCCTAGTTTTTCATTTTTTAGTGGAGATGGGTTCTCACTCTTGTTCGGGCTGGTCTCAAACTTCTGAGCTCAAGCAATCCACCCATCTCAGCCTCCCAGAGTGCTAGGATTACAGGCATGAGCCCCTGTGCCCAGCCTTGGCTGTTTTGAAAGTTTTGAGTTTTGTGTTTCAGTTTTCGGAAGTGCAAACAAGATTGTTAACATTTGAGGGGAAGATCAGAAACAGTCAAGCCTTTTACATAATGTGCATTCAGTCTCAACTGCACTGGGATAGTTGGTCCTCCTGCACGTCCTTGCTCCAGAAACCAGAAAATTCTGTCTATGGCAATCCCCCTATCAGTACAAGCATAAAGATCTACTGCAGTTCACCTGCAAAAAAAGACCCACATCTCTTAAGACTGGGTCTCCTGCCCTCACTCTAACTAGTGGGCAGCAATGCAGATCTAGCCTGAGGGGTCATCTAGGCCACACTCAAAAGGCTCCCTGTTCCAAAACTCTCAGATCCATATACCTCTTGGAGAAAACAATGCAAATGGCCTCCAAAATCCTTTGGATTCCTAAAACAGAGGGGTTTTGGTGTATGGGCCTTACTCATGTCTGCAAAGCAATTTAAAACAAGCTCTGGTGCTTTGTTGGGGTCCTCAGGAGACAATGCCCACTTTTTAAAGAAGTTTAATTAGACCAGTAGGGTGGTCCATGCCTGTAATCCTAGTACACTGGGAGCCTGAGGCAGATGGATTGCTTGAGCTCAGAAGTTCCAGACCAGCCTGAGCAAGAGAGACTCTGTCTCTACTAAAAATAGGAATATTAGCCGGGCATTGTGGTGGGCACCTGTAGTTCCAGCTACTTAGGAGGCTAAGGCAGGGGGATGGCTTGAGCCCAAGAGTTTGAGGTTGTGAGCTAGACTGATGCCACAGCACTCTACCCAGGGTGACAGAATGAGATTCTGTCTCAGAAAAAAAAAAAAGAAGAAAAGGTTTAGATTATGTTTAAAATGTTGAATAAGTAACTGGTATATTTTAGGCAAGTAATTGAATGGAGCAGTCAGGAAACACTATCTCTTCTATCACTTTCATGCTTCTTGGAATGTACTTCATCCCTCTGAACGTGACTGAGAGTCTGTGGAAGTCACCGCCTTTTCCTAGAAAAGGAGAAGGGCAGATACTGTAGGGTTGACTGTGTTTCTGTTGCTAACGACACACGTATAGTCTGTATGTGATGAGAAGATAGCATTCTTTTTAAATTTTTTCTTACTATAAAATCAAACATTTAGGGCAGTGCCTGTGGCTTAGTGAGTAGGACACTAGCCCCATATATTGAGGGGCGGGTTCAAACCTGACCCTGGCCAAACTGCAACAAAAAATAGCCAGGCATTGTGGTGGCACCTGTGGTCCCAGCTACCCGGGAGGCTGAGGCAAGAGAATCATCTAAGTCCAAAAGCTAGAGGTTGCTGTGAGCTGTGACACTACGGCACTCTACTGAGGGCAACAAAATGAGACTGTCTCTTAAAAAAAAGAAAAGTCAAACATTTATTATAGAAAATAAGCAAAATCAACAAAATAATTGCCCAGGAGCTCAGCATCCAGATAAAGGTATTATGTTATTAGTATTATTTCTTCATACCTACACCTTCTTAAAAATAAATGTTTGTTGGGCGGCGCCTGTGGCTCAGTCCGTAAGGCGCTGGCCCCATATACCAAGGGTGGCAGGTTCAAACCCTGCCCCGGCTGAATTGCAACCAAAAATATAGCCGGACGTTGTGGCGGGCGCCCGTAGTCCCAGCTACTCGGGAGACTGAGGCAAGAGAATCACTTAAGCCCAGGAGTTGGAGGTTGCTGTGAGCTGTGTGATGCCACGGCACTCTACTCAGGGCCATAAAGTGAGACTCTGTCTCTACAAAAAAAAAAAAAAAAAAGAATGTTTGTTTTGTGTGTGGCTTTGTTTTTTTTGGAGACAGTTTCAATTTGTCACCATGGATAGAGTGCTGTAGAATTATAGCTTACAGCAACCTCAAACTCTTGGGCTCAAGTGATCCTCTTGTCTCACTCAGCCTTCCAAGTAGCTGAGACTATAGGTGCCTGCCACAACACCCAGATATTTTTTAGAGATGGGGTCTTGCTCTTGCTTAGGCTGGTCTTGAACTCCTGAGCTCAAGCAATTCACCTGTCTCAGCCTCCCAGTGTGCTAGGATTATAAATGTTTTTTAAAAATTGTGTGGTGCCTGTGGCTCAAAGGAGTAGGGCATTGGCCCCATATACCAGAGGTGGTGGGTTCAAACCCGCCCCCAGCCAAAAACAAAAACAAAAAAATTAAATCTGCCAGCCTGAGCAAGACTGAGTATAGCAGCCTGTGTAGCTTATGGCTAGGGGGAGTGAGAGTTATAAGAAATACCTGTATAGGGGCGGCGCCTGTGGCTCAGTTGGTAAGGCGCCGGCCCCATATACCGAGGGTGGTGGGTTCAAACCCGGCCCCAGCTGAACTGCAACCAAAAAATAGCTGGGTGTTGTGGCGGGTGCCTGTAGTCCCAGCTACTTGGGAGGCTGAGGCAAGAGAATCGCTTAAGCCCAGGAGTTGGAGGTTGCTGTGAGCTGTGTGATGCCTCGGTAGAGGGCCATAAAGTGAGACTCTGTCTCTACAAAAAAAAAAAAAAAAAACTCTCGGGCAGCGTCTGTGGCTCAAGGAGTAGGGCGCCGGTCCCATATGCCAGAGGTGGTGGGTTCAAACCCAGCCCCGGCCAAAAACCAAAAAAAAAGAAATACCTGTATAGCGCAATTATGGAACACCTTGGTGAAAAGGGCGTGGAGAGGAATTTAGCTCTCCTCACAAGCATGAGAGAGCTCATGAGACGAGAGCATTGGTTAATTGGCAGTCTCTACACCTGTGGTGTTGAGCGGCACAAGGTCAGCCTCATATTAGGCTGGAGGAGAAAGCAGTCCAGAGCATGCGCGTTCTATCACCGACCCGCTTACTCTGACTCTGTCACTTCTTCCGCCTGCAGAACGCCAGCAAGGCATCTCTCCGCTAAAGATCACTAAGCTCTGCTAAAGACTAAGATCTGTCTTTCTAAGAAGACTTCTTTACTCTCTCAAAGACTCTCTCTCTCTCCCCCTTCTGCTAAAGTAAATAGCCCTCAGGCACCTAAGAGCAGTTGTTCCTGAGTGGGATAATAGCCTGGAACACAGCTAGATAGGCTGGGGCTGGAGACCAACCAGTCCCTGGCCCTGATAACTGAGACCCCTTCCCTACTAAAAATAGAAAAATTAGCTGGGTGTTAGGGCAGGTGCCTGTAGTCCCAGTTGCTTGAGAGCCTGAGGAAGGAGGATTGCTTAAGCCCAAGATTTTGAGGTTGCTGTGAGCTATGACACCATAGCACTCAACCCAGGTTGACAGAGTAAGACTCTGTCTCAAGAAAATTAAAAATAGGCCAGGTGTTGTGGCTCATGCTAGTCTGAGCAAGTGGGAGACCCTGTCTCTAAAAAAAAAAAAAAAGAAAAGAAAGAAAACTGGGCATTGTGGTAGGCTCCTGTAGTTCCAGCTACTCAGGAGGCTGAGACAAGAGAATTACTTGAGCCTAAGAGTTTGAGATTGCTATGAGCTATGATGTCACAGCACTCTACCAAGGGTGACTCTATCTCAGAAAAAAAAAAAAAAAGAAATTAAAAATAAAAAGTTTATCAACCCACCACCTCCCAGAGTCCTGGCAGGAAGCACTGCTCTCAAATATCTCACCCTCACTCCCTCGATACCTGTGATCTCAGGGCCCTCACCTCCCACAGGGAGCCTTCCCATGCCTGCTGGTCATGCACCTTCACTTGTGACTTCACTAGATGGCTCTAGGTGGCTTTCTGAGTGCAGGGTCTTCTCCCCACAGGTCCTGATGGCCAGCCATACAGCAGCATCGCACCTGACCAGGACGAGGAGCCTCTGGCCTGTCCAGATGAGTTTGACGACTTTGTCACCTATGAGGCAAGTGGTTTCCATCTGTGAGAGCTGACATCCCTTCCTTATGTTCTGCAGATCTTGCTTTCTACAGGTGCCTCTAGGGCTGTTTTCTGTTTAAACTTGTCTGAAAGGTTTCTGTGGTTCGTAGCTCCTGGGCTCTGGGGATGGTGGCTGTGGCACGAGGTTGACAGGAAGTATATCCATTTGGCTGTGCAGGAGTCCTCCCTGGGGCTATTTTTGGACCTAGATTGGGTGGCCGGTGATGTTGTGGTCATCTGCTAGGCAGACACAGAGCAGAGGACTTGTGAGGTTTCCTTTTACCAACTTAATGATGATTTTCTGTGTTTAGTAAGGACATTTGACTAACATCTGCCTCCTTCTTGGCCCTCCTCCGCCCTTGCTCCCAGATGCAGCCAGGCTTGTCATGGTGATGTGTGTCTCCTGTAGTGTGGGTCCTTCATTCTCACCAAAGTGGAGGAGAAGGCCTGGTAGCACAATTATGGGCTACAGGCTGCTGTACCTATGCCCTCCCTCTGAGGGGTCAGATGCCAGGAGAGCCACACAGCTAGATCAGGAATATTTTCCTCTTTACAAAAAAGGTAGGGGTGGCAGCTGCCAGCTCTGGTCAGCCTTCTGGCTGGGCTGTGAGCTTGTGGGGCCTGAGTCTCCACTGTGAAATGAGTATTTCCTCATGGTACCTGGGCACTGGTGAGGCATGGACTTCATTAATCAGCTATTTCCTGTAATGGTTTGTGTCCCTGCTCTGGAAAGCTTCCCCAGGTACTAAATGCCCTTCAGTTACCAGGCTCACTTGCTGACTGTTGTCTTTCGGTTCTACCAGCACAGACTCTGCTCTCCTCCCAACACCCATCACCTGGGCACAATCTTGCCTCATCATTTTGTCTCAAATTACCAGCAGGGCCTGAGCTCCCAGGCCAGGTGCACGTCTGATGTTGGAGCCCGTGTTCAGCTGCACCTTGGTGTGCCTTTTAGCATGTGACTGGGTGGGGGCCAGCAAGGTGCTGGCTGCAAGGGCAGTGTGCCGGGAGGTGGGGGTGCCCTTGCCTGGCTGTACTGTGTAGAACTCGAGTTTTGGAATGTGCTACCAGCCTCTGTGACTATGAAAAGACTGCTTCTGGGACATGAGGAAGACCCAGTGGGTTTACCGTTGACATCAGAGGCTCTGCACAGGTTCATCCACCCTGCATCGTCTCCAGACTATGAGATAGTAAACTGTTGTTTTGAGCCCTTAGTCTGCATTAGTTTGTTACTGCAGCCCTAGGACAGTGTGAGTCGTGTTAGCCACGATAGTAAAGATGTCCACATATTTGGTTTGGAGGGTGAGAGCCTAGTCTGGTGTACAGAGTAGGCCCTGCCCTATGTGGGCCTACTCTTCATAGCTACCTGGGTGTGGCCTGCCTTACGCTGGTTACCTCAGGAATGGCAGGAACTCAACATTTAAAAGAATAAAAGCTTCTTGGATTTTGAGATTCTTATTTTCTTTCTTTCTTCCTTTCTTTTCTTTTCTTTTTTTTTTGTAGAGATAGTCTCACTTCATGGCCCTCGGTAGAGTGCCATGGCATCACATAGCTCACAGCAACCTCCAACTCCTAGGCCTAGGCGATTCTCTTGCCGCAGCCTCCTGAGTAGCTGGGACCACAGGCGCCCACCAGAACGCCCGGCTATTTTTTGTTGCAGTTTGGCTGGGGCTGGGTTTGAACCTGCCACCCTTGGTATGTGGGGCTGGCGCCCTACCAACTGAGCCACAGGCACTGCCCGATTCTTATTTCTTTCTTAGAATGGAAGAAACATTTGAGTTTTTGCTACTTAAAAATAATTAAGACTGGGGCGGCGCCTGTGGCTCAGTGAGTAGGGCGCCAGCCCCATATGCCGAGGGTGGCGGGTTCAAACCCAGCCCCAGCCAAACTGCAACAACAACAACAAAAAATAGCCGGGCGTTGTGGCAGGCGCCTGTAGTCCCAGTTACTCAGGAGGCTGAGGCAAGAGAATCACGTAAGCCCAAGAGCTGGAGGTTGCTGTGAGCCGTGTGACGCCACTCTACCGAGGGCAGTACAGTGAGACTCTGTCTCTACAAAAAAAATAAATAATTAAGACACTTCATATTTTAGAGCAGTTTTAGGCTTATAGAAAATGGAGCAGGCAGTTTAGAGCTTTCTCACCCAGCCCACACACTGTTACCTCTGCTACAAGCAACTAGTGTGAGTGTGGGACAGTTCCTGCAAGTACAGTTGATGTATTGTCATTAACTGGAGTTCATAATTTTCTTTGAGGTGTCAGGAAGGAGGTTCTGCAGATTCAGTCCCCCAGCCGACTCCTGGAAGCCACTGATCTCCTTCCTGGCTCATAGCTCTGATGTTTCCAGAATGTGGTAGAATTGGGAACATCAAGAGTGTGGCCTTTCCAGATGAATTTCTTTCAGTGATATGTACCCAAGGTTTCTCCATGTCTTGCTTGTTAAAGTTTGGATATAGGCCGGGCACGGTGGTTGGTTCACGCCTGTAATCCTAGCACTCTGGGAGGCCGAGGCGGGTGAATTGCCTGAGCTCAGAGGTTCGAGACCAGTCTGAACCAGGGCAAGACCTCACCTCTACACAAAAAAAAAACATAGCCGGGTGTTGTGGCTGGCACCTGTAGTCCCAGCTACTCGGGAGGCTGAGGCAAGAGTTTGAGCCCAAGAGTTTGAGGTTGCTGTGAGCTATGATGCTATGGCACTTTACCCAGGACAACAAAGTGACACTGTGCCTCAAAAAAAAAGATATAATTTTCAGGAGTAAAACTGGATACTAGTGGAATTAGAAAGATTCCTCTTAAAAAACAGAAAAGCTTTTACATCATACTGTTATCTTAAAAAGTCCAATAAAAATAGGATTGGATAATATACTGATGTGTGTTGCATCCAGATGTGTGTGGAGACCCTTCACTGGGGATGTGCAGAGGTGAGTAAGCCTTTTGTTGGTTTCTGGATTGGTTGTAGTCAGAACCCATTTTGTTTGCCTGGGAACATGGTAGTGCCCAAAGCACTGGGTTGACTGGGGTATTGCATGCTGTCACTTACTGATGAGCTGAGTTCCTTCCAGGGACGTTTTCTCAGGGGTTCTCCTGACCTGTGGTCGATCACAGAAGGAATCTTGAGTGAGAAGGGGAGCATTGCAGGGTGGGTGAGATTTCCCAAGGAGTTTGTGGGCACAGTGATGAGAGGAAAGCTCCTGTGTAAGGATGGGGCAGGCAAGGGTGCAGAGTAGCTTGCAGGGTGGGGTTGGGCATTTATAGGATTTCAGGAAGGGTCTTGCAACATCACAGAGAGAACAGGTGCAAACTGAAGTATGAGATGTGTTCCACACTGCCTCTCTATGCTTTCTGTCTCCCTCCCTTCTTCTGCTCCCACTGCCCATGCTATCTGGAGAAAAGAGCTGCCCCAGTGAAGTGATGGGGAAATGTGTCTGTTGTACAAACTGTTATCAGAACTTCAAAGACAAAAGCCTCTCTGTTTTGAGCCTTGACTGTTAGAACCAGCAAGGACACTTCCTGAACTTTGCCTCTCCTCCCTGGCCAGTGCTAGCAGGAGGTTTAATAGAGTGTGTCTGGGAGCAGTTAAACTTTCTCCCAGACAGGGATGTGCCTTCAGGTGAGCACACAAGTTTTGCAGAAACTCCAGCATAACTAGCACTAGGAAGGTGATGTTGTTGTCATTTGAGAAAAGCCAGTGACTCGGTTCTGACGGAGTTGCCTTGGGATGGCCATCTGCACCAGATAGCACGCCCTTGGAGCCCCCGCCCAGGCTAGCATCTGAGGGTAAGAAGAGACGCTAACTGACGCTGGGCCCAGTATTCAGTCTTTCATGGTGGAGAAAGGTTCAGGGAAGGAGGGACCATGTTCTGGGCAGTGTTGGCCACACTCAAGTTACTGATGATGGCTCTGAACGCAGCTTTGTTCTTTGTCAGCCATTTAGAGGACTTGTAAACTAGGTGAAAAGTAATGTTAACATGCAGCAAAGTTTTCTAAGATGCTCTTTATAAAAATGTTAAAAGTTGGCTTCTGGGCAAAGCTGCCTGGCTGACAAATATAAACTGATGGGGCGTGTCTGGAAGCTGTTGTGTTTTATCCAGTGGACTGTGAGTGAACATGCATCGTGCTCTAAGGTGATTTTTGTCTCTTTTGAAAGGCAGATGGTTACCTCTCTGCCCTGGAAAACTACCTGACTCTCTGACACTTAGGCAAAGTGGGCTTGATAGTAGAGGCTGACCTGGGTCACAAGAGGGCAAGTCAGGGAAGGGACTGGGTAGTGGGGCAGTTCCCCACTGAACTTGGCCTTTCCTGACCACTCTCCAGGCACTCTGTGCCCCAACCCTGGGGCATCTCTGAGCCAGGAGGCTTGTTGTCACCCAGCACCCCAGCAGGGTGTCTCCAGGTGTTTATAGCAGTAGTATGGGGCTGGACCTCCACAGCCCCAAGTTGTTGGTGATTTGGAGCAAAAGCAAACTGTGTGATCTGTGGTGCACTGGAGCCACTGTGTGGCAGCAGGGAGGGACCAGGCTTACTTTGGAAGTGAAGCGGTAAGGGGCTGAGCAGCTGCCCTCCTTCCCCAGCCTATGAATATTAGGCCTGGTGGGTGTCCCAGCCTCTGACTTACAGGGAGTTTGATTTTGCACAGCATTCACCCAGTTGCTGCCATATCAGGGGAGAATTATTTCCAAGATGAACTGTCCTGGCTCAGCTCTAAGGAGGCTGGCCTCCCACTCACAGGTTCCCATCCTCAGCTACAGGCCCAAATACCCAGACCTTCTTCCCTTCCTGGGGGAGAAATGCTCAGCTCAGGGCTCTGTGAGCTGTGTTGGAGGGAAAGAAAGTAAAGGTTTGTTCTGTCAGTGAAAAAGATCCTGTAAAATAATTTAAAGAGGTTTATTCTGACCCAAATATGTATGACCACCATGGCCCAGAGTCCCAGGCCCAAGAAGCTTTGTTTGGGGTACAGTTTGGTTTAATACATTTTAGGGAGACAAGAAGTACGTGTGAAGTCATACATCAGTACATGGAAGGCATACACTGGTCTGGCCCTAAAAGGCAGGACATCTTAAAGCAGGGGATTATAGGGAAGAGGTAGGTTTAAAGAAATGAAGCTTTGTGGCAAGGCTTGGACCATTTTACATTAAAGTAAGGGAGTATGCTATTCAGAGACATGCCCCTGGACATGAATCCAGACTCCGGTCTGTTAAGTAAATCGATGAGTTTTTCTTAAGTGGTCTTCGGCTTGTTAATGATTTTGTATCAAAGAATAACTCTAGAAAGGACAGGGCATAACTAGGCATGTTTAACCTCCCTTCTTCTAAAGGCTGGAAACCCAGCTTTAAGGTTTTGGTCTGTTTGTTTGTTTTGGTAGGGTAGGGTGGAGGAGGTCCCTTTGGCCAGGAAGAGGTCTATTCAGTCGGCTTGGAGCCTTAAGATTTCATTTTAGTTCACTGATACTACAAACATCTGAGCTACTGGTTAGGGACACAGGGTCCACACTGGCCAGAGAAGAGCACTGGACATCTATCAGCAGTACTAGTTTGTTGGCTTTTTAAAAAGCTGACATCTAGAGTCAAGTTCTGTTATACATAGAAAACCGTCTCTGAGGGACCTTGGAGGAGCAGCCACCCCAAGTACTGTCTGGGCCCCTTGGTGAGGATGGAGGAGGTCTCCATGGGGCCATCCTTGCATTTTAGGAGCAGTGTTCTAGAAATCTTTGGCTGTGTACCAAATTGCTGAATCTGCTCTTTTTTTCTTTTTCTTTTCTTTTTTTTTTTTTTTTGAGACAGAGTCTCACTTTGTCACCCTGGGTAGAGTGCTATTGCGTCACAGCTCACAGCAGCCTCAAACTCGTGGGCTTAAGCAATCCTTTTGCCTCACCCTCCCAAGTAGCTGGAGACTACAGGTGCCCACCACAAAAGCTGGCTGGTTTTTTTTTGTTGTTGTTGTTGTTTTGAGACAGAGTCTCATCATGTCGTCCTCTGTACTGTGCTATGACGTCACAGCTCACAGCAACCCTCAAACTCTTGGGCTTAAGCAGTTCTCTTGCCTCAGCCTCCCAAGTAACTGGGACTGCAGACCCCCACCACAACGCCCAGCTATTTTGTTGTTGTTGTTGTTGTTGTTGTTTGGCAGGTCCAGGCTGGATTCAGACCCACCAACTCCAGTATACGTGGCTAGCACTCTAACTGCTAAGCTACAAGCGCCAAGTCCCTGGCTATTTTTTTTTTTTTTAGAGACAGGGTCTTGCTTTGGCTCAGGCTGGTCCCAAACCCATGAGCTCAGGCAGTCCACCCACCTCAGCCTCCTAGAGTCCTAGGATTACAGGTGCTAGCCACTACGCCCAGCCTGAGTCTGGTCTTTGTTGTTAGTAATTGTACTTTTTTTTTTTGGCCAGGGCTGGGTTTGAACCCACCACCTCCAGCATATAGAGCCAGTGCCCTACTCCTTGAGCCACAGGTGCCACTCCGTAATTGTACTTTTTAGAAGTTTGTGGGATCTTCCTGCTGTCCCATGTGAGGCTTCAGCTGAAGACTTAGGCGGCATGTCCTCCTTGTATGTGCAATTCTGTCAGGCTGAACAGTAGCTGCTTCTGAGATCATCTCAGGGGTTTGCTTTGGATTTTGTGTCTTGCTGTGTGTATGTTCCTTTCCACAGGGGTGTGGCCTTTGACACACACCCCAGGCCTGCCTGTTTTTCTGGCTGCTCCAATGTGTCCTAACTGACTGCCCACAGGTGCAGCACCAAGCCAGCAGTGACTGATGTTCCCCCACCCTCTGACACCCCTGTTTCCCAGGCTGGAGGGCAATGGCAGGATCATAGCCCACTGCAGCCTCAAACTCCTGGGCTCAAGCCATTCTCCTGCTTTGGCCTCTGAAAGTGCTGAAACTACAGTGGTAAGCCACTGTGCCTGGCTGAGCAAGTGTCTCCTAAAGTAATTTCCTGGTTTCAGATTTTGAAGTGAATGCTTTTTTTTTTTTTTTTGGAGACAGTCTCACTTTATGGCCCTCAGTAGAGTGCAGTGGTGTCACACAGCTCACAGCAACCTCCAACTCCTGGGCTTAAGCGATTCTCTTGCCTCAGCCTCCCAAGTAGCTGGGACTACAGGCGCCTGCCACAACGCCTGGCTATTTTTTGTTGCAGTTTGGCCGGGGCCGGGTTTGAACCTGCCACCCTCAGTATATGGGGACGGCTCCCTACCCACTGAGCCATAGGCACCACCTAAAGTGAATTTTTTTTATGAATTACTTTATGTTCTAGACAAGATTGGGTTTTCCCTTGGAAGTAAGAATAGCAAAACTGAATACCTTCCGTTTTATTTTGATTTTATCCTGGCTTTGCACACAGCTGGCAGGGATTTTCTGCCAGTATGCCCTACAGTCTTTACTTCCATGCTTGGAAAAGCACTTGACGATGTGGTCTTCCTTCATTCCATAAGCTTGCATCCTTGTGAGGTCAGTATGTACAGCCCCTGATTTACAAATGGGGCAGCAGGACTCCATCTGAAGCTCCATGGCTTTTCATAAGAGTGGGGCTGTCCTCTCATGGGTCAGGCTCCTGCCAGCCCAGCCCTTTTGTCTTTTCAGATGAGCTAGGGGGTTGCTGCTTGGAGTAAGGCTTTCTGGGCAGCCTCACAGTCTGAGGACCTCTGCCTTGCTGCTTGTGGTACCAGACCCAGAGAACAAAGGGCATTACTTTTCCTGCTGGAACTGCAACTTTTTTGAGATCTTTTTGTTTGTAAATTGTTAACCTCAGAATCTGCTGAGCCTGAAATGTTGGCCACTTTTCCTAACCTGCAGTTTCATTTTAATTAAAGTTGAGATTATAAATTGAAAATGTACTTTTTAATGTTTCTTTAGTTTTATGTTCATTTGTATAATCTGCCCCTATTTCTCATCTGCCACAGGCTAGGCCCTGTGCTTTGTGCTAAGTACATGGGAATGAAAACAAAAATGTGTGGCTCAGCGCCTGTAGCACAGTGGTTACAGCGCCAGCCACATGCACTGCGGGTGGCGGGTTCAAACCCAGCCCAGGCCAGCTAAACAACAATGGCAACAAAAAAATAGCTGGGTGTTGTGGCAGACACCTGTAGTCCCAGCTACTCGGGAGGCTGAGACAAGAGAATCGCTTAAGCCCAAGCGTTGGAGGTTGCTGTGAGCTGTAATGCTGCGGCACTCTACCCAGGACGACATGGTGAGACTCTGTCTCAAAAAAAAAAAAAAAAGTGTCTGGTGTGAAAGTCAATTGATTGGTTAAGGCTGGACTTGGTGGCTCACTCCTTTAATCCTAGCGCTGTGAGAGGCCAAGGTGGGAGGGAGGATCCTTTGAGCTCAGGAGTTCCAGACCAGCCTGAGCAAGAGCGAGACCCCATCTCTACTAAAAATAGAAAAATTAGCCATATGTAGTGGTGGTCACCTGTAGTCCCAGTACTTTGGGAGGCAAGAGGATCACTTGGGCTGAGTGCAGTGGCTCTCGCCTGTAATCCTAGCACTCTGGGAGGCCAAGGCAGGTAGATGGCTTGAGCTCAAGAGTTTGAGACCAGCGTGAGGAAGAGTGAGATGCGTATCTACTAAAAATAGAAAAAACTAGCCGGGTGTTGTGGTGGGCATCTGTAGTCCCAGTTACTCAGGAGGCTGAGGCAAGAGGATCATTTGAGCCCCAGAGTTTGAGGTTGCTGTGAGCTATGATGTCACTGCACTCTAGATAGAATGAGGCTTCGTCTCAAAAATAAATTATTGGTTAAATAATTGATGAATAAGCGTTTTGAAGTTAGACTTTTGAGTATCAAAATAATAACAGCTGTTGATGGTGACTTTTTAAGTTGTTTAAGTATATTTATGTTTCGAAAAACTTTAATAATGGGCGGCGCCTGTAGCTCAGGGAGTAGGGCACTGGCCCCATATACCGGAGGTGGCAGGTTCAAGCCCGGCCCTGGCCAAAAAAAAAAAAAAAACTGCAAAAAAAAAAAAATTAATTAATTCTCTCTTAAAAAAAAAAGAAAAACCTTAATAAGAGGTTAAAATCGTGTTCTTTTTAAAGCAGATTTATGAGATTTCTGTCATATAAGTTGTCTCCTGAGCATCCTAATATTTAAATGCACCAGAGGAAAAAGCATTTTATTCCTGCATGACATAATGTCTTTCCACTAAAGGCTTATATGTGAAAACCTGTTCTGGATTTGATTGAAACTATTTCACCAATAAAGATTACAAATAAACATTTCTTTTGAGAAAAAAAAAAAAAGTCCTATTCTTATACTATTGAATGTATTGTTTCCTTGGATACAAATAATTATAGTGTTGGAAGGTACAGATACTAGTTGTGCTGGGATTTATCAAGTGGTGTTTGGAACATTTTGTATCTGTTTTAGGTACTTTTTTGTTTGTTTGCTTTTTGGAAACAACGTCTCACTTTATCACCCTGGGTATAGTAGTACAGTGGCATCACCATAGCTTACAGCAATCTCAAACTCTTGGGCTCAAATGATCCTTTTGCTTCAGCCTCTGGAGCAGTGGGAATACAGTGCTCATCACAATGCCTGGGTAGTTTTTCTTCTATTTTTAGTAAAAACAGAGTCTTGTTCTTGCTCAGGCTGGTCTCGAACTCCTGAGCTCAAGCGATCCACCTAGAGTGGCCTCTCAGACTAGAATTACAGGTCTGAGCCACCACACCTAGCCTAGGTACATTTATTTGTTTTAAATAACTTTAAAAAATTACTCCAGGGCGGCTCAGTGAGTAGGGCGCTGGCCCCATATATTGAGGGTGGCAGGTTCAAACCCAGCCCCAACCAAACTGCCAACAAAAATAATAGCCAGGTGTGTTATGGTGGGTGCCTGTGGTCCCAGTTACTCAAGAGGCTGAGGCAAGAGAATCACCTAAGCCCAGGAGTTGGAGGTTGCTGTGAGCTGTGACGCCACAACACTCTACTAAAGGTGATAAAATGAGACTCTGTCTCTAAAAAATAAAATAAAAATAAAAAATTACTCCAATAATTTTTTTGTTGCTCTTGGACATGTGCCTATTTTCCATTTTTTAAATATAGTGCATTCTTTTTTCTAAACTAACATTTCTGCTCACGAGTAGTTGGGACTCTGCCCACACCATAAGTCTTCCATTGGTGTTGGCCAAGACATGCAGCAGCCTGCTTCCCTTATCAGGCATGTGCTCAGACTGACTGTCCGCGTGCTCTCTTCTAGGCCAATGAGGTGACAGACAGTGCATACATGGGCTCTGAGAGCACCTACAGCGAGTGTGAGACCTTCACCGACGAGGACACAAGCACCCTGGTGCACCCTGAGCTGCAACCCGAAGGGGACGCAGACAGCGCAGGTGGCTCGGCTGTACCCTCTGAGTGCCTGGATGTCATGGAGGAGCCTGACCATGGTGCTGTGCTACTGCTCCCTGGCAGGTCTGTACCCCTAGCCATTTGCTTGGAGACCGCTCTTGGGCATGTGTGCACCACATGAATGTGTCTGATGGGTGCTTTGGTTGTTGGAGGAGTGGGTGTCAGAGTCATTTAGAGTCCATTTTGTGTCTGAGTGGGGCTTGGGCCCTGCACTTTATCTTACTTGGAAGAACCAACATCCCCTGCCCTGAACAGCCTTCCCATCCCCACTTCACTTCATTGTCTGAAAGCTCCTCCTGCCACAGCCAATGACTAGTTTAAACTAAACCTCTTTGGCTGGGCGGCGCCTGTGGCTCAGTGAGTAGGGCACCGGCCCCATATGCTGAGGGTGGCGGGTTCAAACCCAGCCCCGGCCAAACTGCAACAAAAAATTAGCCGGGCGTTGTGGCGGGCGCCTGTAGTCCCAGCTACTCGGGAGGCTGAGGCAAGAGAATCGCGTAAGCCCAAGAGTTAGAGGTTGCTGTGAGCTGTGTGACTCCACGGCACTCTACCGAGGGTGGTACAGTGAGACTCTGTCTCTACAAAAAAAAAAAAACAAAAAACCTCTTTGGCTGTAGAGATAGAAATTATAGTAGAACAAGGCTGGGCACTGTGGCTCATACCTATAATCCTAGCACTGTGGGAAGCTGAGGTGGATGGCTTGCCTAGACTCAGGAGTTCGAGACCAGACTAAGCAAGAGTGAGAACCCATCTCTAAAAATAGCTGGGTGTGGTGGTAGGCGCCTATTATAGTCTCAACTACTGTGGAGGCTGAGGCAAGAGTTCGTGGTTGCTATGAGCTATGACATCACGGCACTCTACCAAGGGTGACAAAGTGAGACTCTTGTCTCAAAAAAAAAAAAAAAAAAAAGGAAATAAAACATATAGTAGAACAACTTTAACTCAGTCTTTTGGATTTTGTCAGCACAGTTTTTACAAGCCAGAGCAAGGTGACAGCATGTCCAGTGACTGTCTTCTGGCAGAGTCTTAAACTTGTTCATCTTTACAACACCCTGAGCCAGTCACATTCTCTCCTGTCCCCTTCGCTGCCCTCAGAATGTCTTCAGAAGCTAGTTAGGGCTGGGGTGGAGGGGAGGGCAGAGTCCTGTGGGGAGGTAGGATTTGGGAGGTGTCTTGTGACCCACAGAGACAGAAACAAGAGCTTTTGGTTTTACCCTGGGCTACTTGGGAAGCCACCATACTTAGCAACCTTGGAAGTGTTTTCTGTTTGGTTTGGCTTATTTTATTTCACTTTGTTGTTGGTTTGCTCTCGTGGTTTTTTGGCTTTTTACTCTTCAATTAATTAATAATATACCTGGAAGTAAGGGCCCATGCCATCAGTGCACAGCCATCTGGTTTTTAAGGATGACCACTCCCGTTCTCAGGCCAAGAGAAAACACCTGGGCACAAGAGTTCCCCTTCTTCTCCCCCCACCCCCCACCCGTAGCTGAATTTCTGCTAGCTCTCTCTGCTTCTCTGTGGATGGGATCACACAGTGTGTCCTTTTAGTTGTGACAACGCTCTCTACCTGGTTCAGTGTCTCATGCATGAGATCACACAGTGTGTACTTTTTGTTCTGACAAAAGTCTTCTTTCTACCTGGTTCAGTATCTTCGTAGATGAGATCACAGTGTCTCCTTTTATTTCTGACAACTCTCTGCCTGGTTCTGTGTGTCTTGTCAATAGGACAACTCTCTATAACCTGGTCTGTGTCTTCCATGGATAACACAGTGTGTCTTTTCACATCTGGCTCCTTTGATGTTGAGTTTCCATGAATTTGAATTACTTTCTATTATTATTTGATTATTCTGTTTTTATGAACATACTACAACTTTATGTATTTATTTATTTTTTGGAACCTGCCTGTGGCAAGCCTTCATTATTTTTTCCTTTAAGGCTACAGATATCTACACATAAACAAGGCAATTAATTCTCATAAAAACACCCCCCTACACATAGCCAAGGTGTCTAGTCAGTTCCACAGTGTACATATGTTGTATCACATTTTTTTTTTTTTTTTTTTTTTTGTAGAGACAGAGTCTCACTTTATGGCCCTCAGGTTGTATCACATTCTATTCCACAGGTGTATTTTGTTTTGAGTCTTCTGGGTTAGGAATAATTTTTTCTGGAAATATTAGCTTCTCACAAACTGCTTCCTTTATTGGTAAATACTGTGATATTTCATTAGGTTCCATGAACAGAGAAGGTGGAACGTGCATTAAGTTAGAAATTTTGCTCTCGTAATGTATATTCTCGTAACATGTAGGTCTTGTCAGCCTCATGGTACAGTCTTGTGTCATTCATTCTGATAAGTACTCCATCAATTCTCAAGAAAAACCACAACAGCAGGAAAAAACTAGAAGGCATTACTCTAATTTTCACACTCAGGCTTGAAACTCCATGATCATGAAGTTTATCCTCAAACAGAAGAACTTCTTCAAAAAACTTAATCTGTTCTCTGGCTTTCAATTTCTCTGTATCTATATGATCTGTTGTAGGTACAACCTTTAACTTAAGAGATTCTCCAAGTAATGTTCCCTTATAATCTGTTGTATAGGTCCAATCATAGGGTTTAATAACCTCCTTGGAGTGCTTGCTTCGGCAGCACATATACTAAAATTGGAACAATATAGAGATTAGCATGGACCCTGCGCAAGGATGACACACAAATTCGTGAAGTGTTCCATATTTTTTTATAACTTAAGAATAGGGGGAAGGGGGAAAGGGAGGGGAGGGACGGGGGAGGTGGGCGGAGGGAGGGTGATTGGTGGGATTACACCTGCGGTGCATCTTACAAGGGTATATGTGAAACTTAGTAAATGTAGAATGTAAATGTCTTAACACAATAACTAAGAAAATGCCAGGAAGACTATGTTAACCAGTGTGATGAAAATGTGTCAAACGGTCTATAAAACCAGTGTATGGTGCCCCATGATCGCATTAATGTACACAGCTATGATTTAATAATAAAAAAAAAGAATAGAAAAAAATAAATAACCTCCTTGGAGTGTTTGCCCTCTGTCCTGCTTTCCTGCCGTTCTTCAGCACAGGCTAATTTAAGCATTCCTTGATAGTTGTTTACGCATCTTAATGCATCTGTAGCATTGAACTCAATCTCAAAGTCAGAGCCATGCTGGATTCTTAAAACATTGTCTCCAAACATCATTTCAGGAAGAGATGGCATATGCAATTCATCGGCTAACTTCTCTACATTGGCTAACTTCATGATGTGGGTCTTGGACACTGTCAGCTTCCAGGGCCCGAAGGAGAAGTCTGGTGGCTGCTCTGAAAGCCGTGGATCATCATGACTGAGGCGGAGCCCACAAGGGCCACACGGCCGTACTACAACTTTATTTTGTTTTTTGTTTTTGTTTTTTTTCTATTTTTTTGTAGAGACAGTCTTATCTTAGCGCCCTTGGTAGAGTGCCATGGCATCACACAGCTCACAGCAACCTCCAACTCCTGGACTTACGTGATTCTCTTGCCTCAGCCTCCCAAGTAGCTGGGACTACAGGTGCCCGCCACAACACCCGGCCATTTTTTTGTTGCAGTTTGGCTGGGGCCGGGCCTGAACCCGCCACCCTCAGTATATGGGGCCAGCGCCCCACCGACTGAGCCACAGGCGCCGCCCTACAACTTTAAAGTTTATTCTGCTGTTGATAGGCATTTGGTAGTTACTGTTTTTGGTTTGAGGCTAAAGCTGCTAACAGACATTACATGTCTTCTGGTGGCTGGAACCCCTATGGGTGGAACAGTGGGGCACGGGCACTAGGAGGAGCTCTGTAAAAGTCTTACAGTTCACATGGTCCCAGTGGTTGCTGCCTGGCCCTGCTGTAGTAGTGCAGAAGCACCCATCAGTGTGTGAGTGAGTGAGCCTGGCTGTGTCCCAGTGATAATAAAAGAGACCACAGCAGGATTTGGTCTGACCTGGTCTCTTTGGTTCACTGTCTTTTTCTTACCATGTAGGAGTTTTTAAAAATACATTTTAGGGGCTTGATGCCTGTGGCTCAAGCGACTAAGTCACCAGCCACATACACCTGAGCTGGCGGGTTTGAATCCAGCCCAGGCCCACCAAACAACAATGATGGCTGCAACCAAAAAAAAAAAATAGCCAGGTTTTGTGGCAGGCACCTGTGGTCCCAGCTACTTGGGAGGCGGAGGCAGGAGAATCGCTTGAGCCCAGGAGTTGGAGGTTGCTATGAGCTGTGATATTACGGCACTCTACCCAGGGCAGCAGCTTGAAGCTCTGTCTCAAAAAAAAAAAAAAAAAAGAACTATATATATATAAAATGTCTTTTATTGGGTATATGTATTGCAGATACTTTTTCCTACTCTGTGGGTCTCCTGTCTGCTTTTCTGGTGATATCTTTGAGGAAGAAATGTTTTTAGTTTCTCTGACACCCAGTTTATCTTTTTTTTAAACAGTACGTCTGTGTCCCATTTTAAAAATCTTTGTTGACTCTACAGTCACTGTGATGTTTACTTCTTTTCCTTTTAAAAGTGATATTGTTCCACCTTCCTGTTCAGATCCATAATCTCTATATGCCTTTTTGTGTGTGTGGTATGAGGTGGGGTCATTTCTCTCCATATGGATATCTAAGTGACTCAGCCTTAGTTTTGCTCTGTCAGTACCACATGCTAACCAATTGTGCCACCGGAGCACTTCAACCTTAGTTTTGCCTAGATCCCTCCTTCAGTCCTTGCCCTAGGTGTCTCCTTGACCACATGGAGTGGGTGGTTGTTGGACTGTCTCTTTCCTCCAGTTAGCACAGTTCAAGTATAAAGATAAAATACAGTGGAGCTGAGGATACTGTCTTTGCTTATAGATTTATCAAAAGCTAATAAGATAAATTCTTCTGATTAAATTTGAGTCAAGTAATTGAGGAAAAAAAATCCTGAAGAAGTACCAAATCTGAGATATTCGTGGGGATATGATTTGTCTTGGGAGATTTCCAGACTTCAAGCTATTGTGCTGTGTAACCAGTGACTTGCCCTTGAGATTGGACTGCTTGAGACCAGCCTGGGCAACAAAGTGAGACCCCTTCTCTACAAAAAATTTTAAAAATAGCTGGGTATGGTAGAGCACACCTGTAGTCTAGCTACTCTTAAGAGGCTAAGACGGTGGGCGGCGCCTGTGGCTCAAGGAGTAGGGCATCGGTCCCATATGCCGGAGGTGGCGGGTTCAAACCCAGCCCCGGCCAAAAACCACAAAAAAAAAAGAGGCTAAGACGGCCAGCCTCAGCTAGAGCAAGACCCCCATCTCTAAAAACATAGCCTGGCATGTGGCAGGTGCTTATAGTCCCAGCTACTTGGGAGACTGAGGCAAGAGGATCACTTGTGCCCAAGAGTTTGAGGTTGCTGTGCACTATGGTGCCACGGCACTCTATTGAGGGTGACAAAGTGAGACTCTGTGTTAAAAAAAAAAAAAAAAGGCTTGGTGCTCATAGCACAGTGGTTACGGCACCAGCCACATACACCAAGGCTGGCAGATTCCGAACCCGGCCTGGGCCAGCTAAACAACAATGACAGCCTCAACAGAGAAATAGCCGGTTATTGTGGCAGGCACCTGTAGTCCCAGCTACTCGGGAGGCTGAGGCAAGAGAATCACTTAAGCCCAAGAGTTGGAGGTTGCTGCGAGCTGTGACACCACGGCACTCTACCGAGGGTAACATAGTGAAACTCTGTCTCAAAAAAAAAAGGAGGCAGAAAGTGCTTGGTTCTATAGGTTGGAGTGTGTTGATACCTGAGCTGTCTGATGAGAGCACTTGGAGTAAGGACAGAGCAAGTTGAGATGTGCAGATGTACACCACAGTTAAAGAACGTAAAAATCTCAAATTTCTGAAATATTTTGAGTATATTGGGCTAAGTAAAATAGTTTGTTAAAATCAATTTTGTGGCCAAGCACAGTGGCTCACACCTGTAGTTCCAGCTATTCTGGAGGCTGAGGGCTTAAGCCCAGGAGTTTGAGACTGGCCAGCTGGGGAACATAGCAACTATCTCTGAAAAGAAGTAAATTTCACCCGTTTCTTTCTCTCTCTCTCTTTTTTTTTAATGGGCTCCTAGTACACTTATGGCTCATAGCACGTATCTACTGGGAAGCACCCTTCCGCACCCTTGGTTTTGGGCTGCCCATGACCGTAAGTCACAAGGTGTCATTTATGGTTTTTCTTGGCAGGTCCAACCCACGTGGCCAGTCTGTTGTTACAGTAATTGGTGGGGAGGAGCATTTTGAGGACTACGGTGAGGGCAGCGAAACGGAACTATCTGCAGAGACCCCGTGCAGTGGACAGCTCAGCTGCAGCAGCTCTGCTTTCCTTACCCCCAGGTAATGCAGCCTCACATTTCTCCCTTGCCTTCCTATGTTTAGTTAAGAGGAGGTTTCCCTTTTGGGTAATAAATTTTTAAGAGAGAACTTGCCTTGTTTAATGTAATATAATTAAATATACTGCATTCAATATTTAAAATTTATACTTGAATGAAAGTTGAGGCTGGGTGCAGTGGTTCATACCTATAATCCTAACACTCTGGGAGGCCAAGGCAGCAAGATCACTTTAGCTCAGAAGTTTAAGAACTTAGTGGTTGTGGTGGTGGGGGCCTGTAGTCCTAGTTACTCCGGAGGCTGAGGCAGGAGAATAGCTTGAACCCAGGGGTTTGAGGTTGCATTAAATTATGATGATGCCATGGCACTCTAGCTTATGCAACCGAGTGAGATGCTGACTCCAAAAGAAAGTTAGTTGAAGTTTTTTTCATCTGGTTATATTCCCAGATAACTCCAAATTTTTGAGGCCCCAGCTGGATCACATGGCACAGAGCTGTGTTGGAAAATTCAGTTTCAGGTTCCTTAGCTGTTGGTCCTAAATCACATCGTGGTCTGTGGCAGACTTTTAAGGGAGGCTTTTTTTTTTTTTTTAAAGACAGAACCTCAAGCTGTGCCCTGGGTAGAGTGCTATGGCATCACAGCTTGCAGCAACCTCAAACGCCTGGGCTCAAGCAATTCCCCTGCCTCCACCTTCCAAGTAGCTAGGGCTGCAGGCACCCACCACAACGCCCGGCTATTTTTTGGTTGCGGCTGTCATTGTTTGGCGGGCCTGGGCTGGATTTAAACCCGCCAGCTCAGGTGTATGTGCCTGGCGCCGAGCCTAAGGGAGGCTTTAAGATCGCAAGTGAGGCTTGGTGCCTGTAGCTCAAGTAGCTAAGGCGCCAGCCACATACGCCTGAGCTGGCAGGTTCGAATCCAGCCCAGGCCTGCCAAACAGCAATGACAACTACAACCAGAAAATAGCTGGGCATTGTGGCGGGCACCTGTAGTCCCAGCTACTTGCGAGGCTGAGGCAGGAGAATCACTCCAGTCCAAGAGTTGGAGGTTGCTGTGAGCTGTGACATCACCGCACTCTACTGAGGGTGACATAATAAGACTCTGTCTCAAAAAAGAAAAATCACAAGTGAGTCTTTGGACGTATTTCCTTATAATTACCTGACATTCCCAACCTGTCCACCAAGTCTGGCTTCGAATGAACTGAATTTCGATAGGTAAAGAGTAGATACTTGCTCACATGGAACTGATTCTTTTCTGGCTATACTTCCTCTTAGGGCTATGTCAGGAAGTCATAGTAAGATTCCGAGTCCATTGGCTTGTACCTAAACTAGGGCTCTGAGTGTACATGTCTGTGGGCCTGCATAGCCCTTGGCCATAGTTCAGCTCCTCAGAGTATTCTCCTGCCTATTCAGTGAGACCCTACCTGGCTGAATGGCATGTCCACTTCAATCACAAATTGGAGGGCTCTTTGCTACTGGGTTGTTGAAATTCTCCATCTCTGCCAACAAAAGAGGCTGACAATCTTCAAACTAGCAACCCCAAGATTTTTATTCTTTCTTTGCCTACTAGTTAGGAGGCCCAGAAGGTGTGGTAGGGGGCAGTGCCAGGAGGGGCTGTCTCCTGGGCCAAACTGGCCTGTCAACCCAGTGGGGCCCCCTTTTCTTTCCTCCTCCATGTGCCCTCTCTGAAGCTTCCCACCAGCCGTGGCATGAGGCAGCCCGGCACAGCAGACAGGCATCCCGCACGGTGGGTCTTCATGGAGGATCTGGGAGAGCAGGAAGCAGTGCAGGCAGCACTGAAGGGGCAGGGTGCCTGTTTTAGTCATTTTCCTCTTCTGACTCATTTATTTGTAGTACCACCCAGAGAAAGACCAAAGGCCTTGGGCATTTAGTTGCTATACTATTTTCGTGATCTGTTCAAATTTGTTTAGTTTGTTCCTGTCTTAGGGCAGTATTTCCATTTTTTTCTGTCTGAAGTGTAACTTCCATGCTACATTTTATGTTTCACCTTTACCCTTTCTTTAAATAGGATTTTCAAATGGCTTCCAACAGCCTGTGGGTCCTGGTGCCCTAGTGATGGGACTACCTATTGGCCATTTTCTACAACAGCAGAGGCATCATAGCCACCAGCACCCAAGATACCATAGGAATGAAACCAGGGGGATTAAGGAGGCTGGCAAGCATCACCAAAGCATAGAATTCTGAGTTTTTAATGTAGGTCTTTAAAAAATCACAAAACTATGCTTGATTCACCATCCATGCACAGTTTTTGATACTGATAGGCTTTAGAGCAGTTATTAAAATAGTGCAGTAACTGAACTCCCACCTGGAGACATTTTTTACTACTACATTGATGCCTCAATATGTTTTTGGTAAAGAAGAAAGTGCTGTGCTCTGTCATTTACCTTAAGGAAAGGTTTTTGTTATACAGTAAAGCTCTGGGGCTCCATCTCTTTTCTTCTGTGCGCCTGACCCAGAAAGGAACGTGTGTACAGGACTCTGTCCTGCTCGAGCTGATGCATGCCACAGGCTCCCAGAAGTAACTTGAGGGGTGTGGGCTCACGGCAGTCAGAAGTAAAAGCCAGAGCTACGATAACGCCATGGCACTTGGCACTCTACCCAGGGTGACAGAGTGAGACTCTGTCTCAAAAAAAAAAAAAATTAAGAGCCAGAGTATTCCACAGCTAATTCTCTTCTGACATGGGTTTGTTCAGTTCTCCTATCCTGTCCTGTCCTGTCTACCTCAGGTGGAGTTCCACGTAACCTGGTGGGTCTTTGCTTTCTTCTGAACTGACACTTCTCATTTCTCTAGCACCGACCCGCTGGCTGCAAAGCTGCATAGTATCCTCACTGATGAGGTTTTCGAGTTTTACTGTAGCCAATGCCACAAACAAATCAACCGCCTTGAGGATCTCTCTGCTCGCCTGAATGATCTTGAAATGAATAGGTAATTGATGTGGTGCAGCTGTTTGTGCCCAGCATGAGGGAGACTCCCAATTGCCCACAGCCCTTTTGCTGGCCTGGCCCCAGTTCCTGACTGAGGAGCGTGTTCAGACAGCAGGACTTTCCCTGTGGCCTGGCCTGCTCTCTCTGCATGCCATGAGACTAGCACTCCACCCTCCTCTCCTGTGTGCATGCAGTGGTCAACCCAGCTGCTTCTGTCTCAGGGGCCAGAAATGATCTTTAGATGTTATGCTGTTCAGCGGGTGAAAGAAGATATTTTCTGCATTTTACTAAAAGATTTCTTTAATGGAGTCACATCAGACAGAATTGGGAAATTTTAAGATTTGGTCTTTAAAAACAGATTTGTGGGCGGCGCCTATGGCTCAGTCGGTAAGGCGCTGGCCCCATATACCGAGGGTGGCCGGTTCAAACCCGGCCCCGGCCAAATTGCAACCAAAAAATAGCCGGGCATTGTGGCGGGCGCCTGTAGTCCCAGCTGCTCGGGAGGCTGAGGCAAGAGAATCGCTTAAGCCCAGGAGTTGGAGGTTGCTGTGAGCTGTGTGAGGCCACAGCACTCTACCAAGGGCCATAAAGTGAGACTCTGTCTCTACAAAAAAAAAAAATAAATAAAAATAAAAACAGATTTGTAAATGACTTTCAGGAATATTAGTTTAAATCAGAGTTATGTATATCAAGGTGAGCTCCTCCCAGAATTTTTGTTAGGCTGCCAGAGGAAACCCCTTTAATAATTGAGTTACCAAAAATACTATCATATGGGGTACCTTTCCTGCCGTTTTTAAAATAGGGTGCCTGGAACCCCAGCATGTGCCTGTTGGCTTCCTGCCTCAATAGTCCTTGTTCTGTTTCTCTTCTCCACCCCCTGGTGCTAGCCTTCAGGTCCCTTTTCCATCCTTGACCCCATTGTGACCTGTGTCAGCATTCCAGGAACTCCTCTGCTACTGTTCATGGCTTCACAAATCCCATTTGTAGAAAACATTTTTGGTTGTCTGCACATGCTGACACACCCATTGGGCATCTTGCTAATTTAGTTTGTGGTATGGGCTGCATGGGGAAGGATCTGGAGAAGAGATAACTACTTGTGACACCTACCACAGAACCTCGCCTCACATTGGGCCTAGTGGCTTGTGCTGGGCAGGAGGGCTGTGGGCTGCAAGGTGGCTTCTTGAAGGAAGGGGCCTTGGACTAGTGAGAGGATTCATAAGAGGTGGCAGACAGACAAACTGACCTGATGGTTTCTGCATGTTTGGGGTCTTTCTAGAAATCGCTTTCCCATCAGCAGGAGCCTGCCCCCAATCCAGCCAAGGCCAGCTCATTGTTTTTAGCAGATCCTCACTGCTGACAGCCTCTTAAACCTGTTGTACTGCATCTAGTTCCAGTTCTGGCACATTTAATGTTTTAACCCTTTTTCTTATGTCCCATGCAATACTGCAAAACACAAGCCTCCAGAAAATGCCCAGTTAGAAGGAGCGGATGCGCTGGCATTTTCAGCCAGCCAGGAACTTCAGGGAGTCTTTGAGGGGGCCTTCCTGGAGACGTGAGGCATTCTGACACCTAGTAACTCCAAAAATCTGCTGGCCTTTATTTCAGGGGAAATTCGTTGTTAACCTCTTGCATACACGTTCAGCTAGGTGTTCATTGCTTAGGGGAAGGCAGCTCAGCCTAGTCAGTGAGGAGGTCTTCTCCCCAAACAGACTTGCCCTCCTGCTACGTGGGGTTTGCATACAGATCTGTCATCTCTGTATTTAAACACAAAGACATTATGTCTCATCTCTCATTCTCTGAAGATTTTTGACATTGAAGTGATCTTTTTCCATGCTGGAAGCCTACTCCAAGGCACCCATGGTTACCTGTGCTGGGCTTTGGGGCAGAGAAGGGACAGGGATGACCAGTGTATCTGGTGCCACGTGCAGTTTCAGGCACCTCTTTCCCTAAGAAAAACTCCACCCAGGTGGATTAATGTGCTGTTAAACCTAGGTTAATCACACACAGAACTCAGAAAATTTCCCCCTGAACACTTTAAGAGATCTGAATCTTGCCTCTTGGTTTCTACAAAATTGCCTAAAAGCAACTTATTTGGTCATAGATGATAAAAAATGATTTAGTCCTTGAGACCTTCGGTGGACATTTTGATGTCAGACGTGATGTCTGCTTGGTGAACTGCGGAGCATGCCAACAGCAATCATATTCTCTCAGCTCCTCTGTCAAAACAATTCATTTTTTTTTTTAAGCAATTCTTTTTGTAGAAACTAAGAAGTCTGCTTTACTCAAAAGTATATTTTCAAGTTTCAAGCCCTGTCATTGGACTGCCATCCAGTCCCTGAGAGTTCAGTAGCTAAAATGAGTAGTGAGTCCGTTCTGGCACTAGTTCCAGTTCTGGCACATTTAATGTTTAAAACTAATAGTTTTAGAGCATCTCAGTGATATTAGGATAAATTCAAATTTGTATTAAAATATACATTTTTAGTCAGGGGCCAATCAGGAGAGGGGAGCCACACAGTAATCTGAACAGGGAAAGTTTAAAATAAAGAATAACAGGATTAAAAAACAAAGGGAAAAAAAAAGAATAACAGGATTGGCATAAGGAGGCGTTGGCTAGGATGATGGGAGAGAACTCTGGAGAACACACAGGAACAGCCCCTGCCCCGCTGTAGTATAGTGCCCTGGCAAGAGCCACTGCACCGCCCCTGGGCTGATCTGGGTCTGTTGAGGACAGCTCAGCTGTGGCACATGGGGTGGCAGAAACATCACTGTGGTGCTGTGCTGTCAAGACTTGTTGGGTTCACGTTCTAGAGCATTGATACTCTACCTTCCTAATGCTGCGGCCCTTTAATACAGTTCCTATGGGTTGCGACCCACAGGTTGAGAACCACTGTTCTAGAGTGTACTGGAAACCACCCTTTGGAGGAGGAGGGTGGAGGAGGAGTCTCCTCCAGGGGCTCTCCCCCACAGAACTGTCAGGAAGCTGCTGGCTGCCACTGGCCAACATGCCCCAAGGGAGCCGGTGCCTGGGAAGCCAGTGGGGAGGCCAAGTGTTCTGAAAGATCTTTCAAAGGAGCAGGCTGGTACCAGGAGGCAAAGCCCTTGCTTCCTGCGGCATCTGTCCAGCACCTCCTCTGACATTTAACATAGCAGAAGATAAGCACATAGAGAGCCCAGCTCCATTTCCATAGAATAAGTACAAAGGATGAACTTGGAACTGAGAAGCAATACATCGGTAGCTAGCACAGTGTATATTGCTCCATAAAGTAGATTTTTCTGCCTGCTCCATGAAAGAAAATCATAGATGTGTCTGGGTCAAGGAAGCTGAAGAGAGATAGGACCTGTCTGGCTCCTGTGAGTGCAAGGATAGTGATGGCTCTCTTTACTGAAGAGGAGGGTATGTCTTGCAGGTTGAGGCTAATAGTTAAATTGGAAAATATAGAACCCTGGAATTCAGAAATGAGTGATAAGGTAAGTTTGGTCCTTTTTGCTGCAGCAAATGGCTAAGTCAGACAGACAATATGTAATTAGCTTCATTTGCGGCCCTGAAATGTCAACAGGAAAGATTTCCCAAGTCACTACCCAGGCAAGTGTTTGCAGTATAAAGTATTAGTGCCTAAGTTAATTCGGGAGTAATTTGCCTTCAGAAGCATTGGCGTTGGCTGATGGCTCAGACTTGGTACAGGCAGCTGGTGGGTCCAGGCACTGGGGTCAGCCTCATCTGGAAATTTCCTTGCAGGGTGGAGTAGTAAGATGTGGCAGAGGCCTTGACTAGGCCCATTACATGGTGCTGTGTCCTTCCCTGCTCTGCTGACCAGGCCTTCCATGCATGGAGCCTGCCTGTGGACAGGGCGCTGCATGACCACGTGCATGAACAAGCTGCCCCATTCCCATATCTCTTCAGCCTGAGTTTCCTGTCTCCTCCTGTTCCTCTCTCTCTGTTCTCTGACACAGTTTTCCTGTTTATTTTGGGTTTTTGCACAGTCCAGCAAAGCGGCTCTCCAGCAAGAAGGTGGCAAGGTAAGCAGATCCTTGATTACATATTGAAGAATGTTCTTAGGAAATGTATAACTCATCATAGTTTCTAAGAAATCATTTTAGAAAACACTCTGTTCTAAAGCATTTTTAAAAACTTATAGGAGTTTCTTTTCATGAGTTGGGACTATTTTGAGGGGATGGATTGTGACAAAAACTTCCAGGGCTTGGGTGGCGCCTATGGCTCAGTGAGTGGGGCGCCGGCCCCATATACCGAGGGTGGCGGGTTCAAACCCGGCCCTGGCTGAACTGCAACCAAAAAATAGCCAGGCGTTGTGGCGGGCGCCTGTATTCCAGCTGCTCGGGAGGCTGAGGCAGGAGAATCGCGAAAGCCCAAGAGCTGGAGGTTGCTGTGAGTCCTGTGATGTCATGGCACTCTACCGAGGGCGGTAAAGTGAGACTCTGTCTCTACGGAAAAAAAAAAACAAAACAAAAAACTTCCAGGGCTGTGGATTTGGACCTGAATTTATGGCCAGAAAGTGTATGGTGAAAGCCTTTGGCATTCATCGTGTTATGTCGTGTGTTCGCTGCAAGGTCTGGAAGGGGCTGTGGCCCCAAAAGTCTGCATTTAGCAGGTATAGGTTAACTTCAAGGTAGAGACTGGGTGAGGGCCCTGACCTTCTGCTAAGCCTGCACCTTTCCTAGCCCTCTGTGCTCCCTCAAGGTGAGTCAGAGGTGAAGGGCTGGGCCTGACTGATTCCTGGAGATAATTTCTTCACTTACAGTTTTGGATGCTCAGTGAGCTTCCTGTACGAAAGATGGCCACACACCCTTGTCTTCCTCCCTTCCCATTGTTCACTGAAATCAGTGTCAAAAGGTTTGCCAGGTGCCCGTGCCATTTGCAGAGTCATGCGGTACTCTCACTACAAGCCCTCTGGGCAGTTGTGCCTCTGCTGGGATTAGAATGGCTCCATGTTTTCATTTGCTGCATCTTAAGTTGCTGTCCTACCTTCTTCCAGTGGGGCCTTCCCCTCTGGCTTGTTCTGGACCATTCCCTTTGGAACCTCTTCTCTGCCCCTTTGCACAGAGCGCTTTTGAGTCTCATGACTTTGGTCTTAGGTGTGTCTCTCTCATGCCCTATGAATCTCTTTGTCTCAGGGCTCCTTCCTGCTTCCTTGGTTCCCTTTCCTACAGCTTTTGTCTGGCGTATCTTCCTGCAGCTTCTTGAGAAAAGATGTATCCAGGGGATAAATTGAGACTTTGGTAGTTACTTTACTTTCTTTTTTTTTTTGTAGAGACAGAGTCTCACTTTATGGCCCTCAGTAGAGTGTCGTGGCCTCACACAGCTCACAGCAACCTCCAGCTCCTGGGCTTAAGCGATTCTCTTGCCTCAGCCTCCCGAGTAGCTGGGACTACAGGCGCCCGCCACAACGCCCAGCTATTTTTTGGTTGCAGTTTGGCCGGGGCCGGGCTTGAACCCGTCACCCTCGGTATATGGGGCCGGCGCCCTACCGACTGAGCCACAGGCGCCGCCCTTTTTTATTTATTTATTTATTTTTAATTTTTTGCAGGTTTTTTTTTTTTTTGAACCCGCCACCTCCAGCATATGGGTCCAGTGCCCTACTCCTTTGAGCCACAGGCACTGCCCAATTACTTTACTTTTATACTTTGGGTTGATATGGAATTCTAGATTGTAAGTAATTTTCATTTAGAATTTTTTTTCTTTTTTTTTTTTTTTTGAGACAGAGTCTCACTTTGTCCCCCTGGGTAGAGTACTGTGGTCCTAGCTCACAGCAACCTCAGACTCTTGGGCTCATGCAGTTCTCTTGCCTCAGCCTCCCGAGTAGCTAGGACTATAGGTGCCCGCCATACCACTTGGCTATTTTTTTTAGAGTTTGAGTCTCGCAGTTGCTCAAGCTGGTCTTGAACCTGTGAGCTCAGGCATTCCACCCACCTCGGCCTCCTGGAGTGCTAAGATTACAGGCATGAGCCACTGCTCCTAGCCTTTTTTTTTTTTTTTTTTTCTGTTCTTCCTTTGTTACGATTCTCTTGCCCTTTGCCTCCCAAGTAGCTGGGATTACAGGTGCCCACCACCACACCCAGCCTTTTTTTTCTTTTTCATTTACAATTTTTGAAGACATTGCTTATCATTTTTCTAGTACCAGAGTTGATACTAAGAGGTTTAATGCATTCTGATTTGTTTTCTTTGTGAATATTTTTCTCTCTGGAAGTTTTTTTTTTTTTTTTTTTTTTTTTTTTGAGACAGTCTCACTATATTGCCCTCGGTAGTGTGCCGTGGCATCACAGCTCACAACAACTTCAAAAACTCTTGGGCTTAAGTGATTCTCTTGCCTCAGCCTCCCAAGTAGCTGGGACTATAGGCGCCCGCCACAACTCCCGGCTATTTTTATGTTGCAGTTGTTATTGTTGTGTTAGGTTAGCTGGCCCGAGCCGGGTTTGAACACGCCAGCCTCAGTGTATGTGGCCAGCACCCTATCCACTGAGCTACAGGGGCACCTCCAGTTCTGTTTCTTTTTTTTTTTTTTTGTAGAGACAGAGTCTCACTTTATGGCCCTCGGTAGAGTGCCGTGGCCTCACACAGCTCACAGCAACCTCCAACTCCTGGGCTTAAGCGATTCTCTTGCCTCAGCCTCCTGAGCAGCTGGGACCACAGGCGCCCGCCACAACGCCCAGCCATTTTTTGGTTGCAGTTTGGCCGGGGCCGGGTTTGAACCCGCCACCCTCGGTATATGGGGCCAGCGCCTTACCAACTAAGCCACAGGCGCCGCCCCAGTTCTGTTTCTTGATTTCCAAAATTCCTGATGGTTTCTGCCACTTTCCACCTGTGTTTTCTACATAAGGATGGACAGGCAGGACCAAGGCAAGGATAACTCTGCCTCTTCGTTGGCTCCAGAACACTTCTGATTCCTTTTAACAAAGTTGGGGGCTGATCACAGCAGTCCAGCAAGTTCAAGCAGCTGGTGACATCATATTGGAGCTCTGTATTCTGTCATTCATTAATACCAAGTATTCTGTATTTCTTTTTCTGAAGCTGCCATATCATAGTTTCAGAAAGCTCAATGGCATAGATTCTACAAAATGAAGCCTCGTGATTTCTGACTTCTCCATCTCTAGCACCTAAATCAAGAAGTCTATGGGTTTTACCCTCGGGGTTAATTTTAAGCAGTCACTGAAATTGAACTGGTAAAAATACAAACATGAGCTTCTTCCTAGTAACCCATTGATAGATGTTCTAGACATAAATCGGATAAAAACAGATGACACAAAAGAATGATATAATTGGATAAATACCCAGCTTGATTTCTAATCATCTTGATCAAGGTAACTGAACAAAGACAGCCTGGAGTGATTCTTATTTCTTTGTTGCACACATTTTACTGGTGGTTCTCCTTCCTGCCCGTCTTGTTCACATTAAGCGAGGGTCTCTGCAGCATCCATATCCTCTGCACTAACCACACAGATGCCAGGCTCAGGCACAGCCAGCTCACTAGCAGTCTCACTCTGATCACTGCTGGTGCAGGTGAGGAGGAGGAGGTGGTACTGCTGCCGCTGGCTGCTCCTGCCCTAGCTCAAGCCATTGTGCCCAACTTGCCCATTCAGTACTATCACAGCCAATGTGGGAGATACCCCTGTACATTTATTTATTTATTTATTTATGTTATATTTTTTATTGTTTCAGGTTAATTGAGGGTACAAATAATTAGGTTAAATGTTTGCATTTGTTAGGTAAAGTCCCTCTTATAATCGTGTGCCGCCCCCAAGAAGTGTGCCATACACCTTATCGTCGTGCCCCTTTAGTGGGAGCAAAGAATATCCCCTGTACTTTTTTTTTTGAGACAGAATCTCACTATGTTGCCTTTGGTAGAGTGTCGTGGCATCACAGCTCACAGCAACTTCAAACTCTTGGGCTTAAGCCATTCTCTTGCCTCAGCCTCCCAAGTAGCTGGGACTATAGACACCTGCCATAATGCCTAGCTTTTTGTTGTTGTTGTTGTTGTTGTTGCAGTTGTCATTGTTGTTTAGCTGGCCCAGGCCAGCTTCAAACATGCCAGCCTCAGTGTACGTGGCTGGCGCCGTAACCACTGTGCTACGGGCGCTGTGCCCTTTTTGTTTTTTGTTTTGTTTTTTTTTTTTTTTTGAGACAGAGTTCCACTGTGTCGCCCTCGGTAGAGTGCCATGGCGTCACAGCTCATAGCAACCTCAAACTCCTGTGCTTAGGCAATCTCTTGCCTCACCCTCGCAAGTAGCTGGGACTACAGGCACCCACCATAACGCCCAGCTATTTTTTGTTGCAGTTGTCGTTGTTTTAGCTGGCCCAGGCTGGGATCGAAACCTCCAACTTAGGTGTATGTGGCTAGTGCCGTAATCACTGTGCTATGGGTGCCAAGCCATCCTATTTATATTTTTTTTTTTTTTTTTTTTTTGTAGAGACAGAGTCTCACTGTACCGCCCTCGGGTAGAGTGCCGTGGTGTCACACGGCTCACAGCAACCTCTAACTCTCGGGCTTACGCAATTCTCTTGCCTCAGCCTCCCGAGCAGCTGGGACTACAGGCGCCTGCCACAACGCCCGGCTATTTTTTGGTTGCAGTTTGGCTGGGGCTGGGTTTGAACCCGCCCACCCTCGGTATATGGGGCCGGCGCCCTGCTCACTGAGCCACAGGCACTGCCCCACCCTATATATTTTTAAAAAAAATTATTTTTGGCTGGGCATGGTCACACCTGTAGTGTCTCATGCCTATAATCCTAGCACTCTTGGAGGCCAATTCAGGTGGATGTCTAAGCTCAGGAGCTCGAAACTAGCCTGAGCACAAGAGTGAGACCCTGTCTCTAAAAATAGCCAGGTATTGTAGGGGCACATATAGTCAGAGCTACTTAAGAGGTTGAGGCAACAGGATTGCTTGAGCCCAAGAGTTTAAGGATGCTGTGAGCAATGATGCCATGGTATTCTACCAAGGGCAACAAAACGAGACTCTCAAAAAACAAAAAAGAAATTCTTTCCTTGGGTAGGGCACCGTAGCTTACATCTGTAATCCTAGCACTCTGGAAGGCCAAGGCAGGAAGATCACTTGGGTTCAGGAGCTCAAGACTAGCTTGAGCAAAAGTGAGACTTTGTCACTATTTAAATTATTTTCTTGGCTGAGCGCAATGGCTCGTGCTGTAATCCTAGCGCTCTGGGAAGCTGAGGCAGGTGGATTGCTTGAGGTCAGGAGTTTGAGACTAGCCTGAGCAAGAGTGAGACCCTGTGTGTACTAAAAAAAAAAAAAAAAAAAAAAATAGAAAAACTACCTGGGTCTGGTGGCTGGCACTTGTATCTCAGCTGCTTGGGAGGCTGAGGCAGGAGACTCACTTGAGCTCAGGAGTTTAAGGTTGCTCTGGGCTATGACACCCCAGCACTCTAGCCTCAGCAACAGAGTGAGACTCTGTTAACTGAGCACCTGTTGAAGCACCAGCAGCTGTAGCATGTGGGGCCTCTGGGGCTTATACAGGACCTTGAACCCCAAGGTCCCTGAGCCGTGGGCTAGGCAGTACCTATCATGGCCACAGGGCTGGGGACATGTATCTAGTGGAGCTGGTTCCACAAAAGACATACATGCCTGTGTGCTCTCCAGCTGGCTGGCCCAGGCTCTGAATGTGACCTTGAGTGCGGCTCCTGGGATCTATACTTTTCTTTGGGACCCTGGCTGTCACTGCCATGGAGTACATTTGAAAATCACACATTGCTTGGTGCCTGTGGCTCAAGCGGCTAAGGCACCAGCCACATACACCTGAGCTGGCGGGGGTTCGAATCCAGCCTGGGCCTGCCAAAAAACAATGACAACTGCAACCAAAAAAATAGCCAGGCGTTGTGGCGGGCGCCTGTAGTCCCAGCTACTTGGGAGGCAGAGGCAGGAGAGTCTCTTGAGCCCAAGAGTTTGAAGTTGCTGTGAGCTATGATGCCACAGCACTCTACCCAGGGCAACAGCTTGAGGCTCTGTCTCAAAAAAAAACAAACAAACAAACGAAAATCACACATCAAGGAAGGGCACAGTGGCTCACTGAGGCCTGTAATCCCAGCACTCTGGGAAACTGAGGCAGGAGCATCCTCTGAGCTCTGGAGTTTGAGACCAGCCTGAGCAAGAGTAAGACTCCATCTCTACTAAAAATAGAAAAACTAGGGCCAGTTGCAGTGGCTCACGCCTATAATCCTGACATTCTGGGAGGCCAAGTCAGGCGGATTGCCCTGAGCTCACAGGTTTGAGAACAGCCTGAGTAAGAGTGAGACCCTGTCTCTAAAAAAATAGCCGGGTGTTGTGGTGTGTGCCTATAGTCCTAGCTACTAGGGAGGCTGAGGTTAAGAGAACCACTTGAGCCCAAGAGTTTGAGGTTGCTGTGAGCTATGATGACAGCACAGCACTGAACCCCAGGGTGACAGAGTGAGACTCTGTCTCCAAAAAAAAAAAACCATAGCCAGGTGGAATAGCTTGTGCCTGGGGCCTGTAATCCTAGCACTCTGGGAGGCTGAGGTGGGTGGATTGCCTGAGCTCATAGGTTTGAGACCAAGCCTGAGCAAGTGCGAGACCCTGTCTCTAAAAAAATAGCCAGGTGTTGTGCCAGGAACCTGTAGTCCCAACTACTCGGGGTCCTGAGACAAGAGAATTGCTTGAGCCAAGAGTTTGAGGTTGCTGTGAACTATAATGCCATGGCACTCTGCTGGATGCGACAGAGTAAGACTCTATCTCAAACAAAACACAATCCTCAAGAGTGTATACAGGTGTTGTGCATAAAGGTCAAGACCCTGAATTAATGTTTCACAGGCCTCTGATATCACAGTGAAGAGCAGCGTTGTCTTTTATTGCACCTGAGTACAAAGTACCCTCATGTCATTAGCTGGTGGGGAGCAAGGTCATGTCCCTATCAGGCTCCGAAGAGCGCCAGGACAACACACACCACAGAGCACGACCTCCTTGTTCCTAGTCCCTTGGTAAAGGCCTCCACTCCAGGATACCCACTTTGTCTAGTGCTTTGTCAGAAGGCAACTCCCTAAAGAAGGAGAAGGCCTGACCCTGATAATGCTGTTGTCTGCTTTTCATATTGATTTGGAAATGCTTGTGTTTAATGAACTTGTCCTTTGGTTTTTTTCTCCTTTCCTGTGCTTGTTTTTTTTCCATAGGTACCTGCACCAGTCAGGGGCTCTCACCATGGAGGCCTTGGAGGACCCTCCCACTGAGCTAGTGGAGTGCCCCGAGGAGGACATTGCTGACAAGGTAGGCCCTGGATGGTGGGAGGGCCCTGTGTTGATGTCAGGGCAGAGTGTGGAGAGACTTTACTAGACTTGAGGACAGGAGGGCCCTGTGTCCATGGCGGGGTGCAGTGTGAAGTGACTTTGCCAGGCACTCTGCCATGTGATCTAAGAGGCAAATATGAGTGCTGGCTTAGCACATCAGGGTGCACCTTGTCAGGACACCCAGCAGGAGGTGGCAGTATAGTCATGGGGCTAACAAGACCACATCCAGCCCTGACACTCCTAAGCAAGTTTCCTCTGGGCTATAGTGGCTGTGGGATAAAAAAGGAACATTTCATGTTATACATGAAGAGGCAATGGAGAGGGACAGAATGGCAGTGAGAGATGCCTCTTGTCCTGTGTGCTCCTGTTTTTACAAGAGTCAGTTCAGGAGGAGCAGGTTGATGCTGGCAGCATCATGGGAACCCCAGAGATTCAGTTCACCAGGCCCTTGGAGGCGGGATTTGAAGACCTCGGCCTGCAGTGATACCGTCAGCATGAGGAGTGGGCTCTTCCCTGAGCTTCACATGAGCAGGTTACACGTGGAGGGCTGTGATCACAACTGCTCCTCAAGGAGCAGCTGGACCCCCACCACGAGAGGGTAGCAGCAACACCCTCTACCCCCTCCTGCGTACCCACTGCCCCCCCATGCACCCACTACCCCTTCCTGTACCCCCGCCCCCTCCTACACACCCACTGCCCAGTTCCGTGCACGTACCAGCCCACTGCCCCCCTCCATGAACCCACTGCGCCCCCGCGCCCTCCTGCATACCCACTGCCCCCCTCCATGAACCCACTGCACCCCCACACCCTTCTGCATACCCAACTTTCCCCCTCCATCAACCCACTGCACCCCCGCCCCCTACTGCACACCCACTTCTCCCCTCCATGAATCCACTGCAACCCTACTCCCTCCGTGTACCACTCCACTGCTCCCCTCTGGCACCCCCAATCCCCTCCTGCACATCCCAACCCCTCCTGTCTCACTTCTTTAACCCCTCCTCTGGGACATCTTTCATTTTACACTCTGCAGACCAAAGCTGAGTGTTTCCTCTGCTTGGCTTCATTCCTCTTCCTCCTGTCTCTGTAGGTGTCTATTACCCATCTCATTGTGAGTTCCCTGAGAGAAGGTCTGAGTCCTGGGTCTTTCTGTTCTTCACATCCACGGGCACATGGGCTACCTCCTTTGGCTAGGTCTGGCAGAGCCAGGAACCTACCTGTGTATGGATTGGGGCCCGGGCCTTGCTGCCTCATGTGGCAGTCAGCCCAAAGGGTCTCTTCTGCCCCAAAGTTGGAACTCACATGATATCTGCCCTTGAGCTGTTGAGCAGACATTGCTCCAGCCCCTTCATCCTGTGGTAGGCTATACTGCAAGGGGTTTATGGGACAATCTCAAAGAATGAGTTAGAACCAATTCCAGCTTAGCCAGGTGCATCTGATACTGTGCGGTGCTCAGAAAATCCCCAGTGCTGCCTCCCGAGTAGTTCCTTGGGATGGGCTCTTCTGCTTCCTCCTATTTCACCCTCAAGCTATGGTCTTGTTGCCAAGGTCGTCTTCCTGGAAAGGCGAGTGTTGGAACTGGAGAAGGACACCGCGGCCACTGGTGAGCAGCACAGCCGGCTGAGGCAGGAGAACCTGCAACTGGTGCACAGGTGAGCCTAAGCAGACACTCTGGGTCTGTGGCTTGGCACTTCCTGTGTGCTCCTGTTAGCATGTCACCCCCACCCTCACCTGACTCAGTACTCTACACAGTGGGTTCTGGCCTCTGCTCAGAGGTGTGGTTCTCCCCGGGAGTTGCCTGTCAGTCTCATGCTAAGAGCCAGCGAGTATGGTGCCTTGTTAGCACAGGTGGCAGCTGACACTCTAATAGGGACAGTCTTCACTGGCCACCATACTGGAACCCTAGACACACTTGGAGCCCTAGAGGGATAGCAAGGGGAGGGGCCTCTCAGGAGCAGCTGAGACCTGCACTAACACGGACGAGGAGGCCTGGCAGTTTATGGACACAGGAACTGATACTTGGCCATGCAAGCACTCAGGGACATGTGGAGTGAAGCCACAAGGAGACATCACACTGCTGGCTATGCTCCACCCAGAGCCTCTCTAGGCCAGTGTTCTGGTGACGTCGGGAGTCCTCATAGGACTTGGCAGAGGGCCACCTGCAGCCAGTTAACAGTTAACTGTCAGGGACCTCTAGCTTGTGAGCCCATGTCTAAGAAGCCAGGAACTGAGGAAATATTCCCAGTCGTAGGTGCATTTTCTCTATGCCAGTTGTGCTCATTTCACTGCGTGATCCCATTCACCCTTACACTCACCCTGGGAGGCAAGTCTGCTACTGTCTCCCTTTCATAGGTGAGGACAGTGAGGCTCAAGGGAGCCCAGGTGATTGCTCAAGGCCTCCGAGATGGCATTGGGAGTGAGGGGCGGACTGAATTCTATGCCCTTGGAGTCCTCTGCACTAGAGGAGCAGGGACAGAAATAATGTCTACATAGATCTTGACCTGTCTTTGAAGAATGTAGCTCATAGAAGTTGCTCACCAACAGAAAGTGAAATGAGTGGAAACACTAGATGAGCGACGGGATGTGCAGTGCAATTACAACTGGGCAGGAGTGCTGAAGAGGGGACAAAGGGAGGGGGTGGGAGCTGTTTTCCCCACTCCTGTTTGCAGACTTTCCTTAGAATACAGTATGATCTTCAGACCAGGCATGCCACATAGTCTCGGCCAATTTGCAGTGGTGGTTCTCGTGCAGAGTAAGATGAGCTCTCCAGGCTGTGCTCACATGGAGCTGAGTTCTGACAGAGGCAGCAGGGAGGCCCAAGAGGCACTTGTGGAATCTGTGGAAGAGGCTCTTTTGTGCACCTCTGTCCTGGCCAGGATGGCTAGGCTATCTCCAATCTCCTCCACAACTTCAGGCAAGAACTCTGTCCTCTGAGCTTCAGCTTCCTCATCTCCAGATAGTGCTGGCCGCAGGCCCAAGTGCACTTGTGTTGATAGTAGGGCATTCGCATTGTGACTCAGGTGCCCCTGCTACAGAGGATATTTGACTCCTACTTCGGTGTGCTCATGCTGCATGATAATAGCATGATGCCAGATACCTGCCCCTCAGCATCGGTAGGTCAGTCTGCCCCTGCACATACATACTGAGCATCGGGAAGCATTGTGTTATTGTAGGTATGACTGCACATCATTTCAGCAAAGTGAAAATAAGCTCTCTTGTGGGCTCATGGCTGCCCACTGTGGGATTCTTACCAGGGGAGTGCTTACCGCCAGCTCTTGCTGTGGAGCTGGTAGGAGGTGATGGCCACATTCATGAAGGAGGTGCATTAAGTATATGGTGCATCTCCAGAGACCATTGCTGCCATCTCCTCTTTGTCAAGGGAACCTGGACAAGTGATTAGCCTTTTTTCTTGAGCTAAAGGTGAAAATTCTGTTCTAGTCTGATGTATGTCTGTCAGTTATCCATGTGTGTGGTGTGATATCCACAATCCTGCTTCAAGCCATCCTGTGGCCAGGCCTCAGCTCTAAGGTCAGCCATAGTCAGTTCTCCTAAGCAAGATGTTTATGTTGCTCTTTCTTGTTGTTACCCATTTTTAGATGTCGACCCCACTCTGGCTGGTTTATGTCTAGCCCTGCTGCACAGCTTTCTTCTGTCTACCATCCTCCTTGGAGTTCTGTGTGCTTTCTTCTGTGTTTGGTTTCTTATTTTTTGGATCCCACATTTTCTTCTTTTGCTTACTCATTTTCTGAGGAGAGCATCCCCTGATAGGTTCCCAGAAAAGGATACACAGGAGCCAAGTTCTTTTATACCTGCACATCTGAAAATATGTTCATTCTCTCCACCCCAGCCTCCAGGTAATAGTTTAGCTAGGTATAAAATTCTAGGTCAGAAATAGATTCCCTGAAAATTGGAATATGTGTTCCAGGCTATAGCTAAGAGGCCTGCTGTAGTTCTCCACGTAACCTCTATTTCCTACCCCAGGCATCTTGGTTAGGGCCTCACTGTTCTCTGTGCTGGGTACCCAGTGGTCAGCCGTCAAATCCAGAAGAAATGTCCTGCAGCTTCAGGAAGGTTTCTGGAGCTGCTTCTGTGCAGCCTCTTCCTTTCTCATTTGCTGTTAACCACAGAGTGGGCCTTCTGGACATTTCCCCCTCTTTTTTTTTTGGAGACAGAGTCTCACTTTATCACTCTCAGTAGAGTGCTATGACATTATAGCTCACAGCAACCTTTGACTCCTGGGCTTAGGTGATTCTCTTGCTTCACCCTCCCAAGTAGCTGGGACTACAGGTGCCCGCCACAATGCCTAGCTATTTTTTGTTGCAGTTTGGCTGGGGCCAGGTTCGAATCTACTACCCTAGGTATATGGGGCTGGCGCCCTACCCACTGAGCCACAGGCATCACCCCCTCATTTTTTTTTTTTTTAATACTTTTTGAATCTCTTAACTTTGTCTTTCTGGCTTTTCCCCAAACCCCCACATCTCTGGGCTCTGAGCTGCTCATTGTGCTCAATGGCTGAAGGTAGAGTAGCTGCTAGTGTCAGTGCAAAGTGCCACAGGGACCTGGCGGACTTGGGCCCTCTGGATGTCTTGGCAGGGTTCCTGTCCACTCACCCTACCACAAGTTGGCAGTCCCTACAGGTGTCAGCTAAGGTAGGGGTGCAGGGACACTGTCCTTGCCACTCCAGGGTCCTGTATTGTGAGGACCCTGGCCATTTAGGAGGCAATTCCCTGCTTCAAAACTGCCCCTACCAGGGATCTGGATGCCCATCCTGCGCCTCCTCCCAGGTGGAGGCCGGCTCTCTCAAGGTCTTTTTTTTTTTTCCCCAGTGGTAAGATAGGACTTTTGTTAGAAGTTAGAAAGGAATACAGAAAAAGTAAAAAGCACCAGAGCTTGGGCGGCGCATGTGGCTCAAAAGAGTCTGGTGCCGGCCCCATATGCCCAAGATGGTGGGTTCAAGCCCAGCCCTGGCCAAAAACTGCAAAAAAAAAAAAGTACCAGAGCTTCTGGAAGGGGGAAAGAACTGAGAACTCACTCGGGAGTCTCCACGTGGGCTCTTTTATCTAGGGGTATTAGGTCTTCTCTCAAGGTGTTGATGCTGCTTTGCGCTCAGGTGGAGAAAGGTGGAGTAGGGAGCCACAGCATATCCCAGGATGACCAGGCAGGCTCATGTCCTCTCCTCCCCTTTGCCTTTCAAGAGCTAATGCCCTGGAGGAGCAACTGAAGGAGCAAGAGCTGAGGGCCTGCGAGGTGGTCCTGGAAGAGACCCGGAGGCAAAAGGAACTCTTGTGCAAGATGGAGAGAGAGAAGAGCATAGAGATTGAGAACCTGCAGGTCAGGTGGGTCATGGCCTCCCAGGGCAGGAGCCCCTACCCCAGAAGGTACTGTCTAGGCATAAAGTTAATTTTGGAAAAAGTGGGAACCTATGTGGAAAAAGCCTTAAAGTGCTCCTAAAGGCCATAAGAGATCTAAGTGCAAAGACTGACCCTGTTTGGGTGTCATTGAATCCAAATGTCTGTCCAATTGATATATCCCAATCCAAATGTCAGTCTTTTTTCAAGGGAATTTTTCAAAATTACTATTTTTTTTTTTTTTAGAGACAGAGTTTTACTTTATTGCCCTCGGTAGAGTGCGGTGGCATCACAGCTCACAGCAACCTCAAACTCTTGGGCTTAGGCAGTTCTCTTGCCTCAGCCTCCGGACTGAGGTGCGAGTACTGTAGCTGCAACTACAGGTTGCCCGCCACAACTCCTAGCTATTTTTTTGTTGCAGTTTGGCCGGGGCTGGGTTCGAACTTGCCACCCTCGGTATATGGGGCCGGCGCCCTACTCACTGAGCCACGGTGCTGCCTCAAATTACTTTTATGCTCATTTGGAGGCATAAGCCATAGATCAGTCATAAAAAGTAGGAAAACACAAAGAGAAAAAGAGGAGTAACCACGTGATTAAAACATACTCTAAAGGCACAAAGATTAAAGCAACACAGTAAGTACAGCAGGAACCACCCAGTGTTCTGCCTCTGGGAACACCATCCCCTGGGGGGGTCTGTGGCTTGGTGCCACTTATAAGGGAGGGTTTTCAAGCATTGTTAAAATGTGTACACCAGCAGGTGACAGAAATGCCTGTTAGCAAAGGAACCTGCGTCTCAGCTGCATCTCTTTCTCTTTAGGGTCTGTTTCTGCTGTGTGTCTGGGTCATGAGAGTGAGGGATGTTATTTCACACAGTTTCTTAAACTGGGCCTGTGCTACTTTTAGTTTTCAAAATACAGTAGGGTGTGTATGTGTTTTGTTTTATTTTGTGATCACCCTTGGGTAGAGTGCTGTGGCCTCATAGCTCACAGCAACCTAAAACTCCTGGGCTCAAGGAATCCTCCTGCCTCCACCTCCCAAGTAGATGGGTCTACAGATCCCACCACAATACCTGGCTAGTTTTTCTTTTCTTTCTTTTTTTTTGAGACAGAGTCTCAGTATGTTGCCCTTAATAGAGGCTGTGGCATCACAGCTCACAGCAACCTCCTAACTCTTGGGCTTAAGCGATTCTCTTGCCTCAGCCTTCCTAGTAGCTGGGAATACAGGCGCCTGCCACAACACCCGGCTATTTTTTGGTTGCAGTTGTCATTGTTGTTTAGCAGGCCCAGGCTGGGCTTGAACCCTCCAGCCTCCATGTATATGGCTGGTACCCTACTCACTGAGCTACAGGCACCAAGCCTAGTTTTTCTATTTTTAATAGAGACAGGGTCTCGCTCTTGCCAGGATGGTCTCAAACTAATGCGCTGAAACAAAATCCATCCTCCTAAAATACAGTAATTTTTATTTATTTATTTTACAGGGGTCTTTTTTGTTTGTTTGTTTGTTTGTTTGTTTTGGCCAGGGCTGGGTTTGAACCTGCCACCTCCGGCATATGGGGCTGGCACCCTACTCTGTTGAGCCACAGGTGCTGCCCTTTTTTTTTTCTTTTAAGAGTCTCATGGGTGGCGCCTGTGGCTCAGTCGGTAAGGCGCCGGCCCCATATACCGAGGGTGGCGGGTTCAAACCCGGCCCCGGCTGAACTGCAAACCAAAAAATAGCTGGGCGTTGTGGCGGGCGCCTGTAGTCCCAGCTACTCAGGAGGCTGAGGCAAGAGAATCACTTCAGCCCAGGAGTTGGAGGTTGCTGTGAGCTGTGTGACGCCATGGCACTCTACCAAGGGCGATAAAGTGAAACTCTGTCTCTACAAAAAAAAAAAAAAAGAAAGAGTCTCACTATGTCATCCTTGGTAGAGTGCCATGGCGTTACAGCTCATAGCAACCTCTAACTCTTGGGCTTAAGTGATTTCTCTTGCCTCAGCCTCTCAAGTAGCTGGGACTACAAGTGCCCGCGACAACGCCCGGCTATTTTTTTGTTATTGTTGTCATTGTTCTTTAGCAGGCCCTGGCCAGATTCAAATCCACCAGCCTCATGCATGTGGCCCTAACCACTGAGCTATGGGTGTCGAGAGCCATGGGTGCTGAGCCATATTCCAGCTTCTTTAGCTTGTGTTTCTTTCCTGCTCTTAAGGATAGGAAGATACATTTTTACTTTATCTAAGAACTCCCAGGCATTTTCAGAGGTGGATGACAGAAAGCTGGGCAGGGCAGCTGCCTTACCTGTTCCACTGTGGGAGGCTCACTCCTTGGACAGCAAGTAGGGCAGCTGGGTCAGTATTCTTTCCCTGGTTTTGACACATTGTCATTGAGTGGGGTCATGATACAGGTGTGTGCTTCTCATATGTGAGCATCAGGTGCCGTCTCCTTTGGTACCTTACCACTGGATCTATGGGATAGGGCCATAGCCATGTCAGACATCCTGCCTTACACATGAGGCCCTCAAGGAGCACTTGGGACCAGCATCACAGACTCTCCTGAGCAAGCCTCCTGCCCACCTTGTGCACTCAATTAGTGCCACTGCATTGTAGATCCTGTCACCTCCTGTTTCTTCCTGGGGTGACCACCAGAGGTCATCCAGGGTATCCTCAGGGCAAAGTACGTAGGGATTTGCTCTGCCACTGTGCTTAACAGTTGGTTCTGTGAAGCAGGACCCTCTCGGGTCAAGGGCACCTGAAGGCCCACCCTCTGCCAGTTCTGTGCTGCTCAGAAGTTCCCATCTCACATCAGATACTGTGAATTGGAAGGGACAGCAGGGTGACAGAATGATGAGGACAGCTAGACTAGGGAAAGAAACTGGGCTCCTTGGAGAAATAGCTGATTCTAGGGCTGGGACAGGGGAAATATAAGCTGAACCTGGAGCATCTTACAGTTCCAGAAAGTAAGGAAGTTCTCAAATTAAAACAAAACACACAGGTACACACTGTGTCCTGATGTCAAAAGGACACAGGAGCCAACTAAAAGTTCCCAGTGACCAACAGTGGAACAATTTGAGCAACAAGCTAACACAGACACTACTGGACTATAGCCCAGAATATAAAATAAAAATGCATAAGTCCTCCGCTTGGCATCAGCCACATATACCAAGGCTGGTGGGGTTGAACCTGGCCTGGGCCAGCTAAAACAATAACATCTGCAACAAAAAATAGCCAGGCCTTGTGGCGGATGCCCGTAGTTCCAGCTACTTGGGAGGCTGAGGCAAGAGAATTGCTTAAGCCCAAGAGTTTGAGGTTGCTGTGAGCTGTGACACCACAACACTCTACTGAGGGTGACATAGTGAGACTTTGTTTCAAAAAAAAAAAAAAAGTGCATGAGTCTGGAGTGCCACAAAGCAATGACTGATACATAAACAAATAGGACTGAAGATACAAGTCTCCCTCATGGGAGAATTCCAAATAATACCTGTAGACCCCACCCCACTCCTGGAGGGTGTCTAGACTCAGTGACCAGCACCCAGAGGACAGAGTGAGTGGGAGAGTAGTGACTCGGCAGAGGGCACCTGGAAGACACACCCCAGCCAGAAGATGAGAGTCCTGTGGATGCCAGCTGTCCTCATGTAGGATAGACCCCTCACTGCATGGGTATTTTCCCAAACCTGCCACCCAGTCTAGTCACAAGAAAACATCCGGCATCAGGCTTAGACCTACAATCCTAACACTCCGGGAGGCTGAGGTGGGAGAATCCCTGAGCCCAGGTTTAGAGACCAACCTGAGCAAGAGCAAGACTGTCTCTGTTAAAAATAGGAAACTTAGGCTCAGCACCAGTGGCTCAAGCAGCTAAGGCGCCAGTCACATACACCTGAGCTGGCCGGTTAGAATCCAGCCCAGGCCTGCCAGACAACACTGACGGCTGCAATCAAAAAATAGCCGGGCGTTGTGGCGGGTGCCTGTAGTCCCAGCTACTTGGGAGGCTGAGGCAGGAGAATCGCTTGAGCCTATGAGTTGGAGGTTGCTGTGAGCTGTGATGCCATACCACTCTACCCAGGGCGACGGCTTGAGGCTCTGTCACCAAAAAAAAAAAAAAATAGGAAACTTAGCCAGACATTGTGGTTGAGCACCTATAGTCCCAGCTACTTGGGAGGCTGAGGCAGGAGGATCACTTGGACCCAGGAGTTTGACGTTGCAGTTTGCCAAGTGAGGCCACTGTACTCTAGCCTGGGCAACAGAGCAAAACTTTATTTCTAAAAATAAAGAATAATAATAACCAGACAAGGCCAGGCATGGTGGCTCATACCTATAATCCTAGCATTTGGGGAGGCTGAGGCAGGTGGATTGCCTGAGCTCACAGGTTTGAGACCAGCCTGAGCAAGAGCAAGACCTTGTCTCTAAAAATAGCTGGGTATTGTGGCAGGTGCCTGTAGTCCCAGCTACTTGGGAGACTGAGACAAGAGAATTGCTGTGCTGAAAAGTTTGAGGTTGCTGTGACTATGATACCAGAGCACTCTACCAAGGGTGACCGGTGAGAATCTGTCTCAAAAAAAAAAAAAAAAAAAAAAAGTTAATAAATAAAACGCAGTTCGAGGATGTTCTACATACTACATGACCAGCACTACTCAAACCATCAAGGTTGTGAAAAGGTAGGGAAGCCCAGGGCACTGTAGCAGATAGGGGTTGGAGAAGTGAGGAATATGTAGTTGCCAGGGTCATGGGGTGAGGCAGTGGTCCTGGGCAGATAGGGCACTGGTGGGAAATGCACAGCATCTGCAGTGGGTCAGCAGCATGTCCCAGTATGGGTGTACTGGGTGTACCCTGGTGACAGCACCAGAGGTGACAGAATGGGACAGGGCCTATGGAGACTCTGCTGTGTCTTTACCTTTTCTGTAAGCTTAAAATTATTACAAAACCCAAAGTGTATGTAAAAACCATTGACACCTAATGATATGAAAGTTTTGCTCACAATCACTTGTGTGGGGTAGCTAAAGACTGGTCATGGTCGTTTGTGGGTGTCTGTGGGTCACCTAGCAAGGCTTGCTGGGGATACAGGACCTCCTTCCCTCTGTGGAGGCCCATTTCCTATGAGCAGGTCCCAGCCTTATTCTTGTGCGCCAGGCTGCAGCAACTAGATGAGGAGAACAGTGAGCTGCGGTCTTGTACGCCCTGCCTGAAGGCCAACATCGAGCGCCTAGAGGAGGTGAGCTATCTATCATCACTGTGCCTGGGTCCTGAGCTGAGCAAGGGCTTTCCTCTGCCCACTGCGCTTCACACCAGCTAGGTAGTCAACACATGCTAAGTCCAAGTTGCCAAAGCAGGGCACCTACACAGCTGACCAAGGGGTGCTGTGGGGTGCAGCTGCTGACCAGGTCCTGCTGTGCTGTGTGAGGGAATGAGGCCAGCTCAGGGCTCAGGTTGTCATCTCTGCTGGAAGACACTGGGCCAATTGCCCAGCCTCCAATTCCCCAACAGATTCAGGATCCACAGGATCCATAAGTTCACTCTTACATGACCGCAGGTCTGACTCTAGGAATGATGTCCTTTGTGGGGCAGATTCCAACAGGCAATCATGTGGCACCATAGGGCTCCCATCCCCCACCTGGTTCACTGAGAAGCCTCCTCCCCTCGTCTCTCACTAAGGGTCTTCTAGAAAGTGCCAAAATGAGTGTTCCAAAACCACTTAGGCTCTGGCTCCCATGAGCTAGAGGAGCCAGGCTGGAGTTGCCTACAGCCACTGAGTCAGTTCCTGTTCATGCAAAGGCCCTTCCTGCCTCCCCAGCACTGGGGAGTGCACCTCACCCACAAGGCAGGTCAGCCTTGATGGGAAAGCTCGGATAGCTCCACAGCCCTCCAAGCACTAGAGCCACCACATTGACATCGGGGTACTGAGGGATGGTCCTGGGGGACAGATGGGATGGGTAGGTGACATGTGTCCATGCAGGTGTGTCATCTTTGCAGGAGAAGCAGAAGTTGCTAGATGAGATTGAAGAGTTGACACTTCGGCTTAGTGAGGAGCAGGCAAATAAGAGGAAGATGGGGGACAGACTAAGTCAGGAGAGGCACCAGTTCCAGAGGGACAAGGAGGCAACCCAGGAGGTGAGTGAGTGTGCTGTGCTGAGTTGCCCTCTGCCCTCACCCCTTTTGAGTGCAGCCTGCTCCCTGGGGGGAGGCGGCAAGGAGCCCTTTGTTCCCACAGCCATATTGCTCCTGATGCAGCTGCTGGTGCACAGTAGCTTTGGGGAAGCATATGTGATCGTCCTCCTGAGAGAGGGTGGCCAGAAGGACCCCAAGGTTCTAAAGCCAAGGGATGGCCAACAGTTGCCCCCTCGGTGCCCGGAGCCCCAGCTCACCCTGCGGTCGCCCTGCAGCTGATTGAGGACCTTCGCAAGCAGCTGGAGCACCTGCAACTCTTCAAGCTGGAGGCTGAGCAGCGGCGGGGCCGCAGCAGCAGCATGGGCCTGCAAGAGTACCACAGCCGCGCCAGGGAGAGCGAGCTGGAGCAGGAGGTCCGCAGGCTGAAGCAGGTGCAGCATGCATGGGTCACTCACACCCACGTACCTCTTATAGAACTTTCCCGAAGGCTGGGTGGGAAGGGGAGCACATGGAGGGCCAGCGTCCAAGATGGAGGTCTTGCCCAGGCTCAGCCACCAGCAGCAGCCATGACCCAGCTGTGACACTGTTATGTCTCCCAGGACAACCGTAGTCTAAAGGAGCAAAACGAGGAACTGAATGGGCAGATCATAACCCTCAGCATCCAAGGTGCCAAGAGCCTCTTCTCTACCGCCTTCTCGGAGTCCCTGGCTGCGGAGATCAGCTCAGTTTCCCGGGATGAGGTAATGAACCCCTTGTCTGCCCACTGTTGTCAGTTGGCTGTGGCCTGTGTACTGTGGTCCAGGGCCTGTTGAATGTGGCGTGTGGCCTGTGTGCTAAAGTGTGTGATCTGTGGCCTGTTTGCTGTGGCTCATGTGCCACAGCTGTCATCCTTTGCTCTTCTTACAGCTCATGGAAGCAATTCAGAAGCAGGAAGAGATCAACTTCCGTCTACAGGACTACATCGACAGGATCATCGTGGCCATAATGGAGACCAACCCATCTATCCTAGAGGTCAAGTAGAGGGAAGACCCAGCCCAGGCTGGATTTAGGACTCTGCCAGCACCCTGGGTAGCCTGTCACACCATGAGGAACTGGGATCAGCAGTTCCCATGGCCAACTGAGAGCTTCCAGGGAGCCTTCGTGCAGCTGGGATGGGGCCAGTAAAGACTTGGGCAGGGGCAGAGGGTCATGGAGAAGGGAGAGAGAAAGGGAAGTCCCAGGACTGGGGCCTACTGCCCGTGAGGAGTGGCTAGGCCTCCTGGAGGCTAGAGCCTCCCAGCCCCAAGTCTGCCCAGTATGGATGTCTACACTTCTGTTCAGCAATGATGGGCTCAAGAGCCTCTCTGCAGAGATGATGGGTAGTTTCTTAGGCTGGCACAAGCCCCTCTGTGGTCTCCTCATAGCATACCCCTGTCAAAAAGGTCCCCCTGGGGGTGCTGCTTGCCCACACATGTACCCCAATGCAGTGCTGCCCAAGCCTTGCCATTCCTATGTGGCATACAGGCCCCTGGTCCCTCACATTGAATGTAGTGATGTGGGAAGGATGGGCAGGCATGGTTGGCTTGTGGTCCCTGCTCAGCTCTCCCTGAACTGCTCAGGCCATCACCCTGCCTAATTTGGCCACTTCAGCCCAGCTTTGGGCCCAGGGTCCTTCAGGCTATGCGGCTATTCCCACAGCCCAACCCTCACTGCAGTACCCTTCGGGGCTCTAGCCCTCCTCTTGGGGCTGGGCAGGAGCCCAGTAGGACTGTCCACTCTGAGATGAGGATGTGAGATTCTGACTGTGTAGAACTCTTTCCCTGGACGAAGTGGAGGCCATCAGCTGCCTGCCCCCCAGGTGCAGGTGCTGCTTCTCAGCCAGTGTGGCCTACCCTAGGCTCCTGGAGTCCACACCCTCTCCACACATTGTCACTGCCCTGGGTAAAGTCTGCATTTCCTGGGCCAGAACCCAACGTCTGGAACCCTGTTTTCTTCTGGAAGTCACTGTTTTTCCCAAGTGTGCAATGCTGCAGGAGGATGGGGCAGGGAAATATCTCCAAGGACATCAGGGGCAGAGGGAGGCCATCCTGCCCTGCATCTGCCGCTTCCTGGTGCAGTAGTGTCATCCCACAGTGGCTACTGGGCCTGCCTCGCCTTCTGGGTGTTGCTGGGTGGGTTGAGGCACCACCGTGACGTGTGCACACGTGTGCTGACCTGCTTCCTTCCGCCCTCCCTGCAACCTAGCTTCTACACTAAGATTTAAGATGTTGCCTCGTATTGTACATTTCGGGGAAAGCCTTGGGTGTAAATCAGTGTAAACTTGGAGGAGAGATTTTTCTATCTTGTAGAGTAGGTATTTTTTATAGATTGAAGGTTGATCAATTTTTTAATACTTTCAAGAGAGAAAACTATCTGTATACACATGAAATATATATATGTATAATATATAAATATTGGGGCCCTGCATCTCTGTGCCCAGGTCTGGCCCTGGGGACATGGAGCTGTGTCCTGCTCCCTTCTCAGCAGTGCTCACTGTAAATATAAGTCACCAGGAGACAGTGTGGGACACAGCTATCACCTATGTGCACACTGCTCCTGCCTCCATTCCTTGAGAACTGGTTCTTCCTGCCTGAAGGGTTGGGGCCTACCACTGATTAAAGCTGTTACTGTTACTGCACATGCAGAGGCTGGCTTCTTCCTCTGAGGGGACTGTGGGTTGAGATCAGGGTGCTCTTTGGACCTGCCCCAGCTCCGCCCAAGCTATTTGGGGCCATCAGTTACCTGGGCTCAGACCACAGGAGACTTCTTTCCTTTGTAGTTTAGTCAGGCCAAGACCCTAGCTGAGGCCCCAGGATTGTACCTCCAGGCTGGGCTGACAGGATCTAGAACTGATGGCCTGCAGCTCTGCTGAGGGGCATGCCTAGGACTCCTCACTCATCCCTGTGGGGTAGGACTCATCCCCCAGGTGCTACCCAGGAGGGCTGCTGAGAGGGCACTGAGGGATGGCTGGGCATAGGGGCAGCACAGAGGTGTCCAAGCATTAGTCTGAGGTACAGGCCCTTGCCTTCTGGGGATATGCTTCCCACATGAAAAGGGCAGTGATGTGGAGGTGGCCACATATAGCATCCCACACCACAGGCATGGAGAAGGCAGGGGCTGGGGTGGGAATGGGCTCCAAGGGGCTTGGTGAGGGCAGGGCTGAGTAGCTCACTGGAGCTCAAGTTTTACTGTAGTCACAAGAACACCATAAAGAAGGCTCTAAGGGGAAGGGACCACATCTGGTTAGGGGGTCTTATTAGCAAAAAATGCCCATGGCATGTTCTTTCAAACTTGCCCAGTTCACATGTCCACAAACAGCATCTGCAGGACTCCAGCCCACACTGAGCTCCCTGCCTGCCATCCACACTCCTTAGGTGGAAGAACTGAGGCCCAGGGAGTCTGAGGACCGAGACCTCCCAGTCCACATGGCCCCAGCTGCTGCTCATGGGGTCAGTGACAAGAGGGACATGGCTGGACCTTGGGGATGGGGGTACAGCAGAAGGCCACAATCAGGCTCAGGATCTCTGGGCACTTCATGAGGTAGAATGGAAGAGGAGATTTGGGGGATGTGGGCATGTGCAAGGCCAAATTTTTGCCCTCCCACCTACCCAGGGTCTGTCCCTGGGTCTTTGGTGCCAATAGGGCCCATCTCAGCCTAGCAGGAGATGCCAGAAGATGGGGGGGGGGTGTCTCTTGCTGCTGGGCAAAGCCAAAGCCAGGAAGGGGAGGAAGGAGCAGCCCTCAGCAGACTGGTCTGGGAGCCCTTCAGGTTCTTTTCTACTCTAATTCTAAACACTGGGAGCTGTCACAGTCCTTTAAACCCACCAACAGGTGACACTGAGATCACTGCACTGCCCTTCAAGCTCTAAACAGACACTGCCCTGTCTACAGAGGGCACATGGTGGAACTCCACCATACATGGTAACATGTCAGCAAGTGCTACAGGCCGTTGCTTACAGGTGGGGGAAACCAGAGTCCGAGCTGGGCAAGTGGACATTCCCAAAGGAGGCCTACACCCCCAGGAGGCCTCAGCATGTCCCTCCTGAGAGGCGGCTTTCCATCCCTAACCCTGCAGTGGCTTGGCCAAGGGCCTGCCAGCCTCCCAAGTGCATCCTGTCCCAGTTGGTTCCTGACTTGCTCTGACAGAAGAGCACAAAAAAAATCTACCCTACAAATGTGAATGGAAGAAGACCCACTGATGTGGAGGTGGCCCCTCCCCTCAGGCTGGCCCCAGCTTGTCCCTGCCTGTGTCAATCTATGGTGGCCCTGCCTTAACACTCAGCCAGACCTCATGGTGACTAACCAGTTCACACCCAGCCACTCTACCTGCTGGAGTCCAGAAACCAGGAGCAAGAGGCCCAAAGAAGGACAGGTGCTTCAGCAAGGGACCTTGCCCTTGTGTAGTACTTTGACCCCTGAGGTAGGCTGCCTCCTCCTGGGCCCAGAGACATGTGGCTCAAAGCTGTTGATCACAGCATGCTCTACCCCATAAACTCTGACAGAGACAGGCAGCTACTGCTGCCCGTACCACTAGCCTCCCTGTGTGCTCTTTCCACGAGAGGTAACACTCCACAGTGCATTTGGGTCTGTTTGCTACTGCCCCCAAGAGTGCCTGAACAGATGTCCCTCACCTCTGCTTAGCTCTTTCTGCTTGGTCCTGCTATCTTCTTTTCCAGGTGGAATCATGCCTTTCCCATCGGGCTTGTGTTAGCTACTTAGGTCTGTTTTGATGTGAGGCTTGCATCCTCAAGCCAGGTCTGCATGGGCACAGGGTAGGACTCATCAATAATCCAAAGTCACATCCCAGCTACTCTGGAGGCTGAGGCAAGAGAATCGCTTAAGCTCAAGAGTTTAAGGTTGCTGTGAGCTGTGATGCAACGGCACTCTACCCAGGGTGACATAGTGAGACTCTGTCTCAAAAAAAATCCAAAGTCGGGCGGCGCCTGTGGCTCAGTGAGTAGGGCGCCGGCCCCCTATGCCGAGGGTGGTGGGTTCAAACCCAGCCCCGGCCAAACTGCAACAACAAAAAAAGTAGCCAGGCGTTGTGGCGGGCGCCTGTAGTCCCAGCTGCTCGGGAGGTTGAGGCAAGAGAATCGCGTAAGCCCAAGAGTTAGAGGTTGCTGTGAGCCACGGCACTCTACCCAAGGGCGGTACAGTGAGACTCTGTCTCTACAAAAAAAAAAAAAAAAAATCCAAAGTCACTCATCTTACACTCTGTAGTCTTAAAATTCACACCTATGTGCCTGATGTCTTGTGCTGGTGTGGCTGCCGGGCTAGCGGCCAGTGGTCCAGCTGGCAGAGGGTACATAACCCTATATCATCTCAACATTCAAGATGATCACATGTTGACTACACAGAGGCAGGCAACTCCCCTTGCCTCTCATCTTGCCCATTCCCTCTGGTTCCCTCCTTAGGTGGTAAAATCTCAACCATCTTGAAGATTCCTCATGAAGCCATGCTGGGTGAGTGGGCTCTCTCCCCTACCATGACAGGGTTTGGCCCCATACTGGGGAGGGCAGGGATGCTCCCACCCTCTTCTCAACCCTAATAGGACCTGGCTTAGCAAAGGTGGCTGCAGAGTTGATCACTGCAGTGAGCTGGCAAAAGCCTAAGCTGTCAGATTAACAGACTCTGGCAGCAGGTTATAGGGTTATGTACCCTCTGCCAGCTGGACCACTGGCCGCTAGCCCGGCAGCCACACCAGCCCTAACATTCACAGCCACACCCAGGGGAGGACTGGGAAGGGAAGGGAAGGGAACCTGAGAGGTAGCCTTGGACTCTGTCCTCATGTGATTCTGCAGCTACACTTGGCTAGTCACCCTTCGTGCAGATGAGGAACTTAGGAGGACAGGGGCCAAGAGCCTCATTCAAGCCACAGGAGAGCCAGCTCTCTGCAGCCTATCTTTCCCGGTGTCCCTACCTGACACTCAAGGTGCCCTGGCATAGACACACTGGCTACAGGCAAAAACATCCAACAGCCCTGCCATCTCCAGAGAGTGGGTAGCAGACGTAAGGGAGGTGTTCCAAGGCAGGGGAATGAAGTGTTACCGAAAGCCTCCCAGGACAGAAGTAAATTTCCCACCCCCTCAGAACACTCAGGCAGTCAGCTTCTGTCTTGACTGTGGCTAAAAGCTAAAGCCTCCATGTTGGGACCTACTACATCATCTGCAGAGTATGGTGGAGCTCCATCCTTGGCTTGCTGGCTTTTCTGGAGCATGAATGGCCTCCTACAAGCATCAGCTCTGGCCCTGTAAGTCTAGATGAGATTGGCTCAGCCTCTGGGTCCTGGAGTAAACGTCTGTTTTCCCACTTAAAAACGTCCAACTTCCCACTTAAAAAACTCTGCTCCATCTTGCCACAGAATCAGACCACAGTCCAACCCTGACTCTCCTGGATCTTTAAACTCATCAGCTTTGCTTCTGTCTTCCTCTGCTGTGTGGCCAGTGCCTTCTCTGGCTCTTCTTTTGCCCCGAATGCCCTCTCCATCCCACTACCCACTTTGCAGCCTCTGTGCTGCCCTGCATCTTAAAGCTCTTTGCTGAGAGCTGACCTAAAGGTCCGGCAGATTAAAGCCCTAATTAGCTGCTGGGTGGAGAGTAACCTCAGGGCATCCAAAAGGAGACTCCAGGGGAGACACTGAGCCTAAGGTGCTCTTTTGCAAACACTGCTCCGAGGACCTGCGGAGGGTTACCCAGGAGTAGGAATGTCTTCTTTCCTGATAGGCCAGACCTGAGAGACTTGTGGGTGGTGTCACCCTTACCCCTAGGAGGAAAGACAAGTGATGTGCTTAAGTGACCCTGCAAGGGCCGAGGCCACTCAAGTGGGTCCCACTACAATTCCTGATTTTGACCACGGACCGGTGGGGGAAACCAAGTGTAAAAATCAGGGAAAAGACTGGAGGCGCCCCTGGAGCGAAGGGGTCTCAGCGGCTCGTGGACGCTCAGAGGCCGCGCGGAGCCCACAGTGCACTCTGCAACCCCACGCTCAGCATTCCCTGATGATATGCCTGGCACGCGGCGCGGCCCGTGATAGAGTGGGTGGGCGGGGCCGCGAGGGTGCCTAGGGACTACAACTCCCGGCCTGCCTCGCGCAGCACCGCCCCTGCTCCCGGCCTGCCTCGCGCAACGTACCGCGCAGCCCTGTGGGAGTCGTAGTCCCGGCGCGCGATTCACAGTGCCGCGTGCGCCCCGGGCGCGCCGTAGCTGCGGGGCCCCGGCCGGGCGCTACGCTACGGAGGCGGCGTAGGGCGGGCGCCGGACGCTGACCAGGGCTGGGGCAGGGTCGGGGTGCTCGGTGGCTCCTTGGCTGAGGCGCGGGAGGCCGTTCAGGTAGTAAGGCCGGCGGCAAGAGTGGCTGCGCCGCTCTCCGGAGACAGAAGTTCTGGGCCGGCCAGTGGAGGCGAGCGGGCCCGAGGGCCGGGGCCAGGGCCGCGCTGCCCGGGCTACGGGGACTGAAGAGGCGCCACCAGGTTGCAGAGGTGAGTCTCGCCGGCCAGTATGGAGCCTGAGAGCACGGCCAGGAGGTCGGGCCTGGAGGGCAGCGGAGGATGGCAGGCCCGGCGGGTCGCGTGGCCTTTGATGACCAGACGCACCCGGGCTCCTGGCCGAAGGCAAGGGCGGCCGGGCCCTTGGAGCAGGAGTCAGCCCTCTGCCCCGCAAGCGCCTTCCGAGGCTTTGGAGGCTCCGGTTGGGTTCGGGCGCTGCTTCGAAAAGGGGACCCAAGATGAAGGCGGGAAGCCGGCAGAGACCTGGGTCATGCAGGTCACTCGAGGCCAGCCTGGGGTGCTGCGGATGCAGGAGACAGCCTCAGTCCCTGATTGCCCTTGAGTGCCCTTATCTTCTGGGGCAAGGATCTGGTCCTTGGCTGCATTAGGGGATGTGTTGGTTGGTGCGGGCATCCCTCCTCAGTCGCTTAGAGAACTGCCTGGGGGTGGCTAAGTCCCGTCTGTACCAGCCATGGCAGATTTGTTCTTCTCTGTTTCTCTCCAGGTTGAGACTAGCACAAACTCAGGAAGTTACAGAGAGTGGCCCCTGACGGCTGCTCTTCTTCCTGCTGGCTGCAAAAGGGGCCTTCTGGTCCTGACCAATGAACTCTCACATGGTAGGGTAGCCCAAGCTGGGCTAGCTCTCATGGTACCCTTAGTACCCTGGAGTTTGTTACCAATTTGCAGATAACAGGACCAGAAGGCAACTGTGAGGCCTAGAATCTGTGAGGCAGGCCTGGGTGTTTGGGGTACTCCAACTCAAAAGCCAATGGAGAAAACTGGGACTAAGTTGGGTGCTGAGTTGGGTGTGTGCTCCTGCTTTAGGGATCCCTGATCTCCCTTTGCCCAGATATGAGAGCTACAGAAGTATGAGTCACAGTTAGGTGTGGAGAAGGCCCCATAATTGCCTCCTTGAACTCAGAGTCTGGGACTGATGGGGGAGGTGAGGGTAATTCTATCCTTCCAGTTCTCAAATGTGGACAGGGGCAGGAGAGATGGTGTTTCCCTGGCCCCAGATAGGCATGGGGAGCTCCTGCTCTGTGCCCTGGCTGGGGAGGAAGGTCTTGCAGGAAACCAGCTCAGTCTGGTCTTGGGGTCAGGCATGACTTATTTCCTCTGAGGTCCTTCCGCTCCCTAGAAGAGCACCCCTCTTTTTTCCCCTTCTGAGAATTTTTTCCCCTCTGGAGCTCCTTGATGGTGGGTTACTAACATCAGTTCTTCAAGGGAGCCAGGCTCAGGGACTTACTGTCTGGGCTCTTCTTTGAGAGCAGGAAGTGACTGGGCCCCACTAATTCTGTGTCTTTCTAAGAGCCTCAGCCCCCACTGAAACTCCCTGTGCATCAGGCCCCTGCACCAAGTTCTCTGGGCACCTTTCTCATTTTATTCTTCTGCAGGCCTTGGGGCAGCAGTCTGGTAACTTCAGTTTTACAGATGAGGACAGTGAAGGTGAGGAACAGCAGTTGCTGGCAGGGGAGGGGCAAAGGGAGGCTGAGCATCTAGGTCTCTGACTCATGAAGCTACCTTTCTACCTCCTCGTTCCACCCCCTTGTACAGGATGATTGGAAAGACAGATTCTGCTGTCCTAAAAACTTCTGTAGGTGTTATTCAGGGGCCTGAGCTGGTTGAAGACCCTGAGGGAGGACATCTATCCACATGACTGTTCTAGGCAGACCAGCCCCTGGTCCAGCCCTCTGGCCCTCGGCATGATGCCTCTGCTTACTGTACCAGGTGTGGCCTCACTGGGAAGGCAAATGATATAATTAAAGGGAAACAATTAAAGTCTTTGAAAACACAACTGCAAAGACCCAGGAAGTCTCTGCCCTAGACTATGTGGCTGAAATGACATGAGCCACATGGTGTGGGTTTCATTGGACACTGAAGTGCTCACATCCACTAGGAGAGGAAGGGCTGGACGGGGCACTTGGAGAGCAAGGGCTGTTTATGTTTCTTGGGAGGCCCAGCACTATCCAGCCGATGTGGAGCAGGGGTTCAGTGAGTATCCCCAGTGCTCCCTCATTTTGTGACATCTGAGGGGATTCCCAGGAATCTTGAGAAAGAGGGTACAGCAGCCTCTTCAGGAGCAAGGGATGTTTCCAAGTCCAGGGAATGGATAGACTTGATTTGTGTGTGACCCTCATGTGAGCTTCTTATGCTCACTACACCTGTCACCTGGATCTTGCAGCTGAGTAGAACCCCTGGAGGTGTCTGAGGTATCTGCATGTGAGCTCTTTGGATGGCTGCCTCAGTGCCACTAGGACTGGGCCTGCATGTAACAGGGCTGCGGAAAGGCAAAGGGGCCTTCTAGGTCGGTGCAGAGACTCCAGGATGGACAGTATGGGGTCCCCAAGGTGAGCCACAAGGCCCTGGGTGTCATGCTATTCCTTTGTGTGCTCTCTAAGGAGCCTGCACAAGCCGCTACACAGGAAGCAAACATTATAGCCTTTCCTCCCGCAAGGACTCACTAAGGGCACTTCACATCCTGTGAAGTGAATACATCAACCTCTGTCCTAACACTCTCATGGTTCTTCTGTCTCACACCATCCTGATTTCTTAGCTTCCTTGAGGTTGGAGGGGAGCTGCAAAGGCTGAGGCCTCTGCCTCCCTGGTAGCCAGGCTGGAGCAGGTGCCTAGATGGGGTTTCAGGATATCAGGAGGAAAGCAGGTCAATAAGCTGCTATTTGAAAATGTCACAGGTACTGTGCCCAGTTGCTGGTAGTCCTTGCAGCTTCCTGCCCCTCCTGAGTGGAAGAAACTTAATTTACAGGAGAGGGAATTAGGAATACCCGAACCGTCCTGCCAACACCAGGACACACTCCAAGGAGGCTCTTCTCTACTACTTCCAGCTTTCTTTGTGTTTGCTAAGTGCAAATTTCAGTGCCCCCCCTTCCCCCTCTACTTTTCCTGAAAAAGTTGCCTTTATGTTTTTTTGATTTTTCTTTTTTTTCTTATTTTATTTTGTTGTTGTTGTTTTGAGACAGAGTCTCACTCAGTCACCCAGGCTAGAGTATCAAAGTCCTGGTCTCAAGTGATCCTCCTCTCTTAGCCTCCCAAGTAGCTGGAACTATAGTTGCTCACTACCAGGCAAGTCACTTGAGCAGGTTGAACTTCTTGTGCCTTCTCTTTCTTGCCTCATCTCCCTCTTCCCACTCCCTTCAGTGGGAAAGGCAGTGTGTTCTGGAGCTTTCTGGACCCTCTGCCCTTCCTGAAAAGTGGCTGTGGAGGGCGGCGCCTGTGGCTCAGTGAGTAGGGCGCCAGCCCCATATACCGAGGGTGGCGGGTTCAAACCCAGTCCCGGCTGAACTGCAACCAAAAAATAGCCGGGCGTTGTGGCGGGCGCCTGTAGTCCCAGCTGCTCGGGAGGCTGAGGCAGGAGAATCGCAGAAGCCCAAGAGCTGGAGGTTGCTATGAGTCCTGTGACATCATGACACTCTACCGAGGGCGGTAAAGTGAGATTCTGTCTCTACAAAAAAAAAAAAAAAAGTGGCTGTGGAGAGGCCAATCTCCTGGGGAGGAAGTGCCAAGAAACCTTGGGGTCCAGGGCCATACAACTTCCCGCCTATCTCTTTTTAGGGCAAACAGGAGACATGAGTACCCAACCCCGTGACCCCTGCTCTGCCACTGGCAAGGCCACCAGGCTACCCAGGGCAGGGCTATACCTGCTGCTACTTGGCAGACAGAAATATAGATGTGCCAAAAAATGAGAGTGCTTGTCTTGTCCTTTCTTTTATGTTAAAAATAGTATTCAACGGCGGCGCCTGTGGCTCAGTGAGTAGGGCGCCAGCCCCATATGCCGAGGGTGGTGGGTTCAAACCCAGCCCCGGCCAAACTGCAACCAAAAAAAAAAAAATAGCCGGGCGTTGTGGTGGGCGCCTGTAGTCCCAGCTGCTCGGGAGGCTGAGGCAAGAGAATCGCGTAAGCCCAGGAGTTAGAGGTTGCTGTGAGCCGTGTAATGCCACGGCACTCTACCCGAGGGCGGTACAGTGAGACTCTGTCTCTACAAAAAAAAAAAATAGTATTCAACATTACGCATCATTGAACTTGTGAACTAAAAACTAAAACCCTGAAAATGTTCTGTTTCCCTAACAATACCATTTAGAAATTTCCTTTTTCATGATACATAACTAAGGTAGTGTGCCACTCTTAAAACCAAAAAGGGCTGGATGTGATGGCTCATGCCTATAATCCGAACACGCTGTGAGGCTGAGGCAGGTGGATTGCCTGAGTTCAAGAGTAGGAAACCATGGCCGGGCATGGTGGCGCTCGCCTGTAGTCCTAGCGTTCTGGGAGGCCAAGGTGGGGGATTGCTTGAGCTCATGAGTTTAAGACCAGCCTGAGCAAAAGTGAGACCCCATCTCTACTAAAAATAGAAAAACTGAGGCAAGGGCAGCACCTGTGGCTCAGTGAGTAGGGCACCAAGCCCATGTACTGAGGGTGGCAGGTTCGAACCCTGCCCCGGCCAAACTGCAACAAAAAAATAGCTGGATGTTGTGGTGGGTGCCTATAGTCCCAGCTACTCGGGCGGCTGAGGAGAAAGAATCACCTAAGCCCAAGAGCTGGAGGTTGCTATGAGCTGTGAGCTGCAACACCATAGCACTCTACTGAGGGTGACAAAGTGAGACTCGATTTCTTAAAAAAAAAAAAAAAAAGGACTGAGGCAAGAGGATTGGTTGAGCCCAAGAGTTGGGGGTTGCTGTGAGCTATGATTCCATAGCACTCTACCCAGGGTGACTGCTTGAGACTCCGTCAAAAAAAAAAAAAAAAAAAAGGTCAGGCATGGTGGCTCACACCTATAATGTCAGCACTTTGGGAGGTCAAGACAGGTTCGAGACCAGCCTGAGCCAGAGTGACACCTCATCTCTAAAAATAGCCAGGCATGTAGCCGGTGCCTATAGTCGCAGCTACTCAGGAGACTGAGGCAAGAGAATCACTAGAGGCCAGGAGTTTGAGGTTGCTGGGAGCTTTGATGCTAAGGTACTGTACCAAGGGCAACAAAGTGCAACTCTGTCTCTAAATAAATAAAAATGAAGACACAAAAGGACACACAGTGACCCCCATTCCTTGACTTTATGTCCTTCCAGATCCTCCCCCCACCCAGTGAGCCTCTCAGCCTCTTATTTTTGTTGTCCTTGCTAATATTTCAGAGAAGCCTGTGTCTTCTCCTCTCAACCCAGGAAGCCAGGTAACTCTGGAAGCAGAGGAAATCCAGCCCGTCCCAGCTGTTGGAAATTCACCAGTAATCCAGAATTATTAGATATTGCAGAGCTGCTGATCAGGCTGAGAAACTGAAGCCCTCAGTGGTGCAGTGCAGCTGGCAGCCAGGACCCTAGGGCTCTTGTGAGCTGCATAGGCCCCTGTTTCTCTGACTTCTAGCCTAGAACTGGTGGCTGGAACCTTCAAAGACTGAAATATTTAGCAAATACTAAGCAAGCTGGAACTAGAAGAGAAGGGTCACCTTGGAGTGTGTCCTGATGTTGGCAGGACAGTTCAGGGAAGGGCACACTGCTCCAAAGGTTGTTAGCAGGAAGCCCTGTTGCACCCTGGAACCCCCAGGCTTGTTTCTATACATAGCTCTTAGGTGAGTGTGTCTGATTTTCAGCTGAATCTCTGTGGTTCACCTCACTGAGGTCAATGTTGTCCCTGTGCCCTACCTGTCCCATGCCACAAGGCTTACAGCAGGTGGAGGTGGGTAGTAGCTACTGTCGGTGATGGGTGAATGAGTAGAGGAGGCTGTGGGAGTACAGGACAGATAGGGTGAGCACCTATGCCTTGGTGGCTACTGCTGAGAAGCACATGCCAGGAAAAAGCAGGTGGAGTGGGCCAGTGGTGCCAGGACCTGGATTCTTGGTGGCTTCCTTTCCTTGGCAGTGCTCCAGAAGCCTGGGCTGCCCTCCCTTGCTGATGCTGGTCTCCAGCCCTGCTGTGGGAGGTCAATGCAGGACCTTGGGCAGCCTTGTCTGCCATCTTGGCTGAACCCCGATGGACTGGACTGGTCTAAGTTGAGGTTAGGCACTGAGGCACCAGCTGTGCCCACACTGCCCCCAGGGCTCTGGCCACAGTTGACTGTGAGGCAGATACAGCTTCCAAAGGGAAGTGGTTCTTAGGCCATGTGGCTGGTCAGGCATGATTTCCAGGGAACCTTTGTGCTGATAAAATTGGAGGTTGTATTTGGTGTTCTGGGGGCAGAGACCAGCCCTTCTAGGCAAGGCACACCCTTGGTGGCAGCCAGGGTGGAAAGCCTGTGTGGGGGTTTCCTTTCCAAGGCAGCAACCCAGGCTTGGTGTAGAGGGAGCTTAGAGCTCTTGGGGCCTTGGGTGAGTTAGTGCCCAGGCACTGTGGTCCAGAGATGGGTTTGCTTGGATTGCAGAGCTGTCGGGGGTGGCGCAGCAGGTTGGAGGACTGTGGCAAGGTACCTCTCTTCAGCACAGTGCCCAGGGTCCCCCAGGAACCTTGATTCACAGAACCCCTTGAAACTGGCTGCCCTGTCACTCTGACAAAGCCTGGTTCTTCCAGCTTTCTGGGCCATGGTCCTGATGAGGGGTATCCATTCAGGGCAGATGTTGGAACTTGTGGTGACATCCCCACATCCTGGATGGTAGTGCTGGGGTAGGACTGGTGGAGAGTATGCATGGCCTCCCTTGTCCTCAGGAGCTGTTGGTGTAAGTGCTAAGGATGCTCCCTCCCTGTGGAGGGGCCTCCACCTGTTTCCAAAGAATGCTGTCCTGGCTGTTTGGGGCATAGGGGAGGTTGGCCTGGTTCTTGTGGGGATGACAGGGAGGGTTCACCACCTGTCCCCATCCCTCCTGCCACACTTAGGCAAGAGATTAATTTTCTCAGAGTTGTTTTCCTCCAATGGTAGCCTTGGTGTCAGCCAGTATAAGGGCAGAGGCACCTGTCCCCAGGCTGTAGGGACTAACCAGGCTGAGTCCCAGGCATTGGCTCGCTCTCGTCGTCCTGGTCTGGTGGGTGCCATTCTGGGGTGGGATGACCATGGGGGCCTGGCTGGGCTGACATCTGGTTGACACAGGAACCCCCATTCTCTCTCTGCCTCCCCCATGACCCACCCGGAGTGGGGTGACATTAGGCTGGCCTTACTGGGATCACTCAAGACAACTCTTCATAATATTCACTAAGATGCAGGCCCCTGGTGATAGGCATTGTGAATAGGGAATGTGCCTATCGGCTGTAGTGGGGGGCCCTGCTTAACATGCATCATCTGCACCCACAGCAGTGGGGAGGGCACATGAGCCTTGCCAAGTGCACCATGAAACCACAAGCTAGAAGATGGGGGGTGCTAGGCGGAATGCCATAGGGCAGGAGCCTGTGCCAGGGGTATTCCCATGTGGGCTCCCAACTCCCCAGATGGGGACACTGGCACTTGGGGGAGCCCCAAGAGCCTCAGGAACGTGGGCTTACACACGTAACACACACCCCTCTGAGGGAAGCACCGGAGGGTCTGTTCTGCCCCAGAGATGCAGCATGTCTCTGCTCAGATCAATATGGAGACCAGTACTGGAGACCACACTTGGAGGGCCCTCAGTGGCTGAAGACAGGGCTGTGGGTGGGGGGGAGAGAGGGAAGGGCAGGAGAGCTAGGGGGTGTTGATATGTCCCCACTGGGGCTTGGCCACACACTGAGCCCTGGGGAGGATCACTCTTGTCTGTCTCTGCTGTCCTCACAGGGTGTGAGAGACACAGGCCTCTTGCCAGGACTAGGGGACGGCCAACCTGCTGGTTAATACTGTGTCTGCACAAGGCAATGGCAGCCCTACCCCTGTGCTTCCTGAGGCCAGATCTGGGCCACCGCCCCATTTAAAAGTAGGGCGGTGCTTCCCAGTGAAGCCAGCAGCAGAGAAGGACGCACGAAGCCTCCAGTGGGACAGAGTGCACATAGCCCAGGGCCAGGCCAGGCACCTTGTCCTCAGAGCGACTTGTGTCTTCCTGAAGTCTTTGTCCCTGGGTTGTAAGGTACAGGGACAAAGGGAGCCCCCTGGGCAGGGGTTTCTGGTATTGCTTCACTGCTGTGTCTGAGCACCTAAGACAAAGCCTGGCAAGCCTGCAGGAGTGGAGGGTGTCCTCCGGGCTTGGCTTTGCTCTGCAGGCCTGGGGACAGGTCTGGGGAGTCTGTGCTGTAATAGCCCTACCCCCCTCTGTGGGTTGTTCACACATGAAGGCTGGTGGGAGCCCCAGATTGATTGACCTGCATCCAGCCCTCTTCACAGGCCTGCCCTGGGCTCACTCACCCTGTCCCCAAGTCCTTAGGCAAGTGGCTCTGGGTGTGATACCCTCCTTTTCAGAGCTCTGGGCAGGGCACTGTCCCTCCCCTTGGAGTCTTCCTCCTAAATGCAGTCTCACCCTCCTGGGAGCCTCCCAGAAGCCAAGTGTCGGGAGCCTTTTATGCAGCTGCTCACCACGCACGTGGAGCTCAGTCTAACCACAGTGGGGACAGGAATGCAGAGGGACCTGGGCCAACAGCTGCATCAGGAAGGCCGTCAGGAAGACAGTGGGTTTAAGGAGAGCGTGGTACTAGCTTCCCATCCAGTCAGTGCGCACCAGTGCCAGGCGGCCTGGCTCCCCCCTAGAGTGCCAGTATGAGGGTGGGCCTTGCTTAGTGGGCAGGGGCTCTTCACCACTTATGTGGGGGTCTCCAGCACCATTTGTGGGGTGGTTCAGGTGATGACATCTGGAGATCCCCTTGAGTGCCCCAGAAAACTCTGGAGCAAGCCTGCCAGAGCTGGCCATCAGGATTGCCTCCTCCCTCCTAGGAGGAGCTTACCCCTTGACAGGTTCTCTCCTGCCCCAGATGGGCCCACAGGGTCAGCTTTTTGAAGCTGGATCCAGCTCAGGAAGGGATCTGAGCCAGCACAGGTGCAGGTGGAGGCCAGTGTGTACCTGAACCCCATGACAGGCATAAGCACTGGCTGCCTAGGGTGCAACCAGACCCTGTCTTTGCTGTGGGTCTTCCTGGGAGCTTGTGCTTCTAGCATCACATGTGACCTCAGGTTCACCCTGGACATGGGTAGCATGCAAGTCATGAAGGAGCTGAAGGTGTACGGTTCTCTGGTTTCACAGTGACTTGGGCAGGGCTCATGGCTAGGGACTGGCCAGCACAGAGCCTCGTTGTGGGCAATTTCTCCCCTGTGGGCACCTCTGCTAGGCGTGGAGCCCCCACCTATCCCTCACCTACTTGGGATCTGTCTGTGGAAAGAGCATCAGCTGCCTGGGCCTGTTTATGGGAGTACATGCAGTGGGCTCAGGAGTGCAAGTGTCATTTTGGTTATTCTGTGTCTGACCAAGGGAGAGGCAGGTGTCTTGGGTGGCCCCTGGATGAGTGAGACTGACTGCCCTTGACCATGCTCTCTGCTGAGCTGCCAACCAAGACTTCAAAACATCAGTAGCTAAGTGGACTTGGGCCCATAATGGGCTTGAGCTCAAGTACTGCCCAGCAGGAAGCTGCTGGCACATATGGCCACTGAACCCACAGTGTGGCACATCTATATTGATATGGACTGAGAAACACAGCATAGTCCAAAGGCCTTAACTAGAAAAAGCGTCCTAAATACCACAGTAATACTTATGTCAACTTCATTTTAGCTGTTTCTTTTTACCTTTTTTATGTGACTACTGGGAAATTTAAAACGACGTCCATTTCTGCTGGGCACTGTTGCTAAGGCTCAACTGGCCAGCAGGCTCCCTAAACGGCCAGGTAGAAGGCATTTTCTGCTTTGCTGGCCACATGGCCTTCCAGAGGAAGGGTAGCCTCAGCATGCAGACCAGTGAACATGGCTATGTCCCAAGAAAACTGTGGACACTGAAATTTGAGTTTCACGTGCTTTTCATCTCTCACAAAGTATTATTTCCCTTTCATTTTTCCAACCATTTTGAAATGTAAAGGCCATTCTGGGCTTGCGTGCTAGACTTGGCCCTTGGGCCATAGTCTGTGATCCTGCACTGGACCAATGTGTTTTCTGCCTGTGGGGAGGCCTGAGGGGTCAGGGGACTGTGGGATCACCAGCCAGGGCCAGTGATGCTCTGTCCCACCCATGACCCCAGTTTTTCCAAGGAAAGCAGACCCTCATGTGCTGATAAAAGGCAATTCAGGCAAACATTATTGCTGCACGAGGGACTTAATTGACTGAAGCCCCACTGACTGAAGCTCCAAGTGAGGGAGTACAGAATTCTCTGGCCTCTTGCCCCGGAGCTCTGGGTCCCACAGCTCTTAGGGAAGGGCTGGCGTAGGATGGCTTAGCCACAAGTGCCCTGTGGCCTCAGAGCTGCACAAGCTGCTGTCCCCTCTGACTCTAGAAGGCCACACACAGCCCTGCTTATGTGGACCGTGGGCCCACCTGGGAGCCTCCCTATATTGGGCTGTGCCCCTGGACTACCTGCATCCTAGGGTGTGTCCTTTGGCACCTCTTACTTCTTTTACCATCCCCCCCATTCCCACCCCAGTACTGTCTCTGTGTCCCAGAGACTTAGTTAGAAGCTGGGAGAAGTGGGAAAAGCAGTACAGGGGAGGAAGGCAACTGCCTTGGGGCTACAGGGTCCTCTCTCAGCATTGATGCTCCTTTAGCCAGAGGGGTAAAGGAGCCTTCCCTGAGCACAGAGAGCCTACCAGAGCCTGGCCAGACACATCTTCCTAGGTCACCGAGCAGGGGTGAGTTTTACCTCTCTACATGGGAGACCCAAAGGCAAGCCCCTGCCCTCAACGACACTAGCCTCTCAAGTTCCTTATCTTTCTTGTGGTCTGGGGCTGGCCCAGGGTGTGTAGGCAGCTATGCAACTCAGCCCCTCCCTGGCTTCTTCTGCACCCCATACCCAGGGTCTTCCTCTGGCTTTGTGGTAGCTCTGTACACCTTCTGAGGCTGCTCTGAGGTCTGACCAATTCCCTGTGCCCTTTGCCCCTCGTCCTCCCTGCCCTTTGGTTAAATGTCTCCTTGATCCTTTCTTCTATAATAAAGCAAAATTGTATGATCTCTTTTCTCACCAAGGAATAAGACCTCTTTGAAGACCAGAGACCAGTAATGTGGGGTTTTCATGGGCAGGGGAGCCCCGTCCTGGGACCCCAGCCTCTGGCCCCCAACCTCTGGCCCCTAAACTCTATACCACTGGGATCCCTGACAGTAGGAGGAAGCCCGTGAGTGCTGCAAGATGTGTGCCCTGGCTCTGGTTGGCCAGGTCCCTGCACCGTGGCTCTCCCAGGGATCCAGCCCAGCACTCAGCATGCTAAAAAACCCCCCTGGGGCTTCGAGGTCCCACATGTGTGGATTATGCTGTGTTTCTCTCCTTTTACTCTCTCTCTTTCTCTCTCTCTCTCTTTATTTTCTGTTGTCTTGTCACTGTGACCAGCTGGCCACCTTGTCTCTGGCATGGGCACGCTCCTCCCTCCATGCTCTACTTCGCCCACCGCTGGCCAGAGGTGACCAGGCCCGGCTCTCCACACGGCCGATGTCAGGGGGGCCATGGGGAGCTCCGCCTCCTCCCTGGCCGCCGAAACCGAGTCGGACCACAGCTTCCCTGGGGGGCCGCCCTACCCAGGGCCCCTGGCAGCAGCTGGCTGGTGTAGGAGCAGCCCAGGGGGCCCTGTCTGGGGAGGCACCCTGGTCACCCGGCAGCACCCGCGCCCCCGAGCCCGAAGGTAAGAAGGTGGGGAGGGGATACCCTCCCTGAGGGCTCTTGGGTACAGAAGGCTTCTTTTTTAGGGTGTCCCTTCCTTGGCAGAGGTGCTTATAGAAAATTGGGGTTCCTGTTTGTTCCCATTCTCTGGCAACTCACTTCCCCTGGCAGTGGAAGGGCTAAGGAGCTCAAGGTTGTCTCCACTCCTAGATGAGCAAGTCTGGGCTCCTGGCCCCTCCTGCCCTAGCCAGGCTACATGGCCTTGGTTTGCCTGGTCAGCTCTGGTAGACATGGGCATGTGCTAGGACAGCCCAGCACTGGGATACCAGGTTCTCCTAGCTTGGCTCCTGGGGGAGCTGCTCCAGGAGCTTCTTTGGGCTGAAGGACGTCTTGACACTGGCAGTACCAGAACATGAACTTGCTTCCCATGAGCCCTCAGGGCTAGATGAGCTCCTGGACCTGCCTCTGTGCCCATGCCATGACATGGTTGTCTTCAGGAGAGTCATTGTGGCCACATAGGCCTGGGGTAGTTGGGGCTGCTGTTGCTGTAGTCTTGGCTACTTGTTGGGTCACCTGGAGAGCCCAGGCACATTGAGTGCCTGTGGTCTCAATGGAAGGAGGGGCTGATGCAGCGGTGATGGCCCTCTGCCAGGGTGCCTGGTCTGGTTTCCACAGTTAACACAGCCTCATCCCTTACTCTGACATGTCTGCTGGACCCCAGGTGGGAGGGGAGGGTTAGTAGACAGGATTGCAGTTGGTATCTGGGAGCTGGCCCCCCAGGGAGGCATCAGTGCTAAAGCCAGACGTCTAGTTGAGGAGGGGCCTCATTGGAATGCTGGAGGGCTTAGCAAGGCTTCCAGCTGCGACAGGCCTGGGGCCAGGCAGTAGAGCTCTGGAAGTTTTGTCTAAGAGTTACCTTGACAGACAAAGCTGTAGTGGAGCTTGAGGTCCGGAGACATGTGACAGGAAGCAGGGCAGGGCCCAGGGCGAGGCATGTGGCTGGAGTTGGAAGGAAGGAATCCCTGTGTTCCTGCTGCACACATGGCAGGCCCAAGTCCATGTCCTAGTGCAGTGAGGTGTCCACATGTGTCTCTTTAAATAGCATTACTGAGGTACAACTTACCAAATTCACCCATTATAGGAGTGTAGTTCTGTCATGCAACCACCATCTCTATCCAGCTTGATGGTATCACAGTACCCCAGAAGGATCCTGCCTGTCACACCCCAGCCCCAGACATCCACTGACTGGCTTCCGCCTGTAGATTTGCCTTTTCTAGAAATTTCACAAAAGTGGAGTCATACAGCATGTGACCTTATGTGTCTGAGTGCCTGTCCCTCAGCATAACACCCTCAAAGTTCATTCATGTGGCACCATGCGTTAGCCTCACAGAGGCTGTCCCACTGTCTAGATGGGCCACACTTTGTTTATCTGTTCGTGGATACTTGGGTTGTTTCCACTTGGCTTTTATGAATAATCCTGCTGTGTGCATGCAAGTGTTTACATCAGTGGTTCTCAACCTGTGGGTCTCAACCCACAGGAACTGTATTAAAGGGCCGCAGCATTTGGAAGGTTGAGAGCCACTGATCTACATGGACGTGTTCTCATTTCTTTCAGGTACACACCTGGCAGTAGAGTTGCTGAGACTTATGATAATTTAATGTTTAACCTTGTAAGAAACTGGGAAATAGGGCGGCGCCTGTAGCTCAGTGGGTAGGGTGCTGCCACATACACTGAGGGTGGTGGGTTCGAACCTTTCCTGGGCCAGCTTAAAGAAAAAAAAAGTGGCGGGTGGCGCCTGTGGCTCAGTGAGTAGGGCGCCAGCCCCATATGCCGAGGGAGGCGGGTTCTAACCCAGCCCCAGCCAAACTGCAACATCAAAAAAATAGCCGGGTGTTGTGGTGGGCGCCTGTAGTCCCAGCTGCTTGGGAGGCTGAGGCAAGAGAATCGCATAAGCCCAAGAGTTAGAGGTTGCTGTGAGCCATGTGACATCATGGCACTCTACCCGAGGGTGGTACAGTGAGACTCTGTCTCAAAAAAAAAAAAAAAAAAAATGGTAACTGCAACAAAAAAAAAGCTGGGCGTTGTGGCGTGCACATGTAGTCCCAGCTATTTGGGAGGCTGAGACAAGAGAATCGCTTAAGCCCAAGAGTTTGAGGTTGCTGAGAGCTGTGATGCCACAACACTCCACCTAGGCAACAGCTTGAGACAGTTTCAAAAAAAAAAAAGAAAGGGGCGGCGCCTGTGGCTCAAAGGGGTAGAACACTGGCCCCATATGCCGGAGGTGGTGGGTTCAAACCCAGCCCCAGCCAAAAACCGCAAAAAAAAAAAAAAGAAAGAAAGAAACTAGCAGACTGCTTTCCATAGTGGCTATCCCATTGTACATGCCACCCAGCAGTGCTGAGGAGAGTTTAGTCTCCATGTCCTTGACAATGCTCATTCTCTGTCTTTGATCATAGCCATACTAGTGGAGTGACTTGGCATCTTACTGGGTTTCCCTGGTGGCTAATGATGCTGAGCATCTTTCTGCATTTCCATCTATCCATATGTGTCTTTTAATATCCATTTATTTATATTCTACAGAGAATTATTAGGCATGGAGTCACTGGGCCCAGCCTGTGCTCTGTGACTTCTGCCGTGGCTACTCCCTGAGAGTGGTGTAAGCTTGCAGTGGCCTGGCAGGAGCACTACCACATGCTCAGCACATGGTGGGAGAGAGCTTTTGTTGCTTTTATTTTTTACTAAGTTCATGAGTGCAAACGAAGTTCAAGGTTTTTAAATTCAGAACTAGGTGTACTGAAGGGCTGCCCCATCTGGGTATGCTGCCTTCTAATTGAATTCTTAAAATACCCTCAGTGACCACCCCCTTGTGAGGATGGAGTGGCAGCTCATAGGCCACCACAGCAGGGAAAGCTGTGCAACCCGCTTCTTCCTCCCTTGAGCAGGAATCCCCCTTGCATCTGACACCCCAGGTGCTACTCAACCAATAAGCACCAATACCAATAAGCCCTCAGTGGGTTATCAGTGGCCTAAGGACACAGAAACAGAGTAAAGACCCACCTAGAAAGACTACCGGCACTGGACTGGCTAGCCTAGGAGAGTATGGCCCAGCACCTTCCCTGTCAGGGGAGATGCCCACCCCCGCCTCCAAGAACATCTGGTGGAAGGCCCAGGCACAGCCATCTTGGGTGCAGGTGAGGGACCACCACTGCAGCCTGTCTCCCTGTTGCACTTGGAGCACCCCCACAGCTGGGCATTGACACCGGGCTTCCTGGTGTGGCTGACTCAGCCAACTGCTTAGGGAGCACCAGCTTCAGACGTCAGGTGACTTTGACTGAGAGCCTAGTGGACAAAACATCACTCACAGCTCTTAGCTTTTCTTAAGACAGAAAAGGCCACAGCCTCACCCTGTCCATGGCAACAGGACAATGGCCTCCACATTCTCTGTAAGTGTTCAGGTCCTAGTCACTTACATTGGTGCATTGGTGGCACCTAGATAATTGAGGGCAAAGCAGATCTTTTTTTTTTTTTTCTTTTTGGAGACAGTCTCACTTTGTTGCTATGGATAGTGTGTCGTGGTGTCACAGCTCTCAGCAACCTCAAACTCTTGGGCTCAAGCGATTCTCTTGCCTCAGCCACCCAAGTCGCTGAGAGCTGTGACTACAGGTGCCCACCACAACACCTGGCTATTTTTAGAGACAGGGGTCTTGCTCTGTCTCAGGCTGCTCTCCAACCTGTAAATTCAGGTGAGCCACCATGCCCGGCTGCAAAGCAGGTCTTTTTGTGTTGGACTTTTCAGGACAAATGCCTCCATTCTACTGGGGCCAGGTTCTTTTTTTTTTTTTTTTTTTTTTTTGAGACAGTCTCATTTTGTAATTCACGGTGGAGTGCTGTGGCGTCACAGCTCATAGCAACCTCCTCAAACTCTTGGACTCAAACAGTCCCCGTGACTCAGCCTCCCAAGTGGCTGGGCCTATAGGCACCGGCCACAATGCCTGGCTACTTTTAGAGATGAGATCTTACTCTTGTTTAGGCTGGTCTTGAACCTGTGAGCTCAGGCAATCTACCCACCTCGGCCTCCCAAAGTGGTATGATTAAAAGCGCGAGACACCACACCTGATTCTGGGGCCAGTTTCCTTCAAAGATATAATTGTTTCTTTGTCTGAAATGCAGAACGAATTTGAGCACATTTATATGTGATTTTGGAAGGATTTTTTCTCACTCTGTTGCCCTGGGTAGAGTGCCCTGGCATCATAGCTCACAGCAACCTCAAACTCTTCTGCTCAAGCGATCGTCTTGCTTTAGCCTCCCTAGTAGATGGGACTACAGGTACCTGCCATGATGTTCAGCTAATTTTTTCTTTTTAGAGACAGAGTCTCACTTTATCACCCTCGGTAGAGTGCCATGGCGTCATAGTAACCTCCAACTCCTGGGCTTAGGCAATTCTCTTGCTTTAGCCTCCCAAGTAGCTGGTACTACAGGCACCCAGTACAAGGCCCAGCTATTTTTTTGTTGCAGTTTGGCCAGTGCAGGGTTCAAATCCGTCACCCTCAGTATATGGGGCCAGCTCCCAACCCATGGAGCCACAGGCACCAGCCAGCTAATTTTTTTTATTTTTAGTACAGATGGGGTCTCACTCTTGTTCAGTCTGGTTTCAAACTCCTGAGCTCAAGCGATCCACCTGCCTCAACCTCCCAGAGTACTAGGATTACAGCATGAGCCACTGTGCCTGGCTGTTTTAGGAGCATCATATGTTGAGAATTCTGAAAGGTCTTTGCTGAGTCCTTGGTTTGAATCTTAAAGCTCCTGGTGTAGGTTTTGTTTGGTAGTCTGGCCTCTCCCAGGGATGGTGCAGCTTGTGAGGGTGACCCTGGGAGTGGCCATGGGATCATGGAGACCCAGCCATGAGCTGAGGGATATAAAGACTGGTCACTGACCTCTCAGCCCCTTCCATGTTGGCCCACCCATTGGAAAGATCTGTGCAGTGCAGACTCGACAAGGGGATACAGGGGCCATGACATTCTGAGTCTCTGATCCTTAACAAGTTTTCTTCAAGGTATAGAAAGCCCCTGCTGGGCAGCACCTGTGGCTCAGTGAGTAGGGCGCCAGCTCCATATACCAAGGGTGGCAGGTTTGAACCCAGCCCCAGCCAAACTGCAACAAAAAATATCCAGGCGTTGTGGCGGGTGCCTGCAGTCCTAGCTACTCAGGAAGCTGAGGCAAGAGAATCACCTAAGCCCAAGAGCTGGAGGTTGCTGTGAGCTGTGATGCCACAGCACTCTACTGAGGGTGACAAAATGAGACTCTGTCTCTTAAAAAAAAAAAAGAAAGCCCCTGCTCACCTTCCGTTTCCTGAGGGCCACACTTGACTTTTAGGCACTGTCTCATTTAAATCTTCCTGAACTATAGATAGAATCTTCTGATTCACCAAGACAGTTCTGACCCTGGGTCATAGGCTTCCCAGTGTTTCTGGGGCCCTTGCTATCTGTGACAACCAGAGCCTGGAGCTGAGGGCAGGGTGTGTCCCAGGAGGGCCCCAGCCTCTCTAACTGGGTGCACAGTCCTGTGAGGCCTGAGTCTTCTCTGGGCACTGAACTGTGAAGGGTCACACCAGCTCTGCTGCCTATCAGGGACCCTCTGGTCCATCCATCCAGGCCCAGTGGGTGTGCGGGGTGGGGCCTGCGGGTGAGTGTGTTTCCACAGACACACAGTGCTGGCCATGGGCCCTTTCCTAGGTGAGGAGTGGAAGGGAGGGGTCATCTTCAGTGGATTTCTCAGCCTGCTCCCAGCATGGAGCCCCAACCCTGACTGCATGGCTCCTGCCAGGTGCTCAAGCCCAGCCCCAGTACTGCCTACCCCCCCATCTGCTCACCACAGACAGCTAGAGCCTCATCCACTCAGGACTGAGCCCAGCTCTCCTTGCATTTCCCCACTTGCACCAGGAAGATAGAGTTGCAGAGGTCACTCTGGGCTCCAGGAAGCAGTTTTGTTGCTTGGGGAGATTTCTTGTTTTGGGGGTTTATTTGAAAAAGGCAAGTTTCCTTTCTTCCCAAACCAAAAAGGCTTAGCTAGAACATAGTGTTAGAAGCACAAGATTCATGCCATGTTGTAAAGAACAATTGATTTTTCTGCCAGGCAGAGCAGCTGCAGTCAGTTGAGGAGACTTTGAGTGGGATGTGGAGACACACACACCCCGCCCCACCAGCACCACTTCACCCCAGATCCTGCTGTCAAGGCCCAGAGGAACTGAGGACACATTCCCCTTGCCCCACCAGGGGCCAGAGCCCCCAGCACAGAGAGCCATACCCAGGTTTGCAGGTGGCCTGCCCTGCCCCAGTGCCCACTACAGAGTACCAGGTACATCTGCCTCCAAGCCTCTGGTGCCCACACTGCTGTGTACCACTGGTGGCTTGGCAAGTGCAGTGCCTGCGGAGGGCAGGTCCTGCTTGTGGAGGCCCCAGCCCTCCCCAAAGGTCCTGCATCTGCCCCAGATGGGCTTGAGGGGTCTACTCTGATGGGTGAGGGTCCCTGATCTGTGGAACGGTCCTGGGCAGACTTAGCCGCCCCACCTGCCCACGTGCTCAGCTGTGATGAGTGCATAACCCAGCCCCAAGCTGGCTGCACCTCTCAGAACACCAACCCTGCAGCCACAGGCAGGCACCCTTCCCTAGGCCAGCAGGAGGGTGGGGTCCTCTGATGGAGACTTTACAGGATCACCTGACCAGCACCTTCCCTCATAGCCACACCCACTCGCCTGGGTCTATGGCCACAGTCGGGGAGTGGTCCTGTGCCCGCTGCACCTTCCTGAACCCGGCAGGACAGCGCCAGTGCTCCATCTGCGAGGCTCCCCGACACAAGCCCGACCTCGACCAGATCCTGCGGCTCAGCGTGGAAGAGCAAAAATGGCCCTGCACCCGCTGCACCTTCCGGAACCTCCTAGGCAGGGAGGCCTGTGAATTGTGCGGCTTCACCCCTGAACCTTTGCCTGGGACCTCCCTGCCCATCATCAATGGGGCCTTGCCCAAGCCACCCACCGTCCTGGCAGAGCCCAAGGGCAGCTGCAAGGAGGAGGCAGGTCCAGTGCGGACAGCAGGGCTGGCGGCCATGGAGACAGCCGTGAGGCACCCCGAATCGGAGGCAGAGGCAGAGGAGGCAGCACCAGGAAGAGGCTGGACATGCCCACGCTGCACTCTATACAACACGCCTGTGGCCAGCTCCTGCTCTGCCTGCGGGGGGCCGCGGAAGCTCTCACTGCCCAGGATCCCACCTGAGGCCCTGGTGGTCCCTGAAGTCGTGGCACCTGCTGGCTTCCATGCTGTGCCTGCAGTGCCCCACCCGGGCCTGCCCACAGACAGTGTTGAGGCTGACCCGGCCCCCACCGGCCAGGAGTCCCCCAGGGTGCCACCCTTCAGCCCCTTCTCAGCCACCATGCAGAACAACCCAGTACCCCGCAGCCGCCGGGAGGTCCCCCCCCAGTTGCAGCCACTAGTGCCTGAGGCTGCTCAGCCCTTGCCCCCTAGTGGCTCCAGAGGGTCCCTCCAGGGCCCAGGGCCGGCCTCAGCTGGGGCCTCACGCCTGGCAGAGCTGCTGTCAGGCAAGCGCTTGAGTGTGCTGGAGGAGGAGGCTGTGGAGGCCAGCCCCACCCATATCGAGGCCAGCAGCTCCACCCTAGGCAGTGACATCATAGACCTGGCAGGGGACACAGTGCGCTATACACCTGCCAGCCCCTCCAGCCCCGACTTCACCACCTGGTCCTGTGCCAAGTGCACACTCAGGAACCCCACAGCAGTCCCCAGGTGCACAGTCTGTGGCTGCTCCAAGCTGCATGGCTTCCAGGAGCACAGTGAGCCACCTGCCCGCTGCCCTGACTGCATCGCTGACAAGCCTGGCCCCTGCAGCAGCAGCTGTGGACGGGTGCCCTTAGCCCACAAGGCCACCCGCCTCTTGCCCGAGCGCCCTGGCCAGTGGGCCTGCCCTGCCTGTACCCTGCTCAATGCGCCTCGGGCCAACCACTGTGCTGCCTGCCACACACCCCAGCTCCTGGTGGCCCAGCGCCGAGGGACAGCACCACTGCGGCGCAGGGAGAGCATGCATGTGGAGAAGCGGCGGCAGACAGATGAGGGCGAGGCCAAGGCCCTGTGGGAGAACATTGTGGCCTTCTGCCGTGAGGTGAGTACCATGCACACCTCCCCTTACAGCGTCAGTCTTCCCCTCACATCTGCCCCTGAGGCTATGGGCTCTGGCCACAGCCTGGGGAGGAGCCTGTGGTGAGCCAGTGAGGCCAGGACACAGTGGGCAGCACTTTCTTCCCAGTCCCTGAACATCCAGCCTGGCTCCCTGACCCTATCCCTGTTGGTGATGGAAAGTGTGATACTCATCACATCACACCCTGTTCTCCCCCACCCCCAGAAGGTTCCCTGGCACCCTCTGCATGTCAACCCATAGGAAGGCAATGCTTCTGGGGGAGTGTGGAGACCCTACTGAAGCTCAGAGTTCAGACGCCCCCTTGCTCTTTGCCCTGTGATCTTCAGGAGGCCTGACCCTGGGGTGGCATCACCTTCAGTTTGCTAAAAGTGTGCACCTTCCCCAGGCAGGGCCCAGAGATAGGAGGTATTGCTGTCCTGAGTAGCAGGGTGCTTGTTTCCCTTCACCCCTTGCCCATCACACCTGTGGCCTTCAGCTAGGGGCTTTGTTGTACCCTGGGTTCCCACCTGCCGCTGGCTAGTAGTGTCTTAACTAGTTTGCTACAATCACTGTGCCTGCACAGGTCAGGGACTGAGCTGAGGCCTGTGGGCTGCACACACCCCATGCCTTCCTCCTGGGGCATGGCAGTATTCCCAGGAACTACCAGATAGAAGGAGACCCACCCTGAACCCAAGGCTGCCCTTCCCAGGCTGAATGACCGGCTGTGGTCTCTGCAGAACAGCGTGAACTTTGTGGATGACAGCTTCCCTCCCGGGCCAGAGTCAGTGGGCTTCCCTGTGGGTGACAGCGTCCAGCAGCGTGTGAAGCAGTGGCTTCGGCCCCATGAGATCAACTGCTCTGTCTTCAGGGACCAGGGGGCCCCATGGTCTGTCTTCCACACACTCCGGCCCTCGGATATCCTACAGGGGCTGCTGGGAAACTGCTGGTGAGGCTCTGGGTTCTTGGAACCAGCTAGCCTAAGGGAGGGCAGTCAGGGTGGCCTGTCCAAGGTCTCCTGCTGAGGCCACTGGCTCTGCACAGGTTCCTGAGTGCACTGGCAGTGCTGGCTGAGCGGCCAGATCTAGTCGAGCGAGTGATGGTCACACGTAGCCTATGTGCGGAAGGCGCCTACCAGGTGCGTCTGTGCAAGGACGGCACGTGGACAACGGTGCTGGTGGACGACATGCTGCCCTGCGATGAGGCTGGCTTCCTTCTCTTCTCGCAGGTGGGGAGGGTGGGGATTAGTGGGCAGGGCAGTGGGCATGGTGGCAGGCTGTTCCTGACTCTAGTCCCTCTCTAGGCACAGCGGAAGCAGCTCTGGGTGGCCCTCATCGAGAAGGCGCTGGCCAAGCTGCACGGTTCCTACTTTGCACTCCAGGCGGGGCGCGCCATCGAAGGCTTGGCCACTCTCACCGGCGCCCCCTGCGAGAGCCTGGCGCTGCAGGTCAGCTCCACTAACCCCCGCGAGGAGCCCGTTGACACTGACCTCATCTGGGCCAAAATGCTGAGTTCTAAGGAGGCTGGGTAAGAGGGGCGGGCACTGTAGCAGCGAGCAGAGCGGTGGGAGAAGCGGGGGACAAGTGCCCTCTGACTTGCACCCTATGTCCATGGTGCCCCTGGTACAGACTGCCCACAGCCAGGAGCCTGGCCAGGATTTGGCCCCATGTAGCCCTGTCACCTCCCTCCTCCCATGCCAGGAAGACCATATCCTGGCCTAGCCTAATGGGGAGAACCCAGATGACCCTTGCCTTCTGCATAGAGCTGGGTAAAGCAGCCTCCTGCCCAGTAGGATGGGGCTTGTTCTGAGATCTGCCACACACTGGTCATCTGGCTAAGTTTAGCCTCTGGGAGGCCTTGGGGAGGGCTTGTGGTGCTGAGACCCTGCCCTCAGCTGCTGCTGGGCAGCACCACTGCATGGCTACTCCGTGCCTCATGGACCCAGGGACCCTCCCTGCTCTCGGGCATGTGAGGGGGCAAGGCCTCCCCTTCCTGAATGTGTCTCTTGTGGTCCTCAGGACCCGTGCTTCCCCTACCAAGCAGCACCTCCCTCTCCTGAGGGCAGGGCCAAGGTTGGAAAGGGTTCCCTGGTTGGTAAGGTCTCGTGTCATCAGAGGCTGCTCTGCCCACACAGGTTCCTTATGGGCGCCTCCTGCGGTGGGGGGAACATGAAGGTGGATGACTCTGTCTACGAGAGCCTGGGCCTGCGCCCCCGCCATGCATACTCCATCCTAGATGTGCGTGACATCCAGGGCACCAGGTAGGGGCCGGGCTGGCCATAGGCAGCAGGTGTGTAGACATGGGTGGGAGCTGTGGGTGGTGCGGTCCTGTCTGTTAGCCCTGTGGTCCACAGGCTCCTACGGCTCCGGAACCCGTGGGGCCGCTTCTCCTGGAATGGCAGCTGGTCAGACGAATGGCCACACTGGCCAGTACACCTGCGTGGTGAGCTCATGCCACGTGGAAGCAGCGAGGGCGTTTTCTGGATGGAGTACAGTGACTTCATCAGGTACCTGACCACCACAGGCCAGGGGCACATAATGCCCTACCCACCCATTTGGGGCTGAGTCCTTCTCTGGGAGCATAGCCTAACATTCCTGCTGGCCTGGGGCAGGGGCAACTCGTCCGTGATCCAGTGCATGTAGGGGATCTGGTCCATAGGTCCTAAGTACTGATCTAGAATGCAGGTTTGCAGGGTCAGTGGTGTTACCATTTCCCAGTGTTCTGGGCCTGGTACCCCTTGGTGGTGTCCTGGCAGCAGTAGCAAGACAGCATGTCCCACTGGAAGAGCCTCCTGAAAGGCTTCCCCACATTGGTCCCAGGAGGCTGGGGCATGCGAGGACAGCAGCTGCACCACAAGTTACAGGTGGGCTGCACAAGGCTCAGGCCCATCCCCCTGCTACCAGGTACTTTGACTCTGTGGACATCTGCAAGGTGCACTCAGATTGGCAGGAGGCACGCGTTCAGGGCTGCTTCCCCAGCTCGGCCAGTGGGCCCGTGGGGGTGACAGCGCTAACGGTGCTTGAGCGGGCCTCGCTGGAGTTTGCACTCTTCCAGGAGGGCAGCAGGTGGGCATCACAGAGGCTTTGCGGGCTGGGGGCTGAGGGCCAGTGGCCACAATCACATGACATGACCCCAGCTTCTGGTCTCTGGCCTGCAGGCGCTCAGATGCAGTGGACAGCCACCTCTTGGACCTGTGCATCCTGGTGTTCCGGGCTACCTTTGGCAACGGTGGGCACTTGAGTTTGGGCCGCCTCTTAGCCCACAGCAAACGTGCCGTCAAGAAGTTTGTCAACTGTGATGTCATGCTGGAGCCCGGCGAGTACGCGGTGGTGTGCTGTGCCTTCAACCATTGGAGCCCCACCCCACCGGGTCCCCCCGCTGTGCAAGGTAATGCCCCTACCCCAGGCCCAGGGCCCATGCTAGCAGAAGGGGTTATGGCTCACACTGTCCCTCCCAACAGCTTCCAGCCCCTCAGCAGGAGTCCCACGCAGTGCCCCTGAACCACCTGGCAACGTGCTGGCCGTGTACAGCTCTCGGCTGGTCATGGTAGAGCCAGTGGAGGCCCAGCCAACCACACTAGCCGACGCCATCATCCTGCTCACGGAGAGCCGGGGCGAGCGCCATGAGGTGCGTGGAAGGCCCGGGGGGGTGGCCAGGGAGCACCCTGCCCCAGCCCCACCCCATGCCTGCACCTGTGCCTGTGCCCAGGGCCGGGAGGGCATGACCTGCTACTACCTAACTCACGGCTGGGCGGGGCTCATCGTGGTGGTGGAGAACCGGCACCCGAGGTCCTTCCTACATGTGCAGTGCGACTGCACAGACAGCTTCAATGTGGTGTCCACACGTGGCAGCCTGCGCACCCAGGACAGCGTGCCACCCCTGCACAGGTGGGTGCCCTGCCCCTGTGCCCCATTGCCCCAGCCTTTACCTGCCCCTATGCCCTTCCCCTCAGCCGTGTGCCCCACCAGTCTTCACCGGCCCCTGTGCCCCACTAGCCCTCACCGCCCCCTCCTTTAGGCAGGTCCTAGTGATCCTGTCCCAGCTGGAGGGCAACGCTGGGTTCTCCATCACCCACCGCTTGGCACACCGCAAGGCAGCCCAGGCCTTCCTCAGTGACTGGACAGTCTCCAAGGGCTCCCACAGCCCCCCACTCACGCCTGAGGTGGCTGGTCTACATGGGCCCCGGCCACTGTAACCACCGTGCCTGGGGCTGGGCTATAGCAGATGGATACCCACCTGCCCTCCACATGCACTTTACGAGGGAGATCCTGACAGAGGACGATTGAGCCAGAATCTCAGGACCCTGCCTAGGGAGCCTCTGGCTGCAGGTTCCCATGGGCCCCCAGCACCCACAGTCCACCTGACCAGGCCTTCTGATGGCCAAGCAGAATACCTCGAACCAGGCAGGCTGTAGCCAGCCTCTGGGGCAGCTTTAGCAAGGCGAGTCTGAGGCCAAGCTGCCTCTCCCCAGGGGCTTGGGGACTCCTGCCAGAGCCGGGGTGGCCAAGAGCTATTCACAAAACCAAATCTGGTGTCAGAGGTTACGACTTTAATGAGATCAGTGATCACCATCTGTGAGGCCTGAGGTCAGAACCTTCTTGGCCTGCCCCAGAGCCCAATTCCTGGCCCCCTGGAGGTACCCCAGAGCCTGGCACCAAGAGGCACGTCCTGGGAGGCAGATGCCGGTCTCCGGAAGGAGGGTGTCTCCTATCTAAACACCCCCTCCAGCGACACTATGCAATTCCTGGAGCGCCCTCTAGGACTGAAGCCATGACCAAGGTGGCAGGGTGGGGCGCCTGGCCCAGCCTACTGTCTGAGGAGGCACCTTGTCCTCAGCATGGCCAGACCACTGCCAGGCAGGCCAGGGTTCAGCAGAGTCCTTGGCCAGTCTGGTCCATGGCCTTGGCCCTGTGGCAGAGAGGGACCCTCAGCCCCATCACAGGCACAAGCAGGGTGCAGCTGATCCCACCTCCCCCCCCACCAAAAGCCCAGGGAGCTGAGTTACTCATCTGCCTAGCATCACCCCCAGCCGCTTTGAAGGCCAACTTCCTGGGTCCCCAGCTGGCCCTCACTGCCCTGCGGCCCCCAACCCTCACATCCTTGGGGCCCGTGGGGTTTTTACACCTAAACATTCCCCTCTTCCCTTTGGGACTCCTTTTACTCTGAGCTGTGAATATTTTTAACCCTGTAAATATGGCCAGCTCTTCTGACACAGAGACTATTTTATCACTTGTCAGTCCCCATCCCTGTACAATACAGTTCTCCATGGGTGGTTTCCAGACTCAGGCTCCAATGGACCAAATAAAAGCGTTTTGTTTTGTACTGATGCCTCCTCACCTATCTGTTGTCCTTCCAGGAGTGCAGGCCCTGCGGGAGAGCAGGGCTGCCAGGGGTGGCTTGTGGGGGGGTCTGGCACATGGTGAGGTCCTGTGAGGATGCCCCAGCAATAGGCCCAGGGGGAACTGCATAGTACAGAGGTCAGATCACCATGAGCCTCCAATGGGCAGCTGGAGCCAGGCCATGGAGACATGTCTGGGAGGACTTAGTGTCAGGGCAGGGGACAGAGGCTATACCAGACCCTAGAGCCTCAGCCTCACAAGACGGATGCTCACGGCCAACAGGACAGTATGTAAGAATGGCTTTTCTCAGAGAGAAGTCTGAGGCCCCTCCTGAACTGATCCATCGTCAGGAGCAAATGGATTGAGGGGGGCATGTAGGAAGAAAAGTTTTATGTCATGTCCCCTTCTGCAGCAGGTGGCAGCAACTCCTGCTCCTACTCAGCACCCAAATCCCCTCCCAGAGGGGCCTCTGTCCCATGTCCTGTCCTGTTTAGGTTGCCACTCTGCTGCCTGGGTGGAGTGGGGGCTGGGGTACGGCCAGCATCGGCCTAAGAGGCCTGTCACCCGCAGCCTATCGAATGTGAAAGCAATTAAAGCCACCAGCAGTGTTCGCTCCAGGCGGGCCTCAGGCAGCGGGGGAGCTGCCACAACACATCTCACCTCCGTGCCCGCGGTCGCTTGCCCTGCTTCACCGCAGCTGTGCCACATGGAAACTTCTCCTGTGGGATGAGACCAGGCACACACCCACCCTCATGCCTGGTATAGACCTGGCTGTAGCCCCCCCCAGAGTGTCCTGGGATCCCCAGGCCTCCCAAGGCTCCTGTTCCTCTGTCCCTGCCGCACCTGGCACCCTCTCTCTGGCTTCTGCAGCCTCCAGACTGATGGAGGCTCAGGGTATGAACCACATCAGGAGGCCCTCTGCTGGCACAGCAGGACAGGAGTCTCCACAGTGGCCAAAGGTCGCAGCTCTCCTGCCATGGGGTGCGGCCAGCATCAGCGTAAGAGGCCTGTCATCCTCCCCCAGCCCACCCCGGGACCCTGGCTATCCTCAACCAGCACTATTCTCTCTGCCTTTAGGCCCCAGCCTGTAGGGAATGGGTGGGGGAGGGGTCCACAGAGGTATCAGTCCAGAGCCTAGGCAGGCGTCCAGCAGGGAGGTATGGGCCACCTGGAGACCAGAGATAAGACAGAGCCAGGCCAGCCTGGCCCCACCAGGGCCTCACAAACTGGATGAGGGCAGTTCTGTGGGTGTGTGCCAGCCTGGCCACAGGCAACAGTGAACTAGTCCTGAGTGCCAGGAGCTATCCCTTCCTTCACCCTCCCTGTCTCTTCCTTGCCCCTGCTTCTGGCCCTGGCCCTCTCTCCCCTTTGGCCTGGCCCAGGTCAGCCTCGTGCTCCCATGGACCCCTCTTTCTCCTAGCCTCTCACTGTCAGTGCTGTTGGCCACAGTGGCTTCAGGGCAGGTGGCGGCGTGTTCTCACTTGTGAGGCGCCCCTGTCAGAAGCACTTAGTGTACAAATTAACTGCATCCTTCCCACCTCCCTTTGCACAGCTCTGGGCGCTGGGCTGACAGGCCTGCAGCTCCTGGCCCTCTCCCACCTGCCCAGTGCACATGGCTGCCCAATGTGGACCCCTGGCCCCCCACCCATGCCTGAGCAGGAGGGCATGTCCCCCACTGGCTGGACAGGGTTCCTCTCAGGCCCCTCAGCCTGGAACTGGACAGGGAAGGCCACGACAGGCGGGGAGTATTCTGTGAAATACGGGGGGGTTTAAGCCCAAGGCCCAGCACCTGGTCTGCCCAAGAATGGGCAGTCCTGCCATTTAGGGCAATTGTAGCCTGGACACAGGGCCAGCTTGGAGGCCCCCACAGCACCACCCGCCAGCCCGCCTGCCACTCAGGCGGGGAAAATCATCTGTGACAGGCCCAGGAAGGCCGGCCCTGGGGGCTGCAGAGCGACACGCGGCTCCTCTCCCCAGCATATGGCTGCTGTCGGCCCCAGGCACCACTTGGCCAGTGCCAGGCTCGGAGACCGGGTGGGGGCTCAGGCAGCCTATGCCTCATATCCCGCCTGCCCATCCTGGCCACTCCCTGATTCTAGAGGTTCCTAGCCCATATCTCTTGCCTCCCTCAACAGAGAGCTCACTCACACTCAGCACCTTCAGCCCCTTCAAGGGGTATCACAGAGGGTCAGCCCCACACCTCAACCCACCCCAACCAGCAGGATGATAACCTGGCATGTCCGGGATGGAGCATGTGGGGAGGAACAGCACTGGCTGGGAGAAGGATGCTGGACTCTTGGCAGTGGTCTCTAGGGTGGCCAGGGCCACAACAAGGCAGGAAGGAGTGGCCTAGGCCACTGTGAAGGGTCCATTGCCCAGCAGAGGATGAACCAGCTCAGACAAACCCCAGATGGAAAATCCCCAGGCCCTGGCTGTGCCCTTGTTCCTATGGGCCACAATCCTGCCCCCCAACCCCTCATAGCCCTCCTGTGTCACTGTTGTGATGTAGCAGGTACCCAGGACTCTCAAGGCTTGACCCTGTCCCAGGCAAAGCCCTGGGCCCAGCCTCTCAGCCTGGGGCCTCTGAGGCCATCCTAAATAGGCAAGAGAATGCTGCCTGCAGGATATAGATGCCCTCTGGGCCTGGGGTTCTTGTGCACACTCAGGAAGCTGCTGTGTATCCCAGGCCAAGCACCCTGTGCGGCACCAGCCCCACCCTGGGCTCCCAGAGCTGCTGCCACTTGTGAGACAAACACACCTCTGTCCCTCCACCCATGGGCAGGTGCAGGCCAGTTAGCCCCAATGCCAGTCCCAGCAAGAGCTGTGTGCCAACAATGAGGGGATGAAACAGGCCCCCTTTGGGCCTGTACTATACCACTACAGACCTTGCTGGCCTGCCAAACTGCTGCTGCCCCTGCCTTCCCTGGGCCTTGGCTCTTTATCCTGCCCACCACCACCCTGCCACACACAATCCAGCATTAACAGAGGTGACAGGTGGGCAGCCATGGGCAGACCAGACAAAGAAAGTTAATGGCCAAAATGAGTCTCTGGCTGGAGGCAGAAAGAGGGACTATGGGTCCCTACCCCTCTTGCATCAAGACTAGCTGGAGAGGACACCAGGTTCACCCCCACCCAGGACTCCACTGTAGCCAGAAGTGGCCAGACACTATGTATCCCACCACCTATTCTCCAGATGGGGGGCCCAGGGAGTGTGGACGGGAATCTAGCAGCAGGTCACAATCACAGTAGGACAGCAGGAGGGACCAGCAAGGGAGCCCCTCGGGCAGACAGCGCAGGGCCAGAGGTTGTACTGATGACCCAGTCTCACCTGGCCATTCATGGTGGCGATGGTCATCTGAGCAACCAGTGTGCTAGCTTTACATACATCCCTAACCCCCACCCTGTGCACAGGCTGCCCAGGTATAGCCCAGCGGAGCACTGGAGAGCCCCAGAACAAGGCCAGTATCCTCAAACAGACCCTTCTAGAAGCTCAGAGATGTGGCCAAGTCATGCCTCTGGACACTGCCCTTCCTTCTCGGGCCCACACTTCTGCAAAGAAAGGCCCTAAGGGGGCACTCCATTGCTGGGCAGAGCTGACCCCACTTGCTTATCTGGCCTCCTCTGCACAGGGCCCATTGGTCCTTGAGCCTCACTGGGCTCTGCTCCCTGCATGCTGATCCCTGGGTGGGCATCCCAAGACCAGGGATCCCCAGGCCTCACCATCCTTCCCCTGGACGATGGTCATAGCCTCTAGCCAGCCCATCTCCCATATAGTCAGCTATAGTGTCTTCCACACCTTCAGAGGGATCAGCATGTGGCTGACCAGTGCGGGACTAGAGTTCACAGGGCAGCCCTGGGACTGAGGGACTATAGCCTGGAGTCCCCATTCCTACTGTCTTGGTCTGACCTGGGTCCCCAGCGTCTCTGGTCTGTGTTTGTGAGGAGGGGCCCAAGCCCAGCTGAGCATGTCCAGAGAGGGTCTGTGGGCAGGAGCCGCCTCCTGGCTCCCATTCTCCACAGGGCTGCTGGCATGACGGCTGCCCAAGCTGTCTCCGGCCCGGGGCTGCCTGCACGGTCAGTTGGTCAGCTGGGCCAGGCCAAGCAGGCAGAGAGAAGGCTGACATGCTTTGCCACCCCCAGCACCCTCCACAGTCCCAGCCCCCGCCCATGGACTTGTTTCTGATGGGAGTAGGGGCTGTGTCAAGGAAGGTGACATGGGGCACTCACCCTCAGAACCCTTGGCCAGCACCACAGTGACCCCTGCCAGCACAAGCCCTGGCTATCACCATCACTGCAAATAGGGAAACCAGGGCTAACCTCACAGGGACTCTGGACCCAGTGCTCTCCTCTGGCTACCACTTCAAGGGGCGACACCCAGAAGCCTCTCATTCCTTCTTCCCCATGGCACCCCTGTCCCCTGACCTGAGCTGGGGACACCCCAGGAGCCTATGGCTGAGCCTACAGTGAACCCCAGGTCCTCACAGAGCTCTCTGTGCCTCTAAAGAGCCCTCCTGGGGCAGCATTCACTCCTCTGGCTGGAGTCCCCATAATGCCTGAAGTGCCATGTTACACATCTCTGGGTTAAGGTACCTTCCATGGGAGCAAAGCCACGCATCTGTGTCCACATCTGGGACATAGCGGCTGATCGAGCCAATTTTTGCTAGGACCCAGTTGAGAAGTGGGACCACAGACCTTTAAGTTTTGACAGCTCAGGGAGCAACTTGGAATCTTTTAGCCTGGGAAGTGAGGCTGAGAGCCCTGCTGACCATGAGAACATTACCAAGTCATGGTGTGTCCCAGGTTCAAACCCTCCCTGGCGCTGCCTTTCAGCTCCCGGTGGGGCCCTCAGGAGGGGTCCTTTCAGCAGCAGGTAAATGCATGGTCTGGTGCAGCCCTAGGCACCTCCCAAGGGAGTGGGCAGGGAAGGCTGGGGTTTGTGCACCCAGAAGGGGGTGAGTGCACTGCGGCCAGCCTGAGGTGGTGGCCATCAGTGGGCAGGGGCTGTAGAGGGGCTCAGATTCACCTAGCCTCCTGCTCTGAGAAAAGGAAACAGAGGGTAGGGGTCACCAGGAACAGCTAGACTCCACGGACTGAGCCAGTTCTGGCGCCCTTCTCCGAGCTCTGCCCTTCCCTAGCTGGCTCCGGCCCGAGGGCCCCCCCTGTCCTGGGGCTCAGCCCCAAGGCCCTGGTTTGGGTGGGCAGGTGGCTGTCAGGGGCCAGAGCCCTGACAGATGAGTGCTGACGGCCTTTCTCCCGGCGCCCTCCGCTGCTGACACCCCATCACACTGCTGCGGGGACCCCGAGAGACCTGGCCGCCTCTGCGCACCCCCGCGGCAGCCTGCAGGCGACGGGGGCGGGGACGGTGCCAGGCGCCCCTCACTCGCGCACACCTGCGCCGCCAGTCCCGCTTGGTCGGGCGGCACGGCGGTGTTACCGGCCGCCACTCCGGCCGCCGCGGCCGCCGGGAGCCCCAGAGCGCAGAACCGGTCCCAGGCGCGCAAGGTCAGTGAGTGCGCACGAGGGCGACTCAGGGGCAGGGGACGTAGTTACCAAAGGATCTGAGGAACCTGGGGACCGCTCCCACACCCGACGCCCCCGCACCTCCTCCTCCGCCAGCCCGGTCGGAGGTCGCAGCACCCCGCGGAGCCCAGCGCCGTGGCGCACGCGCGCCGCTCCTGCTGCCAACTTCGGTGGGTGCGACTCGGCGTCGGGGGACGCGGCCGGTGGCGGAGGCTTCGGAGATTCGCTGCCACGTGAGTGACCGCAAGCCCCGCGGGGCTCGCTCCCAGCGGCGGGCCTCAGTTTCCCCTTCGGCAATCCCGGTCGCCGCCCAACCCTGAGCCTGTCTTAGGTCGGGGTCGCAGCCGGCGTGGGCCGAGGTGGGCGCGGGAAGTTTGCGCCCCTCGCGGGGCTTCGCGCAGACTTGGCGGCGCCCGGGGGCTTGGCTCTCGCCCCGCGCAGAGGTCACGGGGAGCCGGGCGCCGGGTAGCTATTGAGGCGGTGCGGGGAGCGCGGGGTGCAGTTGGAGCTTGGGCGGAGGGGCGAGGGGCGCGGGGCGCGGAGAGTCCTGGAGAGTCGGCAGCCGGCCCCCGAACTGCTACTTCTCAGCGGCCAGGCTCCATGCAAGGGTCCGCCTGGGCGCGTCCTCAGGGAGGGCTGCCCTCAGGGGTGCAACTGGGGAGGACTGAAGAACGGCGCTGGGGTCGCAGCCAGCCCCACCTCTGCCTGGTCCCTCCTACCTCCACACCCCGCCGGTGGGTGCCCCAGAAGTTCCAAGAGGGCCAACAGAAACAGGGGGCTGTGACCTGCTGGTGGCTGGTCTGTGGCCCCAGGTGTTGGGTGTCCCGTCCTGTCCTGAGGTGGGACCTCATGTGCCCCCTCTGCCACCACTGTTCTCTCCCAGACTGGGTAAGGTCAGTGGTGCCCTGATGTCTGGGTTGGCAGAGTTAAAGCTGCCCAGAGATGCCATACTCAGTCACTAGCGAGGATGTGTGTGGGTTGTATGTCCCTTTGTGTGTGTGCATTTGGCTAGTGTCTGGAGATGTCTTCAACTCTGTACATACATGCTGGATGGGTGCTGGAATCCTCTGGGTCCCTGTGGGGTCAGCAGCTGCTGAGATGGCTCCTGGTCAATCCCCCAACCCAGATCTGATCTGAAGGGAAGCCCAATCCCAGCTGAGAGGCAGGGTGGGCGGTGCACCAGTTGGCACAGCTGTGTGGCTCCCAGGGCTGGATGATCGATGGCCCAGTACTGCTGCCTCTGTTGCCAGAGCCCACACCCCCATTTGTCATCCATATCTAAGGGGACAGGGAGAAGGGGCTGCCTCTGCATCCATCACCAGGTCCAGGCTTGGTCGGCAGCCCCCAGGAGCCCCAGGCTCAGCCCCCTCTTCCAACCCCCACACCTTCTGGGCTGAAAACCAGGCAGTCAGTTCCTGTTTACCCCACCCTCCCAGCCTACAGACCCCTCAATGGAGACCCAACTCCATCTCTCCACCCCTGGTCTCCTAACAGGGGCACCCACCCAACTTTTGGGGGCAGTAGACATAACTGCCTGCATGGGCAAAGTATGGTGGTCAGCATAAAGGGTGCTGTGCCCAGCCCTGCCCCACTCACCCACTGGCCATCCATGAGCTATGAGGAGTCAGCCCTGGATGCCTGTGTCCATGAGTGTGTCTGTGAGCTTGTGTGTGAGTCCCAGCCAGGTCTGCATGTGTCCTCAGGTGTAGTGTATAATGTGTGCATATACATGGGCTGTGCTGCATTAGCCTCAATGTGCTGTGTGTTCTCAATGGACAGACAGCCAGGTCCACTCTGTGTAGGGGTGAGATGCGTGTATGGGTGCCCGGGCTTGCACTTAGCACACCCAGCCCTGAGTTGGCTTAGTGATGCAGAGGTTGTGCTTCCCCACACAGTGCAAGGGCACCTTAGGAGCCTTTCGTGCTTGTGCACACACCCGAAGCCTGTGTGCACCCCACACAGTCACATAGGCACACGCTGGGGGCAGTGGACAGCCCAGGTGGCGGCCCAGATGGAGTGCAGAGTGGCTTACCAGTGAGTGTGCGGGGCATGGGGAGAAGCGGGTCTTGGCTGAGTGTGGCCACTGCAGGCTCGGCCGCGGACCTGCCTGAAGCCACCCAGATGGAGCTGGGCTGAGCAGGTGGCTGCACCGTGGGGCCGTGTTGTGAGGTCCACTCCCATCAGCCTGGTCTGCCCCCCCAGAGACCCTCAGTGTCCACCTGACACCCGCCGGAGCAGACTCGTGCCTATGCATGGGTGTGCACGCATATGTGCACACGGACACAGGGCCTTCTGCTGGTTTTATTGTCTCAGCAGCTTTTACTGCAGGGGCTCAGCAAGAGCAGGGGGTACTGGAGGGGAGTAGGACCAGCTCCATCACTCTCAGGGTGCTTGTCAGGAGCCGGCCTGGTGCTGGGGAGCTGGATGCAAATTGAATTATCCCAGAAATTGGCCTGTGGCTGGATGGCCTCAGGGTTGGGGAATCGTGTAGGGTCACTAGATACAACCCAGTATGCCTAGGTAAACTTAAATTTCAGATGAACAGTGAATAATGTTTTAGTGTCTGTTCCAAATATTACCTAGGCCACACTAAAAATGAAAAAATTACTATTTATCTGAGTCAGATTTAAGTGTCATGTGTTTTTATTTGCTACATCTGGCTACCCTGAAAGTACATGTAGAGGAATTGAAGGGTGAGGGCTGCAGGACAGATGTGGGGGACCCCTGTGCTCTTGCCGCTGGTGCCTGAGGAATCCTGAAGGGAGGCTGGAAGGGTCAGTCAGAGGCGGGGCTAATTCTGACAGTGGCCCTCACATCTGCAGGTGGCTGTGGTACCCAGGCCTGCCTGGGCCTGCCTAATAGCTGCAATGTCTCAAGAGCCAGGCTCGAGCAGAGTGTGCACAGGGACCAGGGCACGGTCCAGGAAGCCCAAGAAGCCACACTACATCCCACGGCCCTGGGGCAAACCCTACAATTACAAGTGCTTCCAGTGCCCCTTCACCTGCCTAGAGAAGTCGCACCTGTACAACCACATGAAGTACAGCCTCTGCAAAGACTCCCTGTCTTTGTTGCTGGACTCCCCAGACTGGTCGTGCCGCCGCGCTCCTGCCACACCCAGGCCCCGTGCACCCACCCCTGCCCTCCCAGGAGATTCCTCAGACCCTGGTAGCCAGCCACAAGGAGCCACCACACCTGACCTGGCAGTTGCTGACATCCTCTCCCTACACCATAGTGGGGGCCCCAAACCTGGGGCCAAGGGGTCCCCAGGGCCCCTGCCTCCTGTGGCTAGGGCTGCCCAGAAGGGTCTGGGCCCAGGTGGGCTCCTGGCTGAGTCCTGGAAGCCAGGGGGCCTAAGGAGCACAGCTGTGGGCGATGTGGCTTCATCCGGCCCCAAGGGCAATGCCCCTTGCTACCCCCCACCCACCCCAGGAGAGTTCTCTGAGGCCCAGAGCCTCCAATTGTCCTTACTGGGAGTCAACTACCCTCTCGGCCCAGGCCTCTTCTCCTACTTGGGGCCCTCACTGGCTGCTGCAGCCCATGTACCCTTCTTGGCCTCAGCTGGCCCCCTGCTGCCCCCAGCCACAGCCTTCCCAGCCCTGCAGCCTGCTGAACGCCCAGCCTTGGCCCCCCGCCTGTACTGCCCACTGCTGCTGGAGCATGCTCTAGGGCTGCCAGCCGGGAAGGCTGCCTCTGCCAAGGTCCCTCCCCGCCCCAAGGGCCCCCCTGGGATGCTCGCTCCTGGCTTACTGGGGGGGCCCTGGCCCTGCAGCACCCTTAGGGACCCAGGGCAGGAGGGGGAGCTAGAGCAGACTGCCCAGTATGACCCCAAGAAGAGGCTACCTCTGGGGAGCAGGCTCCCAAAGACCTCTCCTGACCTGGCCAGGTTTTGCTCCCAGAGCAGGTGGGTGTCTTGGGCTCCCAGGTCTAGGGTGGTGGGATCTAAGGGCTGATCGGGTGGCTGGGCTCCAGGGCCTATCTTCTGGGGTCCCCAGGTTCTGGGCTGGTGGGGGACCATGGGGAGCAGAGGGCACAGGGAGTGCCTGGGGCACGGTGGGGCAGCACAGCCTTCTCACCAGCTCCTGCCCCACAGCCTGCCCACCGCTCCATCTGCCATGCTTTGGCCTGAGGACAAGGAGCCAGGCACAGACGCTGAAACCACTGGCCCCCAGGGGTCCCTCCCCCCACAGGCTCAGGGCCCAGTGCCAGGAAGTCCAGGGCACATGGGTGAGGACCTGACACGGGCCCTGGGCGACTTCACCAGGGTGGAGCAACGCCTGGGGCAATTGGCACCTGCAGGGGGCCTGGCCCCGAGACCTCTGAGGGAGCAGCTGGGCAGGATCCGCCTTGAGCTGCTCACCATTCATCAGGCCCTGGAGCGGGCCGTGCAGCCACCGGACATACCCCTTGACCTCTCTGTGAAACGCATGCCCACCAAGGGGTCTGAGAGGATCTGGGGGTCAGCTGAACTGCACCCCATATTGGCCCCAGGGACCCCTGAGTCACCTAGCATGATGGCCCCTCCAGCACCAGAACCTTTCTCTGGTCACACCACCAAGTGTGAGGCAGACTCCAGTGTCCCACCCCCGGGCCTCCCCTTACAGGCCCCTGAGGACCCTGGCATTGCTGGCAGTGGCTGGGGCCCCTGTGTTGGGGCCAGGAGCTCTCAGCACCCCGAAGACATCCTGCCAAGCACCCCAGTTGCCAAGGTCTGATCCCAGCTCTTGCAGTCCACCTGTGTTGGTCCCACTCCTGCATTCCTGGGCCCCCCTCCTACCCTGCCTCAGCCCCATAGCCAAGGCCTGGGACCCATCCAGCCTTGGCCTGCATGTGGATAGACCCTTGCCAAGCTGTGGCCAAGGCTCGTCCTTGGGGTCACCCAGGGACAGCAGAGGTCACAGCTATTTATTGATCATAGTTGAGGACATTAAAATAGAAACTGCCTTTACCCCTGTCTAAGCCTCCTTTCTTTATTGTTTGGCATAACCACTTGGATATCTCCCAGGAAGATGATGTCTGGACTTTGACCTTTGGATCCTGACCCTCCTCCTGTGGACTGGGCTCTCCCGGAGGGGCTGGGGGTGTGTTGGGGGTTTCCAGCAGAGGGTACTCGAGTGAAGGGAGGTGGGAGGCAGGCATGTGCAGTCTGGGGCTGCTCAGGATGATTTGTCCTATGTTCTGTGGGTTGGGGGTGGGCAGGGATCCTTTGTGCATTCTCCAGCCCCCAAGTCCAGCAAGGCAGCACTAATGTCAGCCTTCCCTGTAGTTAAACGGTGCCCCCTGCATTCTGTAGCTCAGGGCTGCTTACCCAGTGTGGGCTCTGCTGGGCCCCCGCCAGCCCCTGTGGCCACGATAGGCATCAGTGGCCTTCACAGCTCGCTGCCTCCCTCCCAGCCTGGCCTAGCTTGGCCTTCCCATGGCAGAGAATGGAGGGTGGATGGGCAGGGGCCTGGGGAACCCCCCATAGGTGGTCACTGCTGTCCCCGGGGAGTGGGCCACATCTTCCAAGCCCACCCAAGAGTGGCCCCTGGAGCCCAGATTGCCCTCTGAGAAAGTGCAGGTCCTGCCTACGCTGGCTCTCTGAGCTAGGACTGGGCTGGCTGGACTGTGGCCAGTAGGAGCAGGACTTGAGGCTGCCCCATTCCCTGTACTTGGTGGTGATAGCATCGGCCACCCACCCTGCCTCAAGGTGTCTGGAGGTGGGGTGTGGCTGGCCAGGCGAGGAGTGCTGTGGGTCAGACTGGGGCAGACAGGTCCCAGCCAGGCACCTATCCACAGCTTCCTGGTGGGGCTGTAGGGGACTGTGAGCAGAGCCAGGTGTCCAGAGGGTCCCCAGGTCTGCAGGAGACACCCTCTCTGTAGCTTTCCATCAGCACTCCCACACATCTGTTGCTCTACACTTCTCCTTTCTCTCCAAGCAGACAGGTGAGGCTGCTCTGCTGGGCAGCATCATGCAGGTTCACACGTGCAGAAATGGAACCATCCTGCCTATAACCTGGTAGAGGAGGCAGGACTGACCTCCTGCATGGCTTGCCCCCAGACTCCAGTCAGCAGTCACCTTCCTTATGGCCAGACACAGTGACCCTCCTTGGAGGGGTGGCCTGGGGCTGCCTCATTAGAGAGTGTCTATTGAGAGAGGAGGACTGGCTGAGTGGCTTCCAGCCACCAGGGGCAGCTGGAACAGGTGTAGGGCAACACAGCCAGTGCGACGGCCCCAAGCAGGAATGCAGCAGCACTGTGAAGCCCCAGGGCCCTCCATGTACATTTCATAGAACTTCCCTGGGCCAATATTCAAACATGGCCAAAGCCCACTTTGGCACCCCTATGCCCAGCTTGTCACTGCCTGGGAACCTCAGGTGCCATTTCTCTTCTCTCAGGCTCTAGTTTCCACCACAGAGGCTGCAGCCATCCAGCCCTGGGACAGAGCCCAGGGAGGACTTTCTGGGTGGGCCTTCCCACCTTACCTTTTAGGGATTGGAAGTCTCCCTGGCCTGGGGGCACAGTGGATGGCCACCCCTAGAAAGGAAGAGGATTCAGGGCAAGAGGAGTTTGAGAAACACTGCTGTCACCCCTAACCCTTACCCTGAGATGCCGTGATGACGTGAGCTCACTTTGGGCTCTGGGAAAACCCACAGCAAGCTCCTCGGATCAAGCATCTCTCAGACTCAGGTTCTAGGTGCCATGACTCCTGAATGGCTGCTTGGGGTTCTGGAAGAACACAGCTAGGACTCAGTTCAGCCTACTCACCCAGTGCCTTAGGTTTCTTCTCTGTGAAATAGGAAGAAACCAACACTGCCTGGAAGGGGCCAGGAGGATTGACTGCCTCCTGGCACACAGTGGTGCCTCATTATCTTTCTTTCTTTCTTTCTTTTTTTTTTTTTTTTGAGACAGAGTCTCACTACAACCTCCAACTCTTGGGCTTAAGTGATTCTCTTGCCTCAGCCTTCCAAGGAGCTGGGACTACAGGCAACCGCCACAATGCCCGGCTCTTTTTTGTTGCCATTGTCATTGTTGTATAGCTGGCCTGGGCCGTGTTCAAACCCACCACCCTCGATGTATGTGGCTGGCACCATAACCACTGTACTACGGGTGCCGAGCTGCCTCATTATATTTCTTGCAGCCCCCAACTTGGCTCAGCCATGCAGGAGCTGAGAGGGTTCTGCCTACCCACCCCCTGGCCCCTGGACTTGGCTCCTTGACCTTCTGAGTCTCCCATACTGAACTGCTGAGCCCTGAGGCCCATACCTCATGTTGGACCCACTTTAGACTCTACTCATTTCTGGCATCCCCAGCTGCTGAGGCAGATCCTGCACTGCCCCCCAGACTCCCAGACGGCCTGCTCTTTCTGACTGCTGAAGCTGCCCCTGTGTCCATGAGGGATGATCCATGTGCATTCTGCCTTACCTCATCCTAGGGCCAGAATCTTTCTTCCAGAGGATGTGGTGGGGACAGCTTTGGGGCTTGCAGTGCTCAGCAAGCTCATCTGTGGAGTTGTCCATGCATTGCAGTACACTGCCTGGGAGCCCCCGGGGCTGTAGACACCTTTCTGTCCCCTCTAGGGCATCCACAGCCTGCCTGTTGATGGACTATGTACTTGGACTTGAGTACAGCCCATGTTGGGCTCCACCTGGGAGCCCCTGCCCTCAGCCTCAATGCTGGGTGGGCCCAGGGACTGACGGAGCCTCACTGTGAACAGAGGTTTAGGGGTATGCAATGCCCATCAGCTGCTGGGCTCCCTGGGAGCCAGGTTACCTTGTTCCCCTGGGCTAGGCCACCCATCTGCCTGGTGTCAGGGGGCCTGAGGAAGCCCTTGAGTGTAGTTTGTACATTCTAGGGCCAACTCCTGACATCAGATGCCAGAGATGGCTATATTGAAGTGGTTCAGGTGGGGCCAGCCCCTAAACCCTTGGACTACTATCAGAGGAATGCACATGGTTGGTGGGGTGCTCTGCTCTGGGACTGCTGGCTGTACCCTCCTCACCCAGAGCATCCACTGTACCTGGCTCTTGCCTGACCTCACATCTTCTTCCTCTTGGGAAGGGTCTCTATCTCACTAGCAGCCATGAATCAGCTGTCTGCCAAGCCTCCCTCTGGACTCTGTGCTATCACCACCATGTCCACTCAGACCCTGGTTCTGGTCCCAGGAGGCCTGAGCTTTCAAGCCTGAAGCAGAAGCCTTGAGATCCTCCACCCAACAGGTCAGCTCCCAGTAGTATCCCGCCAAGTGTCCCAGCCCAACCTCCTAATCAGAGTCAGGCAGGGAGGGTGTGGCTGGGCTGGGCAGCTTGAGACAGGGTGTGGTCCCAGTGTCCTCAACCTTAGAGGCACCCACAGTCCAGAGCTTCTCTGGGACTACTGGAGGTAAGAGGAGGTGGTGATGGTGGGTAGCCCTGGAGGCACCCTGGACACACATGGCTGAGTTTGGAGTCTCTGTGTCCTCTCTTTCACTGCCACATGAATGAAGGCTGCCTGAGCCTTTATTTTCTCTATGCCAAGGGGAACCAAATAGCTCCAGGCTCATGGGCTATTCCAGAGGAGCCTTCCTATGAGGACAGACTCATGCTGCTTTAAGAAAGTGAGAAAACTTGGGCGGCGCCTGTAGCTCAGAGGAGTAAGGTGCTGGTCCCATATGCCAGAGGTGGTGGGTTCAAGCCCAGCCCTGGCCAAAAACTGCAAAAAAAAAAAAAAAAAAAGAACAAAAAAAAAGAAAGTGAGAAAACTCATGGATCCAACCTTTTCCTACCATTTTACGAGTGAGGAAATGAGGTCTGAGAGATATTTGGGTTACTCAGTCAGTCTGAGGCCCAGCCAGGGGTCTTCATGGGCGGGAGCTGGGAGGAGACAGGGCCTATTCCTGTGCTTGATTTGGTCCAGCTGGCCTGACAGATCCCCTAAGTATGTCAGGGTGGGGGACTCAATGGGCCCAAATGAGGGAGCAGAGTCCTTCCCTGAAGCAGGAAGAACCAGGGCCACATGCATGTGCCCTCCCCACAGTCAGACAGAAGCAGCCTCTGGGAGGGCCCCTCAGGGCTCAACCTTCCCAGAACAGCTGGCCTTGGGGAACCTGGGAGCAAGTTCCTCTGCAGAGGGCAGTGTAGAAAGGGATCAGCTTGGGGAGGGGGAAGCTCCTTCTGGAATTTCACCTAGGGCTTAGGGGTCCTTTCACCCAGGGAAGATGGGAGCAAGGCGGGGTCTGGATCTCCGAAAGGTCTGGCCTGCTCGGTGCCTCAGGTGAGGAATCGGAGCTCATGGAGGCTTGGCAGCTGGGGTCTGGCGTGCAGACACTGCGCGCGCGGAACTCTCGAAACCGAGCCGGAGGGCAGTCCGGGCGAATTTGGGGGCCGGACCGTCGCGCAGCAACGCGCAGAGCCGGCGGAAATGGGGCTTGTGTCCCGCGGCGTGGCCGCGGCGGGGCTGGGGGTCGCGAGCGCTGTTGTCCCCCTGGGCCCGCCCAACGCGGCCCCCAACCCCATCCCCACCCCGCCGCCCGAGGGCGCGGCCCCGGAAAGCAGCCGGTGAGCACTGGGGGAAGGGCCGGCGTCCATGCGGGGTGACCTTGGGGAGCCGCCGCTCTGGCTGTGGGCCCAGGACTCCCCGTCCTCGGCGGGACCCAGCGCAGACAAGGGAACAGGAAAAGGGTGTCCCTGTGGCCTTTCCCTGGCCGGCGCAGGTCCTTCACCACTCGGAGTCTTCATCCGTAAAATGGGGATGTCACCACCTGCCGCTCAGGCTTCCAGCCAGCCTCCCTCCCCTCCAGGAGCTCCAGGCGCCCAACCCCTAGAGGATTTGTGGCTGGGCCTGGTGGGCGCCTTTCTGAGGGAGTCTGGTCCTCCTGCCTTATAGGGTGAAGGCTTCCAGTAGGTTCCCTCTGGCCCCCCTGACCTGGGTCCTGCTATGGATCCTTTGCTGTGGCCCTGCAGAGGGTCAGAAAGAGAAGTAGGGTGCATGGGACTGCTGTCAGCAGTTTATTAGTTGTCCCGAACTGCAGTAAAGGGCTGAAAATAATCATAGATTCATGTCCATTCTTCCGAAGTGAGAGGGAAAAAAAGCAGTATTTCATAGAAGGCAAGAAAGTTCTTGTTTGTTTTTTAAACAATGTGGGAGTAAAAACAATTCTTATGAGCTCTTCAGCAGCGGGTGGGGAGGCTTCACAGAGAGGCGTTTCAACTAGTGAGCTGTCCCTGGACAGTTCAAACTGGGCTTTTTCTCCCAATTGTTGATGCACGGGAGGCAAGGAAAGTACTTCTAGTTTGTAGGATAGACTTTTGACTTCAAGTTCTGTGGGGAGGGGTGTCCCTGAGACTCTTTACCTGATTGATCTGGGAACAGGCTATTTCACAAGGGAACTTGGTCTTAACAGAGGAAGCTTTTCTAGTCTTGTGCCTTTGTGTGTATTTGTGTGTGTTTTGGGGGGTGCCTTTAAAATGCTCACGTTGCCCAAGCTCCTGCTTTCTCTCATCCTGCACCTCTTCTGCTATTGATTGCCTGCCCTTTCATCTTTTTCTGGCTGTCTGATCCCCCGCAGCCTGGCAAGCAAGTACACTTCTTTACACTTCAGTTGCTCCCAGAGGCTGAAGTGGGAGTGGGGGTGTGTTTGGAAATTTGCCCCGTAATTTGTTGAATTCTCCCTCACTACCCTGTGGATAAGAACATCCACTTCTGGGCAGCACCTGTAGTTCAGCGGGTAGGGCGCTGGTCCCATATAACGAGGGTGGTGGGTTGGAACCCGGCCCTGGCCAAACTGCAACAAAAAAATAGCCGAGTGTTAATGGCGGGCGCCTGTAGTCCCAGCTACTCCGGAGGCTGAGGCAAGAGAATCGCCTAAAGCCTAGGAGTTGGAGGTTACTGTGAGCTGTGACGCAATGGCACTCTATCAAGGGCGACAAAGTGAGACTCTGTCTCTAAGAAAAAAAAAAGAGGGTGGCACCTCTGGCTCAGTTGGTAAGGTGCCAGCCCCATATACCGAGAGTGGCGGGTTCAAACCCACCCCGGCCAAACTGCAACAAAAAAATAGCCAAGTGTTGTGGCGGGCGCCTGTAGTGCCAGCTACTTGGGAGGCTGAGGCAAGAGAATCGCTTAAGCCCAGGAGTTGGAGGTTGCTGTGAGCTGTATGATGCCATGGCACTCTACCTAGGGCCATAAAGTGAAACTCTGTCTCTACAAAAAAAAAAAAAAGAGAGAGAGAGAACGTCCACTGCTGCCCTCCAATCTCCTTCTTTAGATACAGGAGCTTCCTTTATTTTTTTTTAAAGGTACATGTTGTAGATAAAGTATTATACATACAAAGAAAGTACATAGGGCGGTGCCTGTAGCTCAGTGGGTAGGGCGCCAGCCCCATATACTTAGGGTGGTGGGTTTAAACCTGGCCCTGGCCAGCTAAAAATAGCAGTGGCAACTGCAACAAAAAAATAGCCAGGTGTTATGGCGGGTGCCTGTAGTCCCAGTTACTCGGGAGGCTGAGGCAAGAGAATCACTTAAGCCCAAGAGTTGGAGGTTGCTGTGAGCTGTGACGTCACAGTACTCTACCGAGGGCAACATAGTGAGACTCTATCTCAAAAAAAAGAAAGTGTGCAAATTGTGTGTGCATACCTCAATGAATTTACCCAAAGTGAACATAGCACGTAACGAGCTCCCCCCAGAATATCTGTTTGCTGTTAGACTGGTTGTTTCTTTTTAGACAGTAGGCATCAGTTCCTGGAAAAGGTATTCTCCCAGCAGAGGGTGATGGTGTCATCTGACTGAACTGGTGTGTCCTGACTGGCTGATGCTGAAAGGCTTGGACTGTGCTAGGTGGTTCCCTGGAGTGGTCACCCAGTTGAACACACTGGGCCCCTTACAGACAGAATTGTTTTGTACTTCTCACGATGAAGGGCTGGTTCTGCAGAAGGATCAGGAAGAATTGTTGGCCTCTGATGCTGGCCACAGAGGTTTGGCTGGGGGCTGGTGTTGGGCTTCAGGATTTCCCTTATTGATACCTACCTGTCGACTGCCCTCTCTGATCACTGGGGGGGATTGGGCATTTGGGGGTCCTGTAGCTCAAATTAGAAGGACTCTTTTTAGCTAGAACCCACGGTGGCAAGAGGCCCCTTTCCTAAGATGTCACAAGAGGCTAGATGCTTGAATCTCTAGTCTGGGCTGCCTGCAGAGAAGAGAACAGATGCACCAGGGGCCACTTAAGCCCTGTGCATTTGTGTCTGGGTAAGGCCCCTCCCGGAGCCACTGGCCTCTAGGGGAAGACTTCTTGTGTCTTACCACCCCACTATGTGTGTCCCTTTCTGTCCCCTTGTTACTAAGTACATGGTGAGCATTGGAACCTGCAGGCCCAGGCTGAGTCTGAGGTCTGTGTCCCTCAGGTGTGGGCTCCAACTGGGAGTCTTTGCTCAGGGTCGCTGCTCTCCCCTTTGTGCAGGTGAGATTGAGGAAGAGGGTGGCAGTGTCTGAGGAAGGTGGATATGGACATTAGGCCCTAGCCAGCTTAGCAACCCCTTACTACCATGCTTGTGGGGAGGCCCTGCTGGCCCACCAGGCCCCAGTGCTGCTCAGTAGCAGGTGTCTCCTGTAAAACCACAGTCCCCAAGTAGCTCACTTGGAGAAAGAAAGGCTCAAGGGCAGTGCCTGTGGCTCAAAGGAGTAGGGCGCCAGCATAGGCGGAGGTGGCGGGTTCAAACCCAGCCCCTGCCAAAGAAAGAAAGAAAGGCTCATGTTCCTGCAGAATTAAGGAATAACAGCTGTTTTTCCTATTCAAAGGCTATGTTGAGATAGTTAGGAGTCAGGAAGGCTGGTGTCGCTCAGCTAGAGAGAACATGACAGAGTTCCTCCATATCGCTAGGGCCCATGAACTTCCTCCATCCCATTTCTGCATGGCCATGTGGTTGGACAAATGCATCCTGAAGGAGAGAAAGTGCTCCCTTGCTGGGTGCCCAGCTCAGGGTGGCTATTGGGGAAGGATGGACACTGCCCAGGGGCACTGTGGGGGGATCAGGGCCAAAGTGGAGGCAGAAGTTCCATCTGAGCTAAGTGTGTTGCCTGAGCACCATGGCAGGTGAATGTGTATTTTGCCAGAGAGAGTCTCCCTTAGGCGGGGGCCACTGCTAGCCATGTGCACACAGGTGGTTTCTCTGTGGCAGCCCAACAGCACTTCATTTTTAATTTTCATCTTTATTCTTGCTAGTTTAATAAGTAAATCATGGTTCATTAAAGCTTTATATATTTATTTATTTTGAGACGAAGTCTCACTCTATTGCCCTGGGTAGAGTGCCGTAGCATCATAGTTCACAGCAATCTCAAACTGTTGAGTGATCCTCTTGCTTTAGTCTCACAAGTAACTGGGACTATAGGTGCCCACCACAGTTCCTGGCTAGTTTTTCTGTTTTTGGTAGAGACAAGGTCTCAGTCTTAACTCAGGCTGGTCTCAAACTCCTGAACTCAAGAGCTCTACCTGCCTCAGTCTCCCAGAGTGCTAGAATTATAGGCGTGAGCCACCTCACCTGGTCTGTTAAAACTTTAATTTGCATTAGTTTGTTAATGTTATTATATGTTTTTTCATGCACTACATCTTAAAAAAACTCTCTAATCTGCTTCCTTAAAAATAAAAATGAGATGGCGCCTGTGGCTCAAGGAGTAGGACACCAGCCCCATATGCTGGAGGTGGCGGGTTCAAACCCGACCCCAGCCAAAAAACTGCAAAAAAACCCCAAAAACAAAAATGAAAGCCTCATATTCAACCACACACACTCTTTTTTTTCTTTCTTTTCTTTTTTTTACAGACAGAGTCTCACTTTGTCACCCTCGGTAGAATGCCATGGCATCACAGCTCACAGCAACCTCCAGCTCTTGGGCTTAGGCAATTATCTTGCCTCAGCCTCCTGAGGAGCTGGGACTACAGGTGCCCACCACAATGCCAGGCTATTTTTTTGTTGCAGTTTGGCCAGGGTCAGGTTCGAACCCACTACCCTCGGTATATGGGCCGGTGCCCTATTCACTGAGCCACAGGCGTCGCCCTTTTTTTTTTTTTTTTGAGACAGAGCCTCAAGCTGTTGCCCTGGGTAGAGTGCTGTGGCATCAAAGCTCACAGCAACTTCCAACTCCTAGGCTCAAGCGATTCTCTTGCCTCAATCTCCCAGGTAGCTGGGTCTACAGGTGCCTACCACAATGCCCAGCCATTTTTTGGTTGTAGCTGTCATTGTTCTTTTGGCATCCCTGGTCTGGATTCAAACCTGCCAGCTCTGGTGTATGTGGCGAGCCAACACACACTCTTGTTAGGTGATGTTGACCAGGTCACTGATCCTAGCCTGTTGTGGTCTGCTTCTCTGGAAATGGGAGAAAGGATTGAGCTGCCATGGTGTGTGCATTTGCTGCCTTATGATGGGTGAAGTATGCCTGGGGCAGAGCATGGTCCATTTGAGATGAACAAGGAGGGAATCCCAAAGCTGAGTTGCCATGTGTGTGCATCCTTAGGGCTGCCTATGCTGCTTTCTGCAGATGTGTCACTGCCAGCCACCCTGGGCCACTGGGGCCTGGCATTGACAGTAGTGACAGCTCTGAACCATGCTTCTCTCCCTCTCTTCCAGGGTCCCCAGCATGGTACTGAAGGCCTTCTTCCCCACGTGCTGTGCCTCGGTGGACAGCGGCCTGCTTGTGGGACGATGGGTCCCAGAGCAGAGCAGTGCTGTGGTCCTGGCTGTGGTGCACTTTCCCTTCATCCCCATCCAGGTCAAGGAGTTCCTGGCTCAGGTGCAGCAGGCCAGCCAGGTGGGTGTGTCCGTGCTGGGCACCTGGTGCCACTGCCAGCAGGAGCCCGAGGAGAGCCTGGGCTACTTCCTGGAGGGCCTGGGTGCCGTCTTCCCCCATGAACCCTGGCTGCAACTATGCCGGGAGAGGGGCAGCAAGTTCTGGAGCTGCAAGGCCATCCACCGGGAGGTGCCTACTGTCCCTGAGACTGCAAATGAGGACCAGGTCATGCTTATCTTCTATGACCAGCGCAAGGTGTTACTGTCCCAGCTGCACCCACCTGCAGTCCTGATGGACCACCAGGCCGGAGACGCTGCCACAGCCAGCACAGGTGGCATGGCTGCTGTCTTTGACACGGTGGCACGTAGTGAGTTTCTTTTCCGCAGTGATCGGTTTGATGAAGGTCCTGTGCGGCTAAGCCACTGGCAGTCAGAGGGTGTGGAGGCCAGCATCCTCGTGGAGCTGGCTCAGCGAGCCTCGGGGCCTGTCTGTCTGCTGCTGGCATATCTGCTGTCGCTGATCTCAGCTGCCAGTACTTGCCGGTAGGTACCCTTGGGGCTGGAAGGACAGGGCAAACTGACAGCCCCAGAGCCCCAGGCCTACCCTTAGATTGCGGGGAGCACAGAACCTGCAGATGGGCCTTTCCTGAGGCTCTCAGACATTCCGGGCCCTGACTCCTACACTGGCATTGAAGAGGCTGTCCCAGTAGTGACTGTGGCTCTGTCCTCTCACTTCTGGGATAAAGCTAGGTCTTCTGGCAGCCTTGGTGACTTGTGTTGGGCTCCACAGGTAGGAATATGGGTTGAGCCTCAGATGGCTCAGGCCCACAAAAGCGAAATCAGATGATGAATAGACTTGGGTTGTTCCTGCCCTAAGGCCAGTGTTTGCCTTGGCCTGGGAGTAGTTTGTCCTTCTAAGGGCACCTAGGCTGGCTGCTCCCCTACTACCCTGACTTAACACCCTGCAGGCTTCTGGACACTGCTGTATGGACTCACAGATACTTACATATGGCTGTGAGTGGCATCTGCTTCCAACATGATGTGCCTAGGGTGGTGGTTCCTAAGTTGTTCCCCAAAATCACCTGGAGTGCTCCTGGCTGAGGGTTTGCAGTGGTCTCCGAGGACACTGGGGAGTGCTGGGCAGCACCCAGGTGTCCTGGCTAGTGCATAATGGGCCTGGAGGCTAGGCAGCAGGGGCGCCTCTCTTCTTGGTGGTGGTGCCTGTGGGAACGGCTATGGGTCACCCTCAGTTGCCCTCCAAGTCTAAGGATTTAGCCCCATCAGGTTTGGGGACAGGCCTTGCTTGTTTGCCAGGGGCTCTGGGAACACTTGGGCACTAGTCTGGGGAGAGGGTGGGTCTGTGTGGACAACATGGGTTTTTGGAATTGCTGGGGACACTGACAAGAGGGGTGGCTTGAGGCTTCATGATAGCATTGGAATTTATTTAGGGGAAGGCGTGTGTCTGAGTTCAGGTATGGTTTTGGTGGGAGAAAGTTTTTAGTTTTTATCAGCTTCTCAAAGGACCCAAGAAAGGTTGAGAACTGCTTGTGGGCACCAGATGTTGCTTGGCCCTGCAGGAAGATGTTGCTTGTTTACTGGTTGGTGGCTGTGAGCACTGTGACACTCAGGAGTAGAGTAGCTGTCACTGTAGGAGTAAGGCCCTTTGGTCCTTGCATGGTTTTGTGTCTTCCTCGGGGCCACTGGGGACCTGGGCCATGCAGGGAAGAGTGCTGTGTGGGTGAGGGGGCTCAGTACAGCCATTTGAGTGTGTGCTGTGGAAGGAGGGAAGCCTTTTGAACATAGTTCATCCTTGGAATTGGCTCAGAGGTGTTCCCTTAAAGACAAAGCCTTTAAATGTGGGGTCATCCAGCCATGCTGATTTTGCTTATTTATGGTGTTGAATATAATGAAAAGTGTGCATAGACTTTTTTTTTTTTTTTTGAGTCTCAAGCCGTCACCTTGTGTAGAGTGCTGTTCCATCATAGCTCACAGCAACCTCCAACTCTTGGGCTCAAGCGATCCTCTTGTCTCAGTTTTTCTATTTTTAGTAGACATGGGTGTCTCACTTTTGCTCAGGATGGTCTCAAACTCATTAGCTCAAGCTGTCCACCTGCCTCAGCTTCTCAGATTGTTAGGATTACAGGTGTGAGCCACGGAGCTGGGCCTAGGATTTTTTTTTTTTTGCCAATCAGCTTTCCATACTGTTTGTGCATTTTAATATGTGGCCCAAGACAACTCTCATTCTTCCAGTGTATGGCAGAGAAAAAAAATGTTGGACACCTCTGCTTTTTTTTTTTTTTTTTATTTATAGAGACAGAGTTTCACTTTATCGCCTACAGTAGAGTGCCGTGGCATCACAGAGCTCGCAGCAATCTCTAAATCCTGGGCTTAGGCTATTCCCTTGCCTCAGCCTCCCAAGTAGCTGAGACTACAGGTGCACACCACAATGCCCAGCTGTTTTTTGTTTTTTTTGTAGAGACAGAGTCTCACTTTATGGCCCTCAGTAGAGTGCCATGGCATCACATAGCTCACAGCAACCTCCAACTCCTGGTCTTAAGCGATTCTCTTGCCTCAGCCTCCCAAGTAGCTGGGACTACAGGCGCCCGCCACAATGCCCAGCTATTTTTTGGTTGCAGTTCAGCCGGGGCCGGGTTTGAACCCGCCACCCTCGGTATATGGGGCCGGCGCCTTACCAACTGAGCCACAGGTGCCGCCCATGCCCAGCTATTTTTTTGTTGCAGTTTGGCCGGGGCTGGGTTTGAACCCTCCACCCTCGGTATATGGGGCTGGCGCCCTGCCCACTGAGCCACGGGTACCACCCTGGACACCTCTGCTTTATACCTTCCAAGGTTAAGACCCCTTCCTTCCTCCCAAGGTTCTAAGCACATAGTCAGTTGGTTGCTTTGCACTTTTTATGAATCTCTTTTTTTTTTTTTTTTTTGTGACAGAGTCTCACTCTTGCTCTGTCACTTAGGCTGGAGTGCAGTGTTAACGATCATAGCTCACTGCAGCCTCCATCTCCTGGGCTCAAGCAATCCTCTTACCTTAGCCTCCAGAGTAGCTGGGACTATAGGTACCTGCCACCTCATCTGGCTAATTTTTCATATTTTTAGTAGAGATGGGGTCTCAGTATGTTGCCCAAGACTGGTCTTGAACTACTGGCCTCAAGCAGTCCTTTGCCTTGGCCTCCTAAAGGGCTGGGATTACAAGTGTAAGCTACCACTCTTGGCCTCTATGGGTCCTTTAGGTGCCCCCTGCTTCCAGCAAGGGCTCTGAGCATAGCAAAGCTGCAGTTGGGTACTTTTTCTACTTTCACTTTTGAACATCTCCTCTTAGCCTCTAAAAGTCTGCAGAAGGATCTCAGTGATTCCTTTGCCTGTGTGAAATCTAGTCTCATCGGGAAGTTGGGAGAGCCTTGCTAAACCTTCTGGGCTTACCACCATCAGGGCACTGACTGGGTAGGAGGTTATGCTTTTACCACTTTTGGGGAACCACTTTGGTTTTGGGAGTCTGCTGGTAAGCTTGGGTCTGCCCTGTGAGGAGATCAGGTTCTGTGTTAGGTGCTGGCACAGTGAGGATAGCTGCCCCCCCACCCTTCCTGCATGCTTCCATGTGCTGCTGAGTTCAGGAACGCAGCTCTCCATCAGTGTGGGGGGCCAAGGCCTTGCCTAGCCCAGCCCTCCCTCTCTACATGGAGAGGGGCTTTGGCAGGCAGGAGGACTCAGCAAGGGCTGAACCCAGCAGCAGTCTCTCCATTCCTCCTTGGCAGGCTGTTCAGGCTGTGGCCTCTGTCCTTCCTGGGGAGCAAGCTCTCTACCTGTGAGCAGCTCCGGCACCGGCTGGACCACCTCACACTAGTCTTCAGCGTGCAGAAGGCTGAGAACCCCGCCCAACTGATGAGGTTGGATATGTAACAGGCCAAGCCCCTACCCCATCCCCACTCTGCTCCAGGCCTGTCTTGCTGATCCCTCTAGCCAGGCCCCAGGCTGCTGCTGGCTGCCTCATACCTGCTCTGGCTGGCCCTCCCTTCCAGGAAGGCCAACATGCTCGTCTCTGTGCTCCTGGACGTGGCCCTCGGCCTTGCACTGCTATCCTGGCTCCATGGGAAGAACCGAATTGGGCAGCTGGCTGATGCCCTGGTCCCTGTGGCTGATGTGAGTGTTGGGGTGGAGCTCAGCTTCCCAGGAGTGTCCAAAGCCTGCCCTTGGCTTTCCATGCTCTGGAGACATGGGCCTTTAGGGACAGGAGCCTTCATGCCTGACCCAGAGTGGGTTCCCTGGGGGCCTCGGGGCTGTGTGGAGCAGGTCTTGTTAGGTGCCTTTTTCCCTGGGAGCCAATGCCATGATGTTCCTGTTGCCTCCCTCACCCATGATCAGTCCTCTCCTGACTTTAAGGCCATCTGTAGAGTCAGTGTCACAGGAACCTCCCCTATGTACAGGGCTGTCCACGTGCAGGTGAGCTCACAACTCCCACCAGAGGGTGGGTCATGTACTTCCAGCGTTGATTCTGTGATTGTCCTACTGACAGCCAGAGGCACTGTGTCTCCAGTGCTCCTAGCCTTCTCCTATACATCTGTGCCATCTTCTGAGCCTGGGTACAACCCTGCCCTCCTCTTCTGTCTTCTTGCGTCCAGCATCCACCTTGCCACAATTCCACGCTGCCTTCCTGCCTTCATCTGCTCTGTCTTCCTTTCTGCAGTTGCCATCTGTTCCATTAGGAGCTTACGTTCCTGTTTAGGGCAGCCCTTCAGCCTACGCTTGGGCCTCTAGGGGGATCTTGAGGTCTGGTTGGGTGGCTCTGCCCTGTCATCAATGTCCAGGCTATAGAACATGGGGAGTCCCTACCCAGGAGAGAAGGCAGGGGCTCAGCTGCTTCACTTATGAAACCCATACTCTCCTTGACTGGCTTCATCCTAGAACTCCCTTTTGCAAAATTGCTCTGAAATATAAATATTTAATTTAGAAATGAAAGTCTCTTCCTGCTGCCAAGCTCTTTTCCTTTAAATATTAAATAAGCTCTATTTATAAAGAATGTTCTATTCTCCTTGCTGGTGCTGGTGCAGTTGAGGTAGGAGAGGCCTCTGTGATGGGCAGGTGGGCCAGAGGTGTTGCTTCTGTAGCCTTGCACTGGCAACAGGCCAAGGGACCCTCAGGGCCTCCCCACTAGGTGGTATAGCTGGACACTGGCTTTCATTCTGGGGTAGCCAGGATCCAGCTTCTTTCCTTTCTCTTGAATGTCCTTAGTTGGCACTATCATTCCCTCTAGTGGCAGGTAGCAAAATGGGCCTGTGGCAGAGGTGCTAGCATGGCACAGGCTCCCCTGCAGCACTTGAGGTGGGCCAGTCTGTCCAGCTTCAGCTATGTCCAGGAATTTGGGGCTAAAGGGCCTGTGGCAGAGGTGCTAATGTGGCACAGGCTCCCCTGCAGCACTTGAGGTGGGCCAGTCTGTCTAGCTTCAGCTATGTCCAGAAATTTTGGGCTAAGGGCTCCTTGTGGGTCCATTGCTCTGGGGTGGCGAGATAAGAGGGAGGATGACACTGTTGTGTAGAGGTTGACACCCATCAGGCACAGCAGGCCAGGGGCAAAGTGTCAGTCTGCCAGGTGTGCCACTTGAGCCTTCTGGGAGAGGCATCAGATCATAGTCCTCTCAGACCTAAATCCCAGAAGCCATCTGTGAAGAGAGATCCATGGCCAGACATGTCTGGGAAACACTGCCTGTCCATGTTGGGATGCAGCCATCCAGACAGTTGGAGGAAGGAAGCCCAGTCTGCCCTTGCCCTGCTAGACAGACTAGCCAGTGTGGGAGCCCCAGTTACAGACAATCTCAGGGAGATGCAGGCACTGATCTTGGCCCCACCCCTCTGAATATGCACTCCCGTGTCCTTGCAGCACGTGGCTGAGGAGCTCCAGCACCTGCTGCAATGGCTGATGGGTGCACCTGCTGGGCTCAAGATGAACCGGGCACTGGACCAGGTGCTGGGCCGCTTTTTCCTGTACCACATCCACCTATGGATCAGTGAGTGCCCGATGGGCAGGGTGAGGCAGGCCTGACACTGGCAAAAGAGGGCAGTGGGCCTAGTCAGGCCTGTCCAAGGCCCCCTCTCCTGCCCTCCTGGTGTCCTGTGCAGCCTGCTGTGTTGACCAGCTACCTGGGATGAGGGCTGGGGCCTGTGTACTCACAGTTCCTATCCTCAGTGAGGAATGGAAGGTCCCAGGACCATGATGGGCGCCCCTCAGAACTGACCTCCACTCTACCAGGTTACATCCACCTCATGTCCCCTTTCATCGAGCGCATCCTGTGGCATGTGGGCCTCTCAGCCTGCTTGGGCCTGACAGTCGCCTTGTCTATCCTCTCGGACATCATTGCCCTCCTCACCTTCCACATCTACTGCTTCTATGTCTATGGCGCCAGGTGAGCATGTGCTTCCTCACTTGTGGGAACTGGCCTAGTGCAGCCCTCCCAGCCCTGGGTAACAATAGGCTCTAGGGTTGAGCGGGTGAGAGGTCAGTGTGGGAGGGGGCCTTTGGTCTGGCCCTGACAGTGCTGGCATCCTGCAGGCTGTACTGCCTGAAGATCTGTGGACTATCCTCACTCTGGCGTCTGTTTCGGGGGAAGAAGTGGAATGTTCTGCGCCAGCGGGTGGATTCTTGCTCGTATGACCTGGACCAGGTACCAGGCAGGGCTTGTGGTTGGAGGTGTGCCCAGCTATGGCTAGCCAGCATACCTGCACAGCTGCCTGCCCCCAGTCCCAGTCCTGCTGGAAGCTCTGTGGGCCTGGCCATTGTGGCTGCTTGGCCTCTGCAGCTCCTGTCCTGCAGTTCACTCTGCCCCCTCTAGGCCCTGGGTGTGTCTGGGAGGGCACACCAAGGGACTCAGATGGTGCAGACCTTCCTTGGAGGGAAGAAGGGCCCCTGGGCTCCAGACACAGAGCCCTGGGGGTGACCCAGGCACAGAGACTGGAGGTAACCCAGGTACAGGCACTAGGAGTGACCCAGCACAGGGACTGGAGGTGACCTAGATGCAGGGGACACAGGCCCTAGGAGTGACCGAGCACAGAAACTGACTTTGGTGATTCTATTGGTTTGCTCATATTTGACACATCCCCTGGGCACTACCATCCAGGGTGTTTTGTCTCTGACAATGTACAGGGCTTATACCATACTGGTCTGACCCCCCATCCATCTTACCTGTAGTCACCAAGTTCATAGGGCAGGGTGGACTTGGCCCTCCTGGTAAATGCTGTCAGAAAGCCCTGACTGCAATTATGGGATAGGACAGGGCAAGGCAGGGTGGGGCATGACAGGCAGGGCTGCAATGCTACTGTAGGAGTCCTACTGATGCCAGGCATGTTGGCCTCTCTCCCCGCAGCTGTTTATTGGGACTCTGCTCTTCACCATCCTCGTCTTCCTCCTGCCCACTACAGCCCTGTACTACCTGGTGTTCACCCTGGTGAGCTGAGCATGTCTGCATGGGGCATGCTGGCTGTGGCCTGAACCCTCTGGGCAGTGTGCTGGGCTCTGGAGTGGGCAGGGTCCTACCCCGGGGGGCAGACCACTCGTTCTGGAACAGGAGGCTGGGTGCATGGGGATAGAACCCATAGTGGGTGGGTAACAGAGGCCTCCTTAGTGCCAGGCACAGGGGCGGGTAGCAGGAGGGGAATGGCACCCAGAGGCAGGCCTTCTAGTCCTCCCCACTCTGGGGGGGGGGGACTGTCAGCTGCACTTAGCTCTGTCCTAGTATAAGATTAGTCTTCTCCAAACCTCTTGGGTTCTTGGGCCTTTGGTTTGAGGGCCCAGGCTCCGTGCATTCTTCCAGGGCCCTAGAGCCCCTGTCACCCTTGGTCCATGGCTGCTCTGCTCATGAGCATTTCGGCATAGCCTGGTCCTTAGCACTGCCTCTGTTGCAGCTCCGGCTCCTGGTGGTTGCTGTGCAGGGCCTGATCCATCTGCTGGTGGACCTCATCAACTCCCTGCCACTATACTCACTTGGACTCCGGCTCTGCCGGCCCTACAGGCTATCTGGTAAGTGTCATGTGCTGGGCGGCCAGCCTGGGGCAGGAACATGTACCCACGGGCCCTGCAGAAGCACTACCTGCACTGGGCATGTGCTTATGGTATGCATAGAGACAGCCAGCAGGGAATACAGAACCTGCTTCCTGGTCCTGTTCTAGTGAGGTGGAGGGAGAGCACCCACCCACCTGCCACATAGGTTAAGAGACAAAAAGATCTCAGACCACAGAGGTGGCTCATCCTGCCTTGCCTTCTGTAAGCATGGACACTGGGTGTGTGGTGTTTACCCATACATGGCTCAGAGAAGATTCATCCTTCTGCTTATGTGGGACTGTGTTGGCTTGGAGGGGCCACTAGCCTGGCCAGACCAGTGTAACAGGAGTGTCTTCCACTGTCAGGACAAACCTTGCTCTAGCTAGTTCTGCCCCACCCCATGCAGTGCCTACATTCTGACCCCAACCTCAGGGGATGCCATTTTCCCAGGTTACAGGATTGTAGGTCAGCCCTTCTGGCTCAAGAGCTTTGGGCATAACAAGTGACTTGGGGATTTCCTGGCACAGCCACCATCCTTACCTGTGCCCTCAGGTGACCAGCATGCCCAGGTGGTCCTGTGTCCAGGATACATTTGGGCAGCTTGACTGAACTCATGGTGGCTGCTCCCTGCCAGCTTGGAGCTGGAGGTTTGTGGACATTGCATGTTCTGTCCAGCTTTGAGTGTAAGCATACCTCCTTAGTGGCCAGGTATCCTTCTGCTCCAAAATCCACAGCCTCTTTGGCCCATGTCTACCTACTGGACATCCACGCTGGCGGGTTCGAAACCCTCTTTATGAACATCTTTCCAAGCCGCTTTCCCTGCCAGCCCTTAGGCCAGGGGTGTGTCTGCAGCGCTGCCTGTACTTCCTCGGCCCCCACTACCACTAGCTCTTCAGAATGAGAGAACCAGGCACCTGAGAGAAAGCACTCCCCTGCCCTGCAGCCACAGTGCATCACTCAGTTGTAATTTCTTGGAAAGACCACAGATGCTGCTTCCTTGCTTCATCTTTGAATTTGCCTTGGGGCCTCTTCATCAATTTTATATTTTTCTTCAGCTTTTTTGGCCAGAGCTGGGTTTGAACCCACCACCTCTGGTATATGGGGCTGGCGCCATACTCCTTGAGCCACAGGCACTGCCCTCTTCTTCAGTTTTGTTTTCCGCACTCCTCCTTCTCTTCATGAATTGATCATTAGCTCTTGCTTCTCTTTTTTTTTTTTTCTGAGACAGAGTCCTGCTATGTCACCCTCAGTAGAGTGCTGTGGCGTCACAGCTTATAGTAACCTCAACCTCTTGGGCTTAAGCCATTCTCTTGCCTCAGCCTCCCAAGTAGCTGGGACTACAGGCGCCTGCCACAACGGCCTCTCAAGTAGCTGGGACTATAGGCGCCTGCCACAACGGCCTCTCAAGTAGCTGGGACTACAGGCGCCTGCCACAACGGCCTCTCAAGTAGCTGGGACTATAGGCGCCTGCCACAGCGGCCTCTCAAGTAGCTGGGACTACAGGCACCCACCACAATGCCTGGCTATTTTTTGGTTGTAGTTGTCATTGTTGTTTGGCAAGCCCAGGCTGGATTTGAACCCACCAGCTCCGGTGTATGTGGCTGGCGCCCTAGCCGCTGAGCTATAGGTGCTGAGCCTGCTCTTGCTCCTCTTCTCAAGAAACTTCTACCTGGCTCTGGCGCCTGTAGCTCAAGCGGCTAAGGCGCCAGCCACATACATCAGAGCTGGCGGGTTGGAATCCAGCCCAGGCCTGCCAAACAGCAATGACAACTACAACCAACAAATAGCCGGGCATTGTGGCGAGCACCTGTAGTCCCAGTGGCGAGCACCTGTAGTCCCAGCTACTTGTGAGGCTGAGGCAAGAGAATCGCTAGAGGCCAGATGTTGGAGGTTGCTGTGAGCTGTGATGTCATAACACTCTACCCAGGGCAACAGCTTCAGGCTCTGTCTCAAAAACAAAACAAAAAACAAAAAAATCCCTTCTACCTAGGGATTGCCTGGGCTTGGGAGCCTAAATGCAGGCCAGGGGTATGGTGGGTTCCCAAGTCGACCAAGCATGCAGAAGTTGGAAGACATTAAGAAGCCAGCAAGGCAGCCACCACCCAGTAAGCACCCTGTCCACTTTGCTGGAAAATTCATGTCCCATTCAGAAAACACCCCTGGCCTGTGCCCACCTGCCACCTGGCTGGCTCTTCCATGCTTGCCGAGCACTGGCTTCTGTTTTTCAGTGAAGTTCTGCTTGAGGCTTTGATTCTGGCCAGGCAGCCAGCTTGAGAGGCAGAGAGGAGGGTGGGGACAGGGAGGGCCGTGTGCCTGCTGATACTTGGAGCAGGACCAGAAAGGCCTAGATGGGAGCTACCACTCTTCCTCATGAGCACCTTGCTCTCTTGCAGCTGGTGTGAAGTTCCGTGTCCTAGAGTACCAGGCTGGCAGGCCTCTCCGACTCCTGATGCAGGTAAGACCTCCTTGTATCCCCCATATCACTACCTGTGTTTGGGACACTCCTATGCTGTGGCCCATGTTCCAGGATAGTTGGGGTCAGCTAGGTGGGTTCTGGGTAGCACCACTCGGGCCTGGGGTAAGATGTGAATGGGACAGCCCAGTGGAGCCGAGGGGCAGGGCCCACATGGGAAGCCCCCTGCCAGGCCCCCTGGGCATCATGACTCACTCTGTGGGAACCATCCCAGCAGGGCCTGAGAGCTCCATTGTGGTCTGTGTGGCTGAGGCCTGGCCCAGCCATGGATGGGGTCTCCTTCTGTCTTTTGTCAGAGGTGCCCTTGGCTGCCTGGGGCTGCTCCATTGGCCCTGCATCTGGTCTCCTGTCCTGGGCCTCATTGTGCTGGAGTTCTGGGTAGAGGTCTCAGAATGCTTGATGTTTCCTGATGCGCCTGGGCTGGGGCTTCTCTTTCTGAAACGGTCCTGGGGGCTTGGTCCCTGAGCAGGGCAAGTTTTGGGGTGACTATCTAGGTATCAGGCTGCCTGGTGGTATTGTCATGGTCCAGCCCCCATCCCCAGTATGGCATTTCTCAGATGCCAAGGTAGCCAGGGCCCTGCATCATGGTTTTCTTTGGGGTATAGCATGTTGCCTGTCGAGTCCTGCCCAAGGAGGCTGCGGAGGGCTGAGTGAGTCCTACAGAGGAGTATGTCTATGTGGCAGAGCCTGTGGAGTTGGTGTCTGCCCTCTGGGGAAGTATAGTCCCCCCACCTCCATGTCTGTCCTGCCCAGAGCTAACGGCAGTGGACGCTGGCTCAGGGGAGCATGGAGCCATCTGATCTGCCGCCTGAATGCTCCTTCCCAGGTTGCATGCTCACCTGTCTCCCTGGGAGTTGGGCCAGGCTCAGATCACAGGCGAGGGGCTATCTAGGATAGAGTGAGCCCTGCCTGGACTTCCCAGTCCAAGGACCCCACAAGACCCAGGATATACCCCAGTTCTTCCTCTGCAGACAAGGCTGGAGCACCTCCCAGCCACCTCACTAACTGCTGAACCCTTGTCCTTCCAGATAAACCCCTTGTCCTACAGCCGCGTGGTGCACACCTACCGCCTCCCCAGCTGTGGCTGCCACCCCAAGCACTCCTGGGGATCCCTGTGCCGCAAGCTGTTCTTTGGGGAGCTCATCTACCCCTGGAGGCAGAGAGGGGACAAACTGGACTGAGGGGCTCAGCAGCTGGCCCACCCAGTACTGCCACATGGCCATGGTCAGCCCTCTGATAAGCTAGAGTGGCACTGACTGCCTACATGGGTGATGCTGTGGCCTGTATCCAACTGGATACCACTGCGTGCTCCTGAATGTGGGCAGGCCCTGCTCTTGTCCCTGCCTCTAGTTCTCTGGGGCCTGCATAGGCCCTGCCCGCAACACCTCCTCCCAACTCATGGGGGTAGCAAGATGCAGGGGGTGGCCAGCCAGGCCACCTGGCTATGCTCTGTCACTAGTACCACCTACCTAGGGACCCACCTTCTGACTTGCTGTGGTCACCACATCCCTTAGCCTGATGCCCAGGAACTGCACCCCACCCTGTCCTTTATGCCAGACTGTGAGAGGGACTGCCCACGGTGGTTCCTACAGTGGTGAGGTATGCTGGCAGGTCTCCCTGGCTGCTTTCTCATGGCTCCCCACCATCAGGTGGGGGTGGCCCCCAAGCAAGCACTTCTGGGTCCCTAGTGCCTTCCACTTGCCTCAGCAGATGGTGCCCCCTTCAGGATTGAGGCAGCTGCTGATGCCTATCTGTAGCTCCAGCAAGCAAAGGCCCTCACACCTCCATTTGCTGATGCTCCAGCAGGTTGTGGGCGTCCCTTTGCCTGATGCCAGGCCACATGGTGGCCAGAGCTGCCTTGTTGGAAACCCCCTGCCCACCTGGCTGCCCACTTCCTGCATGGTACCCCTGTGTGAACAGGCCATTTGGCAAAATCTTCCGTCTCCCCTCACTGGCTTCTCTTGGAAGGAGGAAGCCCTCTCCTGGGCAGATATTTCTGTGTCCCAAGGCTGTGAGTGGCTCCTAAGGAAGTGGTCTTGGTACTCGGGCCATGTCTACCTGCCAGACTTGGCATGACCTGGTGTGGGTGTTCCCAAGTGGGAGGGAAGCCTGAAGGTGCTGGAAGGGGGTGAAAACATCTGTGCTGGAGGCGGGAGGCACAGCCCCATCTGTTGAAGCACCCTGAACTGTCTGCTTCTGCCTGCCCACTGCCAGTGCTCTTTTGCTGGAGGCTATAGTGACTTTTAGCGCCCAGCAGAGGGTGTTGGCAGGGATGGGCCCTGACCCCAACTTTTCCTGCTGTGACAATAAAACCTCCCAGTGTCAGAGCGAAGGCTCAGCTTTCCATCACCTATGGGCAGCAGGTCTGGTGGAGCAAGCTCCAGGGTATGGTGGGATGTAGCCACCACCAAGAGGGACCTAGGCCTTCTCCTTTGGGTATGTCCTGAGGTGATGGGTGTGCAGGCCCCTGACCCTTGAAGATTCCCTGGCGTGAGCAGAGGGGCACAGGGCTATATGCTCTCTGGTCATAGCCTCACCCCCAACGTAGGGGATCTGGGGGAAGTGGTGCAGGCCTGGGGGAGGGGAAGGTTGTTCCTGGCTCAGATGAGGGGGTGCGCCTCCCTGGACTGAACTAACCTCAGCCATTGTGCAGCCTCCAGGGTCTCTGCACCCACTGTCCTGCTTACATAGAGGGCTGGAGCCAGAGAAATCCCTCACCAGCTCCCAGGCCTGTGCCTCCACCAAGGGTCAGTGAGATTGGCTCAGGAGTCCCAGAGGGCTCCCCATGGTTCCTGGCCACAGGGACTTGACTTGTCCAGAGTCTACTGAGAATGGCCTCTGTCAGCTGCAGTTTTAGGGTCCCTCCTCATGCACACCACACCTGCTCCTGGCATGGACAGGACCTGGCAGCTGTCACCCTGTGCTGGACACTGAGCTGCCCACCCATTTCCCAAAGGCCAGTTTGGCCTGACATTAGAGGTGGCCAAGGGAGCATTGTTCACCCAGCCACTTATAGCTACTGAGAGATGCCACCTGCATCTCTCAGGCCTCTCTCATCCTGCACTTGAGCTTGCACAGCCCCTACATGGAGATAGATTGGATCTGTGGGGGCCCCTGCCATGCTGGCCTGGACAGAGCTCAGTGCCAGGCTTGCTCAAAACTACAGCTGACCTTCAGGCCACCCTGAGAAATGGATATTTCCCATATAGGTCAGGGCCACCTATAGAGAGCAGTTAAGAGACAAACTCAGAGAAGGCAGGCAACTTGTTGAAGGCTGCACAGCAGGACAGGTCTGAGTTCCACCCACCCTTCCTTGGTCCCTCCTGTTTTTGAACACATCTTTGGAGTAATTTCAAACTCACAGAAACATTTTAAGAATACATAATACTCCCCAGTACCCTTCACCCAGATTTCTGATTATTAACATTTTGCTACGTGTGCTTTTTCATATTTTTACTCTTTTTTTCTGAACCATTTCAGAGTCAGTTGCCCCTAAATTTACCCCAAAACAAAAAAATTTTTTTTTTTTGGAGACAATCTTAGTTTGTCACTCTTGGTAGAGTGCTGTGGCATTATAGCTCACAGTAACCTCAAACTCTTGGGTTCAAAACTATTTTGCCTCAGCCTCCCTGGTAGCTGGGACGACAGGTGCCCCACCACAATGCCTGGCTATTATTTATTTATTTTATAATACATCATTATTATTATTATTTTGAGACAGAGTCTCAAGCTGTCGCCCTACATAGATGTAGCTAATGTCATAGCTCACAGCAACCTCCAACTCTTGGGCTTAAGCGATTCTCTTGCCTCAGTCTCCCAAGTGGCTGGGACTACAGGTGCCCGCCACAATGCCTGGCTATTTTTTGGCTGCAGTTGTCATTGTTGCTTAGCAGACCTGGGCCTGGTTTGAACCTGCCACCCTAGGTGTATGTGGCTAGCACCCTTGCCGACTGAGCTATGGGCGCCACCAATGTCTGGCTATTTTTTTTTTTTGTAGAGACAGAGTCTCACCTTATCGCCCTCGGTAGAGTGCCGTGGCGTCACACAGCTCACAGCAACCTCCAAATCCTTGGGTTTAGGCGATTCTCTTGACTCAGCTTCCCAAGTAGCTGGGACTACAGGCGCCGCCACAACACCCGGCTATTTTTTTGTTGCAGTTTGGCCGGGGCTGGGTTTGAACCCGCCACCCTCGGCATATGGGGCCAGCGCCCTACCCGCTGAGCCACAGGCGCCGCCCATGTCTGGCTATTTTTTTTTTTTTTTTTTTTGTAGAGACAGAGTCTCACCTTATGGCCCTTGGTAGAGTGCCGTGGCCTCACACAGCTCACAGCAACCTCCAACTCCTGGGCTCAAGTGATTCTCCTGCCTCAGCCTCCCGAGCAGCTGGGACCACAGGCGCCCGCCACAACGCCCGGCCATTTTTCGGTTGCAGTTTGGCCGGGGCCGGGTTTGAACCCGCCACCCTCGGCATATGGGGCCGGCGCCCTACCGACTGAGCCACAGGCGCCGCCCTATTTTTTAAGAGATGGGGTCTTGCTCTTGCTCAGGCTGGTCTCGAACTCCTGAGTTCAGGCAATCTATCCACCTGAGCCTCCCAGAGTACTAGGATTATAGGCATAAGCCACCACACCCAGCCACCCCTAAAATCTTTATTGTGTGCATTTTCTAAGGGTAAGGGCACTAACAACCATAGAGTAGTAACCAAGATTGGGACATTACCACTGATGTGATCCCCTCATCCACTCTGCTTTCTGCAGTGGCCTTGCTGGCCAGCATTGGCCTGGGCTCCTCTTATTGCCTTTCATGGCACTGGTACTTTAGAGGTGCAGCAGTTACTTAGAGGAGTGTCCTGATTTGGGTGTGATGGTTCTTACCATGAGATGCAGCTCATGTCTATGGCAGGAAAAACACTTCATTGCTGTGTCTTCATTAGGGTGTCACCAGGTTCATTTGTGAATTACTAGTGAGCCAAGATGCTCACCTGACCATCCCTGGTGATGTCCTCCAGGCTTTTCACAGCAAAGCCACTTGCCCTTGTAATTAATTTGTTCAGAAAAATTCGAGGCCATGTGCACATCCTGCCCCCATCACTCTCTCACACAATAGCTTCAGCATTCATTGGTTCTGTCCTCTGGTGGGATGTTGGTGGGGTCTGTCCTTTAACACCAGGCCAGGGCCAGGGTTCCTGAGCAACTGGAACTTTTGTAGGTTCTCCTTGAGCTTCCTGAGCACAGAGGCTTGGGGGCCAAAGTGTTTGTTCCAAGGGGGTACAGCACAGAGCCCTCATTTGGACAGAGGTTCAGTAGGGAGCCTTGGCTCCAGTTCTCAACAAAAGCAAGTGGCTGTGGGAGCCACAGAGGGGATTGTCAGGCCTTTGCCAGCCACTGCCCAGGCCTCCAGGATGGGTCCGGAATCACCTTCAATTTCCCAGTAAGTGGGTACCCAGGCTGGGGCTGACCCAGGACTTCTGAGTGGAGGCCTGTTTCTGCATTTCCATTGTCCCTCAGCAGCAGGTAGAGTGTCCTGTTCCTTTCTCAGTCCCCAGCATGAGTTGGTCAAAGTGCATGCAACTGCATAGGAGGCCAGTTGCATCCCTGGCTGGCCTGCATCTCTGTCCATCCCTCCCTGGCTGGGCTTACTGCCCAGCTGTGGGTTCCTGCTGTGCCATTTCTGCTCTGAGAATGGGAGGTCAGAAGTCAGAGGACTCACGAGCTGCCTATGAATAGGTTCCTGAAGCCAACCCATATGTCCTGACTTACATTGTGGAGATGGTTGTGACGCTTCCACAGGCTGTGGTGGGAAGAGCCCAGCTTCCCTGCCAGTGAAGGAATTACCCTAGCTTCAGCCTAGGAAATGGAGAATAGTAGGCAGCTGCTGGAGCCCAAGCAGGGATGAAGGGTGTGTTTGATTCGGAGATAACGCCTCACCACCACCTCTTCCAGGTAGCCTCAGAAACCATGAAAGAAACACTCTTGGTGTTTCTGTCCCCTGGAGAGAGGGGCTTCTGGTACCTCACAGCCAGACGTAGGGGTGGGAACAACGAGGTGGGGACAGAAGCTGGGTTTAAAGCTAGGCACAGTGACCTCTTGGCTATGATTTTGGGCCAATGACTGCTCGTCTTTGGCCCTTCTGGGGATTGGTCCTCACCCCCCAAAAAAGAATCATATCCATTAGGCAGTCATTCCCTATTGCACCCCTGCCTAGCCCCTGGCAAGCACTAATCTGCTGTCTGTATGGATTTGCCCATTTGAGGCACTTTATAAGAATGGAATTCTTAGGCAAAACCTACTAAATGCAGAATACAAATGTCTACATACAATAACTAAGAAAATGCCATGAAGGCTACGTTGAACAGTTTAATGAGAATATTTCAGATTGTATATGAAACCAGCACATTGTACCCCTTGATTGCACTAATGTACACAGCTGTGATTTAACAATAAAAAAATAACTAAAAAAAAGAAAAATACTTGATATTAAAGTATGACAGAAAAGAAAGAAAGAAAGGGAATACATGAAAAAAATGAAATAAAAGAGACTACACTTAAAAAAAATGAATTCTTGGCGAGGCGTAGTGGCTCACGCCTGTAATCCCTGCACTTGGGAGGCCAAGATGGGTGGATTGCCTGAACTCACAGGTTTGAGACTAGCCTGAGCCAGAGTGAGACCTCATCTCTAAAAATAGCTGGGTGTTGTGGTGGGCGCCTGTAGTCCCACCTACTTGGGAGGCTGAGGCAAGAGAAACACTTGACCCCAAGAGTTTGAGCTTGAGGTTGCTGTGAGCTATGACAATACAGCACCTTACAAAGAGCAACAAAGGAAGACTCTGTTTAAAAAAAAAAAATGGAATCCTACAGCATATTTTCAGAGTTTGCTCATGTATCAATACTTCATACCTTTTTTGGATGAATCATACACTACTGTGTGGGTATTTTGCATATCCATTAACCTATTGATGGGCATTCCTGCTTCGCCCACCCTTTGACCCTTACGAACAGTCTTGCTGTGGACATTCATGTACTAGTTTCGCGCTGACAAAATAAATTCTGCATCATATGACACTGTTATGTTCAACTTCTCATACAAAACATTACCAATGAAGAGACCCCTCCCCGCCCCGGGGAGGCGGTGCTGCTACATTGGAGAGCCCGTCCAGACCTTCCCTGGTGCTTGTATTGCGGTCGCCTACGCACCGCTCTGGACCGAGCCAGTTTGTTGGGCTCTTGGAACTCAAAGATCGCAAGAAGCGAGGTCGGCCACACGCTGCGGACATCTGCAGTTCTGCCAGGGCTGCGCTGCCACGTCCAAGTCGTGGCCCATACCTGGGAGGCCTCGCCCTCAATCCGAGTCCCGCTCACCCAGCGGTGCCCTTGGCAAAGGCACCAGGTCTTAGAACCTCAGCGTCTCCACGTTTGTGGTGCGAACTCGCCGGTCTGGCCGCTGCCCCTTGCCCCACACCCTCTCAGTCCCCAGTCATTGCCCTCCTTGGCTCCAGCCACTACTCCCTGGTCCTCCCCTAGCCCTAGCTGTTGCACCACCCCCGGGTCACTGCCCTCATGGTCCCCAGTCACCGCCCCTGCTTTACCCCCGCCCTGCCCCCGTCCCTGCCCCGCCTAGTCCTGCTGCCAGGTGGAAGTCCCGCCTCCCCAGCTTCGCCAAGCGCCGATTGGCCTCCTCGTTCAGGGACCACTACGCTGCCTTCCCCTTCCCTAGGGTTTCTGCTGAGGCAGTTGGCGCAGCTTGCTAGGGGCTGTAGTGCCCGCAGACTAGGCCCATGGCCTCAGCTCGGAGATCACAGCCACCTTGCTCCGGGTGGATGGAGTGCAGGGGCGCATGCAACCAACCTGGAGCTCCAAGCTCCTGATTGGTGAGGGTATAGGAAGGGGGCGGGATGGACGGTGCGTGGGGAAGAGTTAGCGGAACTATGATCGACGTGCAGCAGTGACCAATGGGGATGCCTAGTGGGCGCACAGGCTGTTGTGGACCAGTGGGCGGGGTGGCCGGTGGCTTTGGATGTCGTGCGGAAACAAGCTGTGGGGCTGTACCAATTCTGATGGATATTCAGGAGGGCCAATAGTTCCGGGAAATTGGGAGGCGAGTGGCCAATGGCGACTGCGGCGAGGTAGCGCGTCCGTAGTCTCCGCAACTCTGTGTGGAAAACGGTGGGGCGGGGAGGTCGTGATGGACGGATGGATAGACCAATGGCTGCGGAAAACGGGCGGCGGGTAACCAATGGGAACGGCGAAGAGGGAGGGTGGGGCGACCGGAGGCTCGCAGCGCCGTGGGGGGGCATGATGGGGGCAGGGCGGACGTGACGGACGGGCGGAGGAGCCAATGGGCTTGGGAGGGTGGGAGGCAGGGGGCCAATGGCTGCGGCGCGGTCGGGGACAGGGAGGCACGGTGGCGCGGCTCTGTGCGGGAAGCGGCGGGGCGGCGGCGGTGAGACTGAGGTGAACCGGAGCGGCGGGCGGAGCCGGGTGGGTGCGGGTAGCGCGCGGGCGGAGGACGTGGGTCCCGGCGGGCGCGACCCGCGGTCCAGGGAGGCGGCGGGCCCTCCCCGGCCGCGGCCCTTGACGCGCGCCGCGGTCCCCTCAGGCTGCAGCTGTGGGTGCCGGACCGGGCGCGAGGATGGGCACGCAGGGCAGTCCGGTGAAGAGCTACGACTATCTGCTCAAGTTCCTCTTGGTGGGCGACAGCGACGTGGGCAAGGGCGAGATCCTGGAGAGCCTGCAGGACGGCGCGGCCGAATCCCCATATGCCTACAGTAATGGTGAGGCCGCGGGGCCGGGCCGCGCTCGGGCCCGGTTGCGCGGGCCCCGAGAGGGTGGCGACGGCTGTTTGCCCCGCGGTCCGAGGGCTGAGGCCGCCTGGCGCTGCCCTCCCGCAGCGTGCTGCCTGCAGGCACAGGCCTGTGGAGGTTTGTGGGGTGCCCTTTTTTACCGTGTCAACTCAGTGGAGGCCAGAGGCCAGGACGGAACAGCTGGACCAAGCCTTGGGTCAGCTCCAGGCCTGCTGGAGCTGAACACTGGGTCTGAGGCTGGGAGTCGGAGGGGTCCGAGGCACGGGTCCTGCAGGCAGCTTTCCCATGCGGACTTGGGGGCAAGGTCAAGGCCAAGTAGCTGGGGCTGCGTGCTGACCGAGCAGGGAGCAGGGGGGCCCTGCGGCCGCGTCCCGGCCTGGAGTCCCGCTGGGTGTAGTGGTATAGCCTGCGGTTCAGCTCCCCACCTTGCCCGAATGCTCAAATGGCCTGTCCCCACGGACAGATTGCTCCCCAGAGCTGGTCACCTAGTGCCCAAGAACGGACGCCTTGTGCTGGAGGGAGGTACCTTGGTAATGACGTTATAAAACGTTCTTTTATAACTTCCAGTGGGGTGGCTAAAATACACAACAATATGGATCGCATCACTAGCATTTGTTGAGCGTGCCTCTTCCTTTGGGTATTTGAGGTAGAGACGCTGGTTGTTAACAGCAACAGTGAGCTGATGTGATCAGCTCCCTCGGTGGTGGGGGCTTGGCCCCAGGCCAGACTGAGTGTTTCCTTACAAGATGAGGGACTGTGCTGATTCCAGATGGACTGGTGAGCAAGTCAACATCCAGGCTCTTCCATGCTCTTCCAGGCCCTTCCATGCTCTGGGAGTGCTGTCTACCTGATGGACTTTACTTCTCTTTGCTTTGTTTCCTGGGCTCTTGTCTGACTGCTCTGAGCTGACAGTCTTGCTGTTTGCTGAATTGTTTGCTTGTAAGCTGCTGGGAGTACAGATACCACGTCTCCCACTCTTTGTTGAGCTTGTCAAGGGTGCTGGGTTACCTAGACTGCCTCTCACACCCTTCCTCCAGGAGCAGCTTTGTTAGTGGATAGCAGCTCCAGGTTCTCTCTGAAGTTTGTGCTCTCAGTCTTAGCCTAGAGGAGGTGTTGCAGAGACAAGAGGGAAAGAGCCCTGGGTTTGTTTTTTAGGTTGGGGAGGGAAAGTGAGGTTCAGATGGTGAGCGGCCAACTTGCTTTTCCAGCAGTGCCATTCCTTTCTGGAGCCCAGCTCTGTGGAGGCCGATGGTGTGCATGTTTGTGCATGTTCAGAAGAGCGTGGGAGGGGATGGGCTTCATCAGGTGCACAGTGTTTTCCTGGGATGTTAATTTGTGCTTCTAAGGGTCATCTCAGCCCTGCTAGATAGCTTCCCTACTCCAGCCATGTGCCCACAGATACAGGCTAGAGACAGGACCTTTCTCTCTTTCCCCCTCCTTTCCTATCTCTTCCTTCCCTCCTTCTTCCTTCTTCCCTCTTTCCTCTTCTTTTCCTCCTTCCTCCTTCTTCCCTGCTTCCTCTTCCTTTGCTCCTTCTCTCCTCCTCCTCCTTCTTCCCCTTCATCAGATTATGGTGTATTGCCACACTTCCTATGACACCCTGACTGAGTGGGGCCAGTATTGTGTAAAGTGTGGAGACCTACCTACCTGGTTGTAAAGATGTCTGAGATTCACTGTGGGCTTGTCCAATAGAAGGGCCATCTACCAGAAAGGGTGAGGACAGCTTGCTCTTAGAAAGACTCCATATGTGGCCTGGCGCAGTGGCTCACACCTGTAATCCTAGCAATCTGGAAGGCCAATGTGGGTGGATCACTTGAGCTCAGGAGTTCAAGACCAATCTGAGCAAGAGTAAGACCCTGTCTCTACCAAAAGAGAAAAAAATTAGCCAAGCATTGTAGTGGGCACCTATAGTCCCAAACTCGGGAGGCTGAGGCAAGAGGAACTCTTTTTTTTTTTTTTTTTTTTTTTTGTAGAGACAGAGTCCCACTTTATGGCCCTCTGTAGAGTGCCGTGGCCTCACACAGCTCACAGCAACCTCCAACTCCTGGGCTTAAGTGATTCTCTTGCCTCAGCCTCCCGAGTAGCTGGGACTATAGGCGCCCGCCACAACGCCCGGCTAAGCAAGAGGAACTCTTGAGTCCAAGAATTTGAGGTTGCCATGAGCTGTGGCACCATGGCACTCTACCAGAAAAACAGAGTGAGACTCTGTTTAAAAAAAAAAAAAAAGAAAGAAAGAAAGTCTCCATGTGCTGTGAGGGCACGCTTAAAGTTCTCTGAAGGTGTCTTGCAACATTGAGTAGAGAAGGGAGAGCATCTGGGCTGTGGAAACATGCTCCCTGTATCTATGGGCCTTAAGGTTAAGAAATGCAGAGCAGTAGGAGTGGGTCTTTGTGGTCAGGTTGTGGGCTTGCCTACCCTAGGGGCTAGCACTCTTTTTTTTCTTTGAGACAGAGCCTCAAGTTGTTGCCCTGGGTAGAGTGCTGTGGCATCACAGCTCACAGCAATCTCCAATTCCTGGCTCAAGTGATTCTCCTGCCTCCACCTCCCAAGTGGCTGGGACTATAGGCGCTAGCCGCAACGCCTGGCTGTTTTTTGGTTGCAGCCATCATTGTTGTTTGGTGAGCCAATTTGAACTGCCAGCTCAGGTGTATGTGGCTGGCACCTTAGCCACTTGAGCCCCAGGCACCAAGCCAGGGAGCTAGCACTCTTAATCAGGGTGAAGTTGATGGATCTGAGAATACACAGGTTTCCTAAGGGAGACTGTTGGGTTTGGGAAGCTCTGGAGCAGCTACTTCTCAGGATTCAGCATTGCAAATTTGTTCGTCTTTGGGAGAGTCATGATAGCAGCTTTTGATTTCTGATCTTCTTATGAGATATATACATATATATTTTTTCCCCCTTTGTTGTCAGAAGCCTTCAGAGTCAGTGTTTCCAGGTTTCTTGTTTTTGGTCTAATCTTGCATGGCTCTTCTGACCAGGTAGCAGGTGACCTGTCACTGGTAGGTCCCCATCTGGTGAAGGGTATGCTGCTCCAACATGGCCCAAACCCTTCATGATCACAACTGGGTCACTTACCTGGCTTGAAGTCTTGTGTAGCATGTTCCTCGAACAGATATGTGAGCAAACATCATTCTCTCCAGCTTCACAAACAAGTGAGTCATGAAAAGGACCTTTTTTATTAGCACTGGCACCTAAAGCAGTGATGTGTGCCACACACCTAGCACCTGTCAGAGCCCCTGTGGCCGCTTCTATATTTAGTAATGTTGATGTATGCTGTTCTTTTGGATATCTGTAGATGTGGAAACCTTCCTCCCTGGAAAGGTTTTGCTTTCTTCTAAATACCCAGCAGTGGTTTTAGTACAGTGGTCTGTGCTCTCTTTTTTTTTTTTTTTTTTAATTTTTTTATTAAATCATAACTGTATATAATGATATGGTCTGTGCTGTCTTTAGCACAGAACAGAAGAACACTTTGTATAGAGATTCTACCTGGTACAGAGAACAACCATCGATTAGTCTTTTTTTTTTCTTTTTTTTTTTTGAGACAGAGTCTCAAGCTATTGCCCTTGGTAGAGTGCTATGGCACACCTTCGTGTGAGTGATGGGGGCCTCTAGCCAAGTACATTGTGGTTTGTATGCCCACATCCTAGAGGATGGGTTGAGAATGGGTTGATGAGAAGAATTCATGGGTATAACTTCATTTCTCTTTTCTGCTCCTTTGCGGTCAGTGCTAGTGGATACTGGTGAGTGATGCTCCTGTCCTTTGAGCCCAGGGAGTTGCAGGGAGAAAGAGAAGGAGGCAAATATGGACAATACAAAGTGAAGTTGAAGTTGTTGAAGTTTGCCATGGATGTTAGGCCTGATGGTCACTGAGATGTTTGTGGAGCCACACGATGCCTGCTATGTCCTGGAGGAGTGGGGACGCTGTGTGCCTGTGTCCCCATATGCTTTGGAGCTCTCTGCAGGAACCAAGGCCACAGGGCCACATCAGTGACCCAGAGGCCAAACCAGTATTCTCCCTGCTTCCAGCTCTGTGTTTTCACTGAACAGTTACAAGTGTTTCTTCTCATATGGCTTGAGGTTGCTTTCTCCCCTAGGTGACAAATTCAAGGAGAAACTAAATCTTCAAGTGCTTGTCTGTGTTGTTTCATTTTGTTGAGTGAAAATATATCTCTAGGCCATGCAGTCCGTGTGTGTCTTATCCATTGCATTATTTTCAACACTAGCTTTGCACATGGGAAGCACTGACTAAATTTGTACTTTTATTTTTTTGAGACAGAATCTCACTTTCTTGCTTCTGGTAGTGTGCTGTGGCATCTCACAGCAATCTCAAACTCTTGGGCTAAAGCCATCCTCTGGCCTCAGCCTCCCAAATAGCTGCAACTACAGGCACCCGCCACAGTGCCTTGGCCTCCCAGAGTGCTGGGATTACAGGCATAAATTTATACTTTTAGATGAATGAATAGCCTATGTGCCGCTTCACTGTACTAACTATTCCCTGGTGATGTTGTTCACACAGTTACCACACCAACTCTTTCAAGTCCTTAACTCTCTTTTTTTTAGAGACAGAGTCTAATTTTGTCGCCCTCAGTAGAGTACTGTGGCATCACAGCTCACAGCAACCTCCAACTCCTGGGTTTTAAGCGATTCTCTTGCCTCAGCCTCCCTAGTAGCAGGGACTATAGGCGCCTGCCACAATGCCCAGTTATTTTTTTATTGCAATTTGGCCCGGGGCATGGGGCCCGGGTTTGAACCCTTCTCCCTCAGTATATGGGGCTGGAGCCCTACTCACTGAGCCACAGGCGCTGCCCACAAGTCCTTAACTCTTTCAAGTCCTTTCTCTTCCGCTGTACTTGGGCACTTGTGTTTTGCTTATTTGCTCATTTTCTGGGGCAGTTTATTGGGGTTGGCCTCCCTCTGTTAGGTGCCGTTTCACCTCCTTAGTCTTTCCCCCTGTGGCTATAGACAGTTCACCAAGGCCTAGTCTTGACACTTTGTGTTTTTCTGCCTCATTTCATCCATTTGTTCCATCATCTATTCCTGGGTGTCTTACGATGCAGCAGGCACTGGGCCAGGAACTGAGGGTGCAGGAGAGAACAAAATAGAGTCAGTTTTTTCTTTTTTTCTTTTTGGTTTGAGGCAGAGCTGTCGCCCTGGGTAGCATACTGTGGCGTCACAGCTCACAGCAACCTCAGACTCTTGGACTTAAGCTATCTCTTGCCTCCTGCTCCTAAGGAGCTGAGACTACAGGTGCCTGCCACACCTGGTTGTAGTTGTTGTTTGGCAGGCCCAGGCTGGATTCAAACCCGCCAGCTCTGGTGTATGTGGCTGGTGCTCTAGCCACTTGAGCTACAGGCACTGAGCCAGAGTCAGTCTTTTCTTTTTTACAGTTTTGAGGAAAACAAGAAAGGGGACCTTGAAGTGAAGATGCATTGTGGCCAGCTTTGGGAAGTGCAGTGTGTGGGAGTCTGTAGGAAGGGTGTGGACGTGGGGGTCAGGATGATGGAGGCGAGCACCTGTGGTGGGTCCTGTGATGAACATGAGTAAGCTAGGCCAGTGGTGCTGTGACACGGGACCTGCTGGGGGTCACCAAGGTGCTCTGGCCCTTTCCCAAATTCCCTAAGTGGGAGTACCACTTGTCTTCTGAACTTAGAGATCCAGCCCGCTTCCTTCCAAATCTGCTGCTTTCCTGCCTTCCTGGGCAGACACCCTTGTCCCTGGTCAGAGGCTGCCTCTTCCATTTGCTCTGTGGCCTGAGTCCAGTCATCAAAGCCACCTCTTCTCCCTTCTCTGTGCTTCTCCTGCCCTTCCTGCCTCCCTACCAGCTGCTTTCAGTAGAGCAGGGCTGGAGAGCTCCCAGGGTCAGCAAACCACCAGTTTCTAGGAAGGTTTCCAGAGGCTACTCCTAGATCCGTCTTATGTGTGGAAAGATTGTATACATCTTTGCTGGAGATACTCACATTTCTGCTTGTTATGAAGATAAACCTGTCCCCACCTGAGGGGATGATGGGCTGGAAGGGACTGAGTCTCTATCTGGTTGAAGTTACCCTAATTGTGCTGCTTTGTAAGTTGTACTGCATGGTCTTTCCTAAATTTTCAGAAAACAGTTAAGTTAGTGGTAGAATGTTTAATTTTAAGTTTTCTCCAATCTTTGACACTTGCTGTAAGCTCTAGCAGATAACAGAGCAAATTGCATGGCAGGTACACAGCAGTGCCAACTGGGTCTCTCTTATAGGGTTGTGTGGTCAAAGTTGAAATTCTGTATTATGTACACATGTCATCTTTTCCATTGGCCCAGTTGCTTGTGGCTTGGATGATGAACTAAATTTAACAGTATTTCAGGAAGGAAACCATATCAGGGAGCTGAGAAGTGGGTGGGAAGGACGCAAAAGGAAGGATTAGAGTCCTTGCAAGTACTTTTGCGTCCTGTTCTGTTTGAAGATTGCAACTAGGAAGGTGAAAAATAGCTGGTCCCTGAAAAGCTACCACTTACCTAGGTCTGGAGACCATAAGTGAGTTGACATGGAGCAGGAAGGGGGTGGAGTCTCACCTAGGTCCTTTGTGCAGACAGTGCCCAGTATGCATGCCATGTACTGAGAGGTATTGTGACTTGGGGACCATGTTGGCAAGCATGTCATCCATCAGGCATTTGGGGAGAGTGACGAGGAAAGGTCTTCAGTGTCCATTGTCCTGGTGTAGAGAAAGCAGCAGAAAGAATGCAAGAAGAAGCTGGGCATGGAGGCTCACACTTGTGTTCCCAACACATCAGGAGGATCTCTTGAGCCTAGGAGTTTGAGGTTGCTATGAACGACACTGAAGCCACAGCATTTTAGCCTGGGCAGCAGAGTGAAACTCTGTCTCACAAAAAAAAAAAAAAAGAGAGAGAGAGAAAGAAAATAGAATGCAAGAAGAAACAAAAAGTACACCATTAGGATTTACTACCCTAGCAGTCAGGAAAACAATGTTCAAATCACAGAATCCAGGTTTTAGGGACCAGCAGCTGCAGGAGGAGGGCTGGCCGTGCCAACACTGAGGTCTGTGGGGTCATCCTTAGGGGCAGAAAGTAGGTGAAAAAGTGGCCCCTTCAGTCCTTTTGGTAGTGATGGTAAATACAAGAAAATAAGTGAACTCATCCACCTGGAATGATAGGCAAACTCTGATGTCTACAGTACACAGTTCTTTTTTACTAAGATCATAATATTGATCTATGGACATTTGTTCTCCAGAATGTAGAGGAGAGAGTGGGGCAATGGTGCCATGAAGGTCTTGGGGACCCAAGGGTGCAAACAGGAAGACAGTGGATGTGACCAGGTATTTTTGCAGCAGAGGGCTTTCTACCCATCAAGGTGCTACACGTTTTAATAGCAGGGAGATGATGGGGAGGTACTCGGGAGCAGCCAGGCCCTCAGGATGGTGCATAGGGAGTAGAGGTGTGTAGTGGCTTCTAGAAGGGTATTGTAACCAAGGTGTGCTGAAGGTGCCGTGTGAGAGAAGCCAGGAGCTGTGGAAAGGGCTGCTGGGTACAAGGAAGAGTTGGTCCTACATTTGTAAGTGACAGGAAGGAAGCAGAGTTGCCCGGCTCCTGGATGGCCTCTACCTTTTTCACAATGAATGTGGCCCTCAAACCAAGGAGTTTGAGAAGAATTTGAATCCCCAGGTGGGTAGCATGCTCCTGGCTACTTTGAGGAAGCAGAAGATGAAAGAAGACCTGCATATTAGAAATGATAGGCATTGAGTGATGCCTGTGGCTCAACGGAGTAGCCGCCCCCATATGCCGGAGGTGGCGGGTTCAAACCCAAACCCAGCCAAAAACTGCAAAAAAAGAGAAAGAAATGACAGGCATTTTACAATTTGTAAACATTTCTGGCTGGATGCCAGAACTTAGTGTCAACCCTGGACGGGGCCCTGTGCCAGTTGAGAACTGTTTGTGAGGTGGAGAAGCCATGCATCTTGGCTCAGAACACACGGCTGGTGGTTCTCAGGGGGTGGATGGCAAAGCCATTGCTGAGGTGACCACATTCCTTCCAGGGACACCTGGTAGTGTGTGTAATTCATGAGCTTCCTTCTCGTGGTCCCTATTGGGCTCTCGCCTGAATGATAGTAGTATCTGTCCCTTGGGTCAAGATGGAGTGAGTGCTTATTTGGGAGGATGGGTAACAAGGTAAATGACTTTGGGGATTCAAAACGCTTTGAATAGGCTTAGAGGACTGAATGAGTGCAGTGACACCAGGGTTGCTAAGGTTCTGTGCTAAAGTTCTAGAAAATCTCTGCTGCAGGAGAGGAGAGAGTGGTGCTACATATGTGGGACGCTGCTCTGCCTGTACTCCTGCAGCATCCTGCAGGCTAAGTTCTGCCCAAACCATGGTGGCAGAACCTATGAGCTGTGAGCTGGAGTCAGGAGAAGGGGAAGGACCTGATAGCTTGCTGGTCTCATCCCTAGTCGCTGCCCTGCGGACAGACATCTCTTTGGTCCTGAGACGTGTTTTCTCATGTATTCACTCGATTCTTAGCCTAGAGGGGTTATTGGACACCAAGTCAACTGATGTCAATGATTCTTGCCTCATTGTTTCACTTAGGGAGTGGTGGCTACCCATTGCTGCCACATCTCCTCCATCTGCCTGCTGGCTTGGCTGCTTTTGCAAATAGGCATTTCTTGGGTTTAGGTCAGTATGGACTCAGCAAGTTTTGTTCCTTCATCATGGATAACCCTTTCCTGTCTTTGGTTTGGCATTCATGTAGCCCCATTTTTTTTTTTTTTTGCCTTTTATTTATTTATTTCTATTTTATTTTATTATTATTATTTTTTTTTTGCAGTTTTTGGCCAGGGCTGGGTTTGAACCCACCACCTCTGGCATATGGGGCTGGTGCCCTACTCCTTTGAGCCATAGGCACCACCCTTTGTTTTTGTTTTTGTTGAAACAGAGTCTCACTCTGTCACCCTGAGTAGAGTACCATGGCATCATCATAGCTCACAGCAACCTCAACTCTTGGGCTCAAGTGATCCTCTTCCCTCAGCCTTCTGTGTAGCTGGGACTATAGGTGCCCACCACAGTGCCTGGCTGGTTTTTCTATTTTTAGTAGAGATAGGGTCTCACTCTTGTTCAGGCTGGTCTGGAACTCCTGAGCTCAGACAATCCACCCTTCTTGGCCTCCCGGAGTGCTAGGATTACAGGCATAAGCCACCAAGCCTGGTCCCTTGATACTGGGGCCTATGTCTTTGGCTGTGCCCTGTGTTCCCAGAATGTCCCCTGCTTTCTGGTGCAATCCAGTAAGTACTTCAAGCACATGTGGGTCTGCCTGCCCTGGAATTGGCTGTTTCTCTAAGGAGGCTGAGTTGTTTTGTAGGGAGAGCTTTTTTTTTTTTTTTTTTTGCAGTTTTTGGCCGGGGCTTGGTTTGAACCCGCCACCTCCAGCATATGGAGCCAGCACCCTACTTCTTTGAGCCACAGGCACCACCCTATTATATCAACTTTTTAAAATACTTTTATTAAGGGAGGCGCCTGTGGCTCAGTGGGTAGGTTGCCAGCCCCATATACTGAGGGTGGCGGATTCAAACCTGGCCCTGGCCAAAACTGTAACAAAAAAATAGCTGGGCGTTTTGGCGAGCGCCTATATTCCCAGCTACTTGGGAGGCTGAGGTAAGAGAATCGCTTAAGCCCAGGAGTTGGAGGTTGCTGTGAGCTGTGTGACACCATGGCACTCTACTGAAGGTGATAAAGTGAGACTCTGCCTCTATAGAGTCTCTACAAGAAAAACAATTAATTTTTATTAAATATGAAGTACATGCAAAATTATAATCATAATAATAACAGCATATGCAAAGCATAAAGAATAACAAGATGTGGGTGGCGCCTGTGGCTCAAGGAGTAGGGCGCCAGTCCCATATGCCGGAGGTAGTGGGTTCAAACCCAGCCCTGGCCAAAAAAAAAAGAATAACAAGATGAACATTCACCTGACCCATTGAGTTTAACAATTATTTTTTGTTTGTTTGGTTGTTTTGGGTTTTTTTTGAGACAGAGTTTCACTCTGTTGTCCTGGGTAGAGTGCCGGGTGTCATAGCTCACAGCAACCTTCAACTCTTGGGCTCAGGCGATCCTCTTGCCTCAGCCTCCCAAGAGCTGGGATGATAGGTGCCCACTACAATGCCTCGCTAATATTTTTCTTTTTCTTTTCTTTTATTTCTTTTCTTTTTTTGAGACAGTCTTATTATGTCGCCCTCGGTAGAGTGCTATGGTGTCACAGCTCACAGCAACCTCAAACTCTTGGGATTAAGCAGTTTTCTTGCCTCAGTCTCCTGAGTAGCTGGGATTACAGGTGCCTGCCACAATGCCCAGCTATTTTTTTTGTTGTAGTTGTCATTGTTTGGCAGGCTCCGGCCGGGTTCGAACCCGCCAGCCCTGGTGTATGTGGCCGGCACCCTAGCTGCTGAGCTACAGATGCTGAGCCAATTTTTTAGTAGAGATGGAGTCTCACTCTTGCTCCTGCTGATCTTGAACTCCTGAGCTCAGGCTGTCTTCCTGCTTCAGCTTTTCAGAGGGCTGGGATTACAGGCATGAGCCACTGCACCCAGCCACTCCTTTTATTCATTTTTTTTTTTTTTTTGTAGAGACAGAGTCTCACTGTACCGCCCTTGGGTAGAGTGCCATGGCGTCACATGGCTCACAGCAACCTCTAACTCTTGGGCTTACGCGATTCTCTTGCCTCAGCCTCCCAAGCAGCTGGGACTACAGGCGCCCGCCACAACACCCGGCTATTTTTTTTTTTGTTGCAGTTTGGCCGGGGCTGGGTTTGAACCCGCCACCCTTGGCATATGGGGCCGGCGCCCTACTGAGCCACAGGCGCCTCCCCTTTTTAATTTTTTTAAACAAGTGAAAAGCAGCCGTGCATGGTGGCTCACACCTGTAATCCTAGCACTCTGGGAGGCTGAGGCAAGTGGATTGCCTGAGCTCAGGAGTTTGAGACCAGCCTGAGCCAGAGCGAGACCTCCTCTCTAAAAAATAGCTGGGCGTGGTGGCGGGCACCTGTCATCCCAGCTACTTGGGAGGCTGAGGCAAGAAAACTGCTTAAGCCTAAGAGTTTGAGGTTGCTGTGAGCTGTGACACCATGGCACTCTGCCAGGGGTGACAAAGTGAGACTGTCTCCAAAAAAAAAAAAGAAAGAAATTTGTTAGGTAACTTTTCCTTTTCCAGGCACCAGTTTGCCACCGATCCAGTTTGCAGACGTGGGTCATTGTTTCTGAGAATATCCATACAGTGTAACATAACAGGGCTGGGTGCCAGTTCCCCGGAGCATGAAGACCAGGCCTCAGATGCTCAGCATTTGGGTCCCTACATCTCTCCAGGGACAGGCAGTGCCTTCCCTTCTGGCTCTGATCTGTGTTTAGCCTCACTTTGTAGGATAATTCAATCCATTCATCTTTAAAAGATCCATCTAAATTCAAAGTATATTAATACCTTTGAGTTTAATTTTTTAAAATCAGTTTATTGAGGTAATATATAATGTGCGCTTTTTTTTTGAGACAGGGTCTCACTATGTTGCCCTTGGTAGAGTGCCATGGTGTCACAGCTCACAGCAACCTCAAACTCTTGGGCTTAAGCAATTCTCTTACCTCAGCCTCCCAAATAGCTGGAACTAAAGGCACCTGCCACAATGCCCAGCTATTTTTTGGTGAAGTTGCCATCGGGCTGGTTTGAACCCACCACCCTTGGTGTTTGTGGCTGACGCCCTCACCACTGTGCTATGGTGCCCAGCCTAATGTGCCCATTTTAAGTGTACAGTTCTTTGAGTTTTGACAGATGTATACAGGGTGGCCACTCCCCTCATCAAGATATGGAATATTTCCACCCCTCCCAGAAAGTCTTTTATGCCCATATAAAGTCAGTTCCTCAGCCACCACTGGTCTGTTTTCTGTCACTATAGATTACTTTTCCTGCTCCAGATGTCATAGAAATTGAATCATACACTATATTCTTGTGTCTGGTTTCTTTTGCTCAGCATATTTTTGGAATTCATTCATGATGTACAAATTAGTAATTTAGGCTGGGTGTGGTGGCTCAAACCTATGAACTGGGGGGCCAAGGTGGGAGAATCACTCATGACCAGCCTGAGTAAAAGCAAGACCCTGACTCTACTAAAAATAGGACAATTAGCTTTGCACAGTGGTACACACCTGTAGTCCTAGCAATTCAGCAGGCTGAGGCAGGAGGAGTCCAGACGTTTGAGGTGGTAGGGAGATCTGATGATGCCACTGTAACTCTAGCCTGGACAATGGAGCAAGACTGTATCTCAAAACAAAACAAAACAGTAGTATTTATTTTTGAGACAGAGCCTCAAGCTGTCACCCTGGGTAGAGTGCCGTAGCATCACAGCTCACAGCAACCTCCAACTAACTCCTGGGCTCAAGCGATTCTCTTGCCTTAGCCTCCCAAATAGCTGGGACTATAGGCGCCCACCACAAGGCCTGGCTATTTTTTGGTTGCAGCCATCATTGTTGTTTGGCGGGCCTGGGCTGGATTTGAACCCGCCAGCTCAGGTGTATGTGGCTGGCGCCTTAGCTGCTTGAGCCACAGGCGCCAAGCCAGTAGTTTATTTTTTATTTTATTTTATTATTTATTTATTTAAAACAAGGTCTGGCAAGTTTTATTAAAGAAAAAAATACATGATTTACTTTTCACCGTCTGTTCTGGCATGCTTCTAATGATATCAGAGTCACCTGGATTGATGATGACCAGTGTGCATACTCTAGTATTTTCTACATGCTGTGCCCCATTCGATATTATTGCCACTTAGTGATTAACACCAGTTTTGGCTAACATGGCATAGTACTCTATTTCAGATTTCCTGAAAGCTGGGCAGTTGTTAGTAAGGATGACCACTTTTGCTTTGCCTAGTCTGATAATCTTCAAAGTGTGCTTGTACCCCAGCACATACTTTCCACTTTTCATAACAAGTTGGAGCCTTGAGTTGATTGACTCCAGCTACTTTTTTGTCTTCTTTGTGGCCACCATCTTCCTGCCTTAGATGCAGGACAGGCCCCAACCAAGACCAGCTGCCATGATGGCTGAGAGCAAGCTATTTTATTTTATTTTATTTTTTTATTGAGACAGAGTCTCACTTTGTCACTCTCTGTAGAGTACTGTTACATCATAGCTCACAGCAACCTCAAACTCCTGGGCTCAAGTGATTCTCTTGCCTTAGCCTCCCTAGTAGCTGGGACTACATGCACCTTCCACAACACCTGGGTTTTTTTTTTTTTTTGTAGTTTTTGGCCGGGGCTGGGTTTGAACCTGCCATCTCCAGCATATGGGGCTGGTGCCCTACTCCTTTGAGCCATAGGCACCGCCCTATTATTTTTTTGTTAAGCAGGTCCAGGCTGGGTTTGGACCCACCAGCCCTGGTGCATGTGGCCAGCTTCCTAACCACTGAGCTATGGACTCCCAGCCATTATTTTATTTATAAGAAATTGCCAAAGCATTTTCTAAAATAGCTCTATCATTTTGCATTCCCATCAGCAATGCATGAGAGTTCTAGTTGCTCCACATTTGTCAATATTTGATGTCAGCTGTTTTTCTCCCGGCTCCCAGATCTAGCAACCACTTATCTTAGTATTACAATAGACTGGTTTGCAATTTCTAGATCTTTTGTATAAATGGAGTCACACAGTGTGTAACTCTTTTGTGTCTGGCTTCTTTCTTTCAACACTTTTTTTATAAGAGATTCGCCTATGTAGTTGTGTGTACCTTAACTCCTTCTTTGTGTTGTATGGCTTTCCATTTGTGAGTACGACTAATGTAGCTATCTGTTCTTCTGTAGATAAGCTTTGGACAGTTTCCATGTTTGGGTCATTCTGAATAGTGCTCCTATGAAAATTCTCATATACATGTTTTTTGGTGAACACATGGACACCTTTCTGTTGGGGATATACTGAAGATTAGAAGTACTGGGTGGTGCCCGTGGCTCAAAGGTCACCGGCCCCATATGCCAGAGGTGGTGAGTACAAACCCAGCCCTGGCCAAAAACTGCAAAAAAAAAAAAAAAAAGAAGAAGTACTGGATGGGGGTGGCGCCTGTGGCTCAATGAGTAGGGCGCCAACCCCATATACCAAGGGTGGCGAGTTTGAACCCGGCTCTGGCCAAACTGCAACAAAAAAACAGCTGGGTGTTGTGGTGGGTGCCTGTAGTCCCAGCTACTTGAGAGTCTGAGGCAAGAGAATCGCCTAAGCCCAAGAGCTGGAGGTTGCTACGAGGTGTGATGCCACAGCACTCTACTGAGTGTGACAAAAAAATAGAAGTACTGGGTGGTAGGGTGTGCATATATTCAAACTCAGTACACTGCCAGTTTTCCAGAGCATTGGATGATTTCTTGTCTCGCCAAGAGGGAGTTAGAGTTCCCTTTGTTCTAAGTCCACCTTCCATTTTAGTGAAGCTAATCTGCTAGTGCCTGTTTCTTTGTAACAGCCATAGAACATTCCATCCTATAGAGACACTTTCTGTTTTAACTATTCCCCAGTGGGTAGATTTTTAGTCTGTATACAGTTTATTTTTATTTTTATTTTTTTTTGTAGAGACAGAGTCTCACTGTACCGCCCTCCGGTAGAGTGCCGTGGCATCACACAGCTCACAGCAACCTCTAACTCTCGGGCTTACGCGATTCTCTTGCCTCAGCCTCCCGAGTGGCTGGGACTACAGGCGCCCGCCACAACGCCCAGCTATTTTTTTGTTGCAGTTTGGCTGGGGCCGGGTTTGAACCCGCCACCCTCGGCATATGGGGCCGGCGCCCTACACACTGAGCCACAGGCGCCGCCCCTGTATACAGTTTATTTTTAATAAAAAATAAGTAAATAGCCTTTAGTTACTTTTGCACCTTTGTATTCCTTTTCTGTTATATTGTAACATTATTTCACACTTCTATGGGTTCTCATTCTGATGTGGATGTCCTTGTGCTAAAATCAAGGTGTTGGTGGGGACACTGCTTTTTGCCAACTAGAGGAGGATCTGTTTCCTTGCTCATGGGGTGATAGGACTGTGGTCCTTGTCTCCTTGCTGGCCGTAACTTGAGGGTCTTTCTCAGCTTCTAGGGCAATGTTTTTCAACCTTTTTTATCTCACAGCACACTTGAACCTATAAAGTTCTGTGGCACATTTAAATTATATTGATAAAAATACAGTTTAAGAATATACTTACTGTGTTTTGAACTTCTTTTGAAAATAATTATATTAATGATCTTTAAAATTTTTCTTTTTTTTTTTTGAGACAGAGTCTTACTATGTTGCCCTCGGTGGTGGGGTGCTGTGACGTCATAGCTCACAGCAACCTCAAACTCTTGGGCTTAAGCGATTCTCTTGCCATAGCTTCCCAAGTAGCTGGGACTACAGGCACTCACCACAGTGCTCAGCTATTTTTTGGTTGTAGTTATTATTGTTGTTTAGCAGGCCTGGGCCAGGTTCAGACCTGCCTGCCTTGGTATATGTGGCCAGTGCCCTAACCACTGAGCTACGGGCACTGAGCCAATCTTTAAAATATGTAATGGTACATCTAAGAGCTTCCCACAGTACACCAGTGTGCCGCAGAAGACCAGTTGAAAATCTCTGTTCTGTTTGAGACCAGCTTGAGTAAGAGTGAGACCCCATCTCTACTAAAAGTAGAAAAATTAGCCAAGTGTTGTGGCAGGTGCCTATAGTCCCAGCTACTCAGGAGGCTGAGGCAAGAGGATTGCTCGAACCCCTGAGTTTGAGGTTGCTGTGAGCTATGTTGATGCCATGGCGCTATACTCAGGGTGGCAGAGTGAGACTCTTATCTCAAAAAAAAAAAAAAAATGAAAAAGAAAAAGGAGTTTGAGACAGCCTGAGCAAAAGCGAGACCCTGTCTCTATTAAAAATAGAAAAATTGGCTCGGTGCCCGTAGCATAGCTGTATGCCAGAGCACTACATACACCAAGGGTTCCATCCCAGTTCGGGCCAGCTAAGCAACAATGACAATTGCAACAGAAAAATAGTCGCGCGTTGTGGGGAGCATTGTGGCGGGCGCCTGTGGTCCCAGCTACTTGGGAGGCTGAGGCAAGAGAATCGCTTAAGCCCAAGAGTTTGAGGTGTCACAGAGCTGTGACACCACCACACTCTACCAAGGGCAACATAGTGAGACTCTGTCTCAAAAAAAAAAAAAAAGAAAGAAAAGAAAAGAAAAACTGAGGCAAGAGAATCACTGCCTGAGTTGGAGGCTGCTATGAGCTATGATACCATGGTGCATTACCCAGGGTGACAGCTTGAGACTTTGTCTCAAAAAAAAAATAATAACAATTTTAAAAAAAGGGTTAGGCACGGTGGCTCACATCTGTAATCCTAGTACTCTGGGAGGCCAAGGTAGGTGGATTGCTTGAGCTCAGGAGTTTGAGACCAGCCTGAGCAAGAGTGAGCCCCTGTCTCTACTAAATATAGAAAAACTAGCCAAGTATTGTGGCAGGTGCCTGTAGCCTCAGCTACTTAGGAGGCTGAGGCAAGAGGATTACTTGAGCCCCAAAGTTTGAGGTTGCTGTGAGTTATGATGGCATGGTGCTCTACCCAGTGCACAGAGTGAGACTCTGGAAAAAAAAAAAGAAAGAAAAGAGAAGAAAAAGAAAAACAAGTGTCACCTGTGGTTCAAGGAGTAGGGCACCAGCCCCATATACTGAAGGTGGTGAGTTCAAGCCCGGCCAAAAAGAAAAAAAATCCGGCGCAGCCCCTGTGGCTCAAAGGAATAGGACGCCAGCCCCATATGCCAAAGGTGGCAGGTTCAAACCCAGCCCTGGCCAAAAACTGCCAAAAAAAGAAAAGAAAGAAAAAGAAAATCTCTGTTCTAGAGGTTGCCCACCCCACAGTCTTCACATAGGGCCCTTTGCTCCATCTGCAAAGCCAAGGATGGTGGGTCAGGTTCCTCTCACACTTTGAATCTCTCCTATCTTGGCCCTAACTCAGCCAGGACAGGCATTTAAGGACTCATGTTATTAATTGGTCCTACCCAGAAAATTCAGGATAATCTCTGATCTCAAGGTCCATACCTTAGTCTTTTCTTTAGAGTCCCTTTTGTCCTATAAAGTAACACATTCACAGGTTCTAGGGACTAGGACATGGACAGCACAGGAGGCCATTATTCTGTTGACTGCATCCTTTGAAAAGTTCTGTTTGTTAGGTTTTTGTTGTTGTTTTTTGTTTTTGGCCGGGCTGGGTTTGAACCTGCCACCTCTGGCATATGGGGCCGGCGCCCTACTCCTTTGAGCCACAGGCGCCGGCCTGGTTGTTAGTTTTGATAGATTTTTGTAGGCTTAGTGGCTGGGTCAAAGGAGGGTGTTTGTACCTTTCTATCAGGTACTGCTTGTTTTAGTTACCTTTTGCTGTTTAAGAAATTGAAATAGGGGCGGCGCCTGTGGCTCAGTCGGTAAGGCGCCAGCCCCATATGCAGAGGGTGGCGGGTTCAATCCCGGCCTCAGCTGAAACCAAGAAAAAAAAATAGCTGGGCGTTGTGGTGGGCGCCTGTAGTCCCAGCTACTCGGGAGGCTGAGACAAGAGAATCGCTTAGGTCCAGGAGTTGGAGGTTGCTGTGAGCTGTGTGATGCCATGGCACTCTACCGAGGGCCATAAAGTGAGACTCTGTCTCTACAAAAAAAAAAACAAAAAGAAATTGAAATAGGCTTGGCGCTTGTAGCACAGTGGTGATGGCACCAGCCACATACACCGAGGCTGGCAGGTTCGAACCTGGCCAGGCTAGCTAAAACAACAATGACAACTGCAACAAAAAATAGCTGGGCGTTGTGGTGGGCGCCTGTAGTCCCAGCTACTTGGGAGGCTGAGGCAAGAGAATCGCTTAAGTCCAAGAGTTTGAGATTGCTGTGAGCTGTGACGACGGCACTCTACCAAGGGCAATATAGTGAGACTGTGTCTCAAAAAAAAAAAAAAAATACTGGGCTCGGAGTCTATAGCTCAACGGCTAGAGCACCAGCCACATACATTGGAGCTGGCAGATTCAAACCCAGCCCAGCCTGCCAAACAACAATGACAGCTCCAACCAAAAAATAGCTGGGCATTGTGACGGGTGCCTGTAGTCCCAGCTACAGCTACTTGGGAGGCTGAGACAGGAGAATTGCTTAAGCCCAAGAGTTGGAGGTTGCTGTGAGCTGTGATGCTACAGCGCTCTACCAAGAGTGACAGAGTAAGACTCTGGTGTCATCCTTTTTTTTTTTTTGGCTGGGCTGGGCTTGAACCCGCCACCTCCGGTATATGGGGCCGATGCCCTACTCGCTGAGCCACAGGCACTGCCCCAGAGTAAGATTCTGTCTCAAAAATTAAAAAAAAAAAAGATAAAAGAAACTGAAATAAGCCAGGTGAGGTGGCTCACGCCTGTAACCCTACCACTCATGAGTTTGAGACTAGCCTGAGCAAAAAACTGATGTGAGAGGATCACTTTGAGCCCAAGAGTTGGAGGTTGTAAGCTATGACGCCACAGCACTATACCCAGGGCAACAACTTGAGACTCTGTCTCAAAAATAAATAAATAAACTGAGTAGTTTAAAACAACACTCATTTATTGCCTCACAGTTTCAGGAAATCTAGCACGGATTAGGCAGGCCCTCTGAGGGTCTCTCAGAGGCTGCAAATCAAGGTTTAAGCTGGGGCTGGTCTCCTCTGAAGCTGGGCTGGGAAAGTTCCCTTCCAAACTCAGCTCTTTGAGGGCAGTGTCAGCCATCCCCAGTACCTGGCCATGTGGGTCTCTCCATTGGACTGTGCACTTCATGGAGCCAGCAAGACCAAATCTCAGTCTCATGTAACATAGTCACAGAAGGGACACCCCTCACCTTGGCTGTGTTCCGTTGGTAGAAGCAAGTTTCAAGTCCCATCCACCCTGACCTGAAGTGCCTACCACACTGCTCAGCACTGTCTCAGTGAGCTGCTCACTGAAGACTTGTGGACTCCCCTCTTCTGTCACCAGGTCTGCATGCATTGTGGGAGAGGCAGGTTTCTTTGGCATAGGTGTGTGGGAGAGCAAATGTAAAGACCAGTTCTGGCAGTGTTGGCAGGAAGACTGTGTGGCTTCAGAGGGGGTGGCTGGGGTGGCTGAGTCCCACAGCACCTCTACACATCTACCTGCTTAATGGAAAGCTTTTTCTGGAATACCCAGACATTCCTCTTTTGCTTTTTGTCTATCTCTGGAAACTTGGCAGGAGCTTCTTTTGTCTCCCTAAGGAGTGACACATCAAGAAAAAGCAGCCACCTCCCCTGATGCTTCCATTTGCCTTGGACACTGTGTTAGGATCATGTGTGTGCACACTACGTCCAGACAGCCTGATGTGGGCCCTGCATCCTGGGAAGTAAGATCTGGGACTCCCAGGCTGGGCATGGTGGCTCACGCCTATAATCCTAGCACTCTGGGAGGCCAAGGTGTGTGGATTGCCTGAGCTCAGGCGTTCGAGACTAGCCTGAGCAAAAATGAGACTCCATCTCTACTAAAAATAAAAAACTGGGTGGAGGGCAGCGCCTGTGGCTCAGTGAGCAGGGTGCCGGCCCCATATACCGCGGGTGGCAAGTTCAAACCCAGCCCCGGCCAAACTGCAACAAAAAAATAGCTGGGCGTTGTGGCGGGCGCCTGTAGTCCCAGCTACTCGGAAGGCTGAGGCAGGAGAATCGCCTAAGCCCAGGAGTTGGAGGTTGCTGTGAGCTGTGTGACAAAACGGCATTCTACCGAGGGCAATAAAGTGAGACTCTGTCTCTACAAAAAAAAAAAACAACACAAAACTGGGTGGTGCCTGTGGCTCAAGGAGTAGGGCGCCAGCCCCATATACCGGAGGTGGTGGGTTCAAACCCAGCCCCTGGTCAAAAACTGCAATAAATAAATAAATAAATAAAAATAATAAACTGAGGCAAGATGATAGCTTGAGCCCAAGAGTTGGAGGTTGCTGTGAGCTATGGCCATGGCACTCTACTGAGGGCAACAAGTTGAGACTCTGTCTCAAAAAAAAGACATCTGGGTGGCAGCGCCTGTGGCTCAAAGGAGTAGGGCACCAGCCCCATATACTGGAAGTGGCGGGTTCAAACCCAGTCCTGGCCAAAAACTGCAAAAATAAAACAAAAACCATCTGGGACTGCCATGGAAAGTCATCAGCAGGGCTGCCTGCCCACATCCACACCCTCCCAGGGAGTGCTTCTGGCCCCACCCAAGAGAGCCCAACTTATACAGACTGAGCTACACAGCAGGAAAAACCTGTTGGGGTTGGATGTGTGGACTCCCTCTGTATGCAGGTCTTTCCCTTTAACGCAAGTTGGGCATTCCAGTGTCAGATGCTCAACTTAAATACAGCAAGGAACAGCCGTCAATTACCATTTTCTGTTTCATTCTTAATCTAGTCTTTTATTAATCATTTTTTGTTCAATGAATTTTTAATAAGTTATCTTGTAGCTTTTAATTATGTTGGAAAGTAGATGGATAATTTGACATTTGTTTCTTCTGAATCTCGGGCAGAATGAAACCGTGGCATATCTATTGTCTGTTCAGGGGGCACCCTCCTCACCCTGCTCCATTTAGGTTGTCCACACTTAGTTTGGACCAGGCATGTGAGGAATACTTCCCGTCCCCTGAAGCTGGGTGTCTGGGCTGGGTGGCATGTTGGGTTGAAGTAAATCAGCTGGGCACCAGTATCTCAGTGGTGAGGGTGCCGGCCACATACACCAGAGCTGGTGGGTTCGAACCCAGCCTGGGCCTGCTAAAAACAACAGTGACAACTACCACAAAAAAATAGCTGGGTGTTGTGGTGAGCACCTGTAGTCCCAGCTGCTTGGGAGGCTGAGGAAGAGAATTACTTAAGCCCAAGAGTTTGAGGTTGCTGTGAGCTGTGATGCCATGGCACTCTACTAAGGGTGACATAGTGAGACTCTGTCCCCCCCCCCCAAAAAAAGAAAAAATCCAATTTAAAAAAATTCAGCAGGCTTGGCGCCTGTGGCTCAAGCGGGTAAGGCGCCAGCCACATACACCTGAGCTGGCGGATTTGAATCCAGCCCGGACCCGCCAAACAACAATGATGGCTACAACCAAAAAATAGCTGGGTATTGTGGCGGGCGCCTATAGTCCCAGCTACTTGGGAGGTGGAGGCAGGAGAATCACTTGAGCCCAGGTGTTGGAGGTTGCTGTGAGCTGTGATGCCATGGCACTCTACCCAGGGCAACAGCTTGAGGCTCTGTCTCAAAAAAAAAAAAAAAAAATTCAGCAATCTTGATTTATATACCCAAAATAAAGCTGAGTGGTAAGATCATAATTAAACAGATATCTGAGAATTATGAGCTCTCTTTTTGGTGTATGTTTTTTACTCCTATCCTGATTACTTTATAATTCTCTAGGGGGTACAGTAAAGATGGATTTTCTTTGGGGTATATCTTCCTGACGGTCACAGACATGCTTGCATTAGTGGAGCCCTCTGAAGAAGGGGCAGATAGGCAAAAAGTGGGCTTTGTATCCTGCTCTGGACCTGTCAGGTGATTCCTGGCAGAAATCTGTGCCAGGTTTGTGCTAGTTTCTCTAGCTGCAGAATGTCCCTGTAAGCACACTGCTGCACACTGCTCACAACAGATTGTCCCTGATGGACTGGCTGAGTAAGCCCTAGAAACTCCCCCCTGGTGGCCAGATGTACTCCCAAGCAAAGAGTGGCCATTGCAGGCTTAGGCCCCACTTTCCTCCATTGCTTCCCCAGCCACTCTGCACTTACAGCCCTTAGGGAAATGGGTCTCCATGGGCGGGAACTTGGGTGCCATGGTCAACTCCCCAAATCACCAGGACATTAGTGACTGACAAACAGAGGCATAGAACAGCACCTGTGGCTCCCAGGAGTAGGGCACTGGCCCCATATACCAGAGGTAGCAGGTTCAAACCCAGCCCTGGCCAAAAACTGCAAAAACAAAACAACAAAGGCACACTTGGGAAGTCAAGTTTAGTGTCTTTTGGGTGCCTATTCCTCCTTCTTTCCTTCTCCATGCTTCTCAGAATCCATGCTATAAAATACCCGTTTGCAGCAACTGAGTTGCCAGCCAGGTGATTTCATGTCCCTGCTCCTCTGGTGGCTCCCCCACCTGAGCCTGGCAGCTGTTATGTGCTTAGATCCTCCCCTGCCTCTGCTGTAGTCCCGGAGCCTGGGAAGTCAGGACACCAGTGTAGACAGTCATGTGTGTGGCTCTTGTCCCTGTCAGATCTTGGGCCCTTCTGCATGTAGTTTTTAGTATTCCTTTTTCAGTCCTGCAAAGAAACAGTTTACACCTGGGCACAATGACTCGGGCCTATAATCCTAGCACCCTGGGAGGCTGAGGCGGGTGGATTGCTTGAGTTCAGGAATTTGAGACCAGCCTGAGCAAGAGCAAGACCCTGTCTCTACTAAATATAGAAAACCTAGCCGGGCGTTGTGGTGGGCGCCTATAGTCCCAGCTACTTAGGAGGCTGAGGCAAGAAGATCTCTTGAGCCCAAGAGTTTGAGGTTGCTGTGAGCTGTGATGCCACCCCTCTACCCAGGGCACAGAGAGTCTGTCTCAAAAAAAAAAACAAAGAAAAAAAAGAGCTTACAAATGTATATCCTACCTTATACTCATAAAACATTTACATTTACATACATGTCTATAAGATGAGGAAGAAATGTGCATGATTTATAATAAAATCATTTGTATTTAATTAAGTCAGGGCTTGGATACAGAAACTGAGAAGGCAGCAGGCAAAGTATCTCTGGTGTTGGTGTTATCAGAGTAGTGAACAACTCTTGGTAAAATTATGAGCAAATTAAGACATAGTCCCTCAGGATTGACTTGGTATTGGTATTGCTGGGAGATGCAGTTTTAAGATAGAACAGATTTGGGTGGTGCCTGTGGCTCAGTGGGTAGGGTGCCGGCTCCATATACCAAGGGTACCAAGGGCGGCAGGTTCAAACCTGGCACTGGCCAAACTGCAACAAAAAAATAGCTGGGTGCCTATAGTCCCAGCTACTCGGGAGGCTGAGGCAAAAGAATCGCCGAAGCCCAGGATTTGGAGGTTGCTGTGAGCTGTGATGCTACAGCACTCTACCGAGGGCGATAAAGTGAAACTGTCTCTTCTTTTTTTTTTTTTTTTTGTAGAGACAGAGTCTCACTTTACTGCCCTCGGTAGAGTGCTGTGGCGTCACACGGCTCACGGCAACCTCCAGCTCTTGGACTTATGTGATTCTCTTGCCTCAGTCTCCTGAGTAGCTGGGACTACAGGCGCCCGCCACAACACCCGGCTAGAAACTGTCTCTTAAAAGAAAAAAAAAAAGAACAGTTGTGTGCATAGCAGAGAGGGGAGCTGTATCCAGGGGCCATGAGGACTCTCCCTGGACTGTGGCCATGGATTTTGGGGGGCAAGACACTTGGCCCACTGTGTTCAGTGATCATAGCCACTGTTAGTGAGTGTAAATTGTTTTTTTTTTTTTTTTTTGCCAGCGCTGGGTTTGAACCTGCCACCTCTGGCATATGGGGCTGGTGCCTTACTCCTTTGAGCCACAGGCGCCACCTGTGTAAATTGTTTTGATAGTGACATTGTTTAGTAGGAATCTGAAATTCTTCCTCACCAGTATTCAGTGAGAACCTCAGCAGGTCCCACAGGGAAGAGCTCAGGGCACCTCATGGGCTGTGGCTCCCCCACCCACTGCAAAGCAGAGGCTTGCCACCCTCCAGGAGGCTAGGGGAGTCAGGCCCTAGAGGCAGCTGTCTCCAAGTCATGAAAGCACAGGGGACCTTCATGCTGGTCAATGGGAGAGCCTGCCCAGAGCCTGGGTATGGATGGTGCTTCCAATTGGTGGCAATCAGATGGGGTATCAGCACAGGCTTATTTATGCCCCAGGCCTGTTGGTGATGAATTTGGTCTCTTTAGGCTTCTCTAGGCACAGCTCTGTCACAGCAGCTGTGGCTTTGCCTGGGGGCACAGCGCCATCTAGAGATGACTTAATGGCAGGGCAGCTCCTTTTGAGGGGCACTGGGGCTTGGGGAAGTCCTAAGAGCAGTCAGTGTCAGCATTGTCTCCCTGCACTGGGTTTGCTTGGCTGATCCAGATTCTTGCGTGGAAGTGATGCTGGTTTTGAGGAGCACTCACGGCCTTTGTGGGAATGCCCATTTCCAACACAGTCTTCTTGCCTGGGTTTGTTTCTCAGGAGTTGTAATCACCAGGACCAAAAGGTTGTAAGTCCTGGGCCAAAGGCTTCTCTATTTGTGCTTCCTGTTTGGCACAATTCCAGGAGCTTCCACCCAAAGAAGCTGGAGAGGGAGCTGGGGAGAAGGGGTTGCAGGAAGGTGGTGGATGGGCCTTGTGTATTCTTTTTTCCTGGAGAGTGTTTTGTTTTGCTTCAGAACATGCACAAGACAACTTTCTCTCAAGTTTTTAAATTGTGTAAATACAGTATAAATTTTTTTTTCTTTTTTTTTTGTAGAGACAGAGTCTCCCTCTATGGCCCTCAGCAGAGTGCTGTGGCCTCACACAGCTCACAGCAACCTCCAACTCCTGGGCTTAAGCAATTCCCTTGCCTCAGCCTCCTGAGTAGCTGGGACTACAGGCGTCCGCCACAACGCCCGGCTATTTTTTGGTTGCAGTTTGGCCGGGGCCGGGTTTGAACCCGCCACCCTCGGTATATGGGGCCGGCGCCTTACCGACTGAGCCACAGGCACCGCCCAATACAGTATAAATTTTAAGTGTGCATCTCAGTGGTGTTAAGTCCATTCACTCTGCTGAGCACTATTACTTTCTACTCCCAGCAGTGTCTGAGGGCTCCATAGCCTTGCCTGCACTTGCTGTCACATGTTCTGCTGTGATGTGGGAATGAAGTGTCATTTTGATTTTCGGTTCCCTGATGGTGAATAATGCTGAGGCTCTTTTCCTAAGCTTGTTGGCTATTTAGATATCTTTGGGGGAAAACCTACTCGAGTCCTCTGCCCTTTTTAAAAAAAATTATGATTTTCATTTTTTCCCAAGAAGACAGTTTTTCTTCCATCCTTAGGGACTCAACTCCTTACATGGGCTTTGGCAGAGATCCTGGGACAGCGTGTGCAGATCTAAGTCAGGGTGGACCTCATGAGAGTTTTCCTGCATGCTACACTGTACATGCCATGGCTCACTATGCATAGTGATGTCAGGCCACACAGCTCAGGAAGCACACAGGCATAGAAGACATTCACTTCAGAAAGGTCCCCAAAGGGCTGTGGCCCCTACTGTATTTCTGAAGACAAACTTGTTAATGGCTTTGTCGTTGGGCATGTCGTGGGAGCAGTTCCTGAGGTCAGACACACACTGCAGCCCTTTTTGGCACAACTATGGTTCCTTCTTTTCTTTGTCATTTTAGAAGCAAGGATCCAAGAGAGGCTGCCCATTTTTTAATCAGAATGTTTTTGTTGTTGTTGTTGATTTGTAGGGGTTCTTTATCCATTTTGGACATCAGTCTCTAATAAGATGTATGATTTGCAGATTATTCTCTTCCATTTTCTCATTTCATTTTTCACTCTGTTGATAGTGTTCTTTGAAGCATGAGAACCAGGTTTTAATGTGCAGTTAGGAGTTGGCCAGGCAGAAGGATAATGCAGGCGGAAGCACTGATGCCTGAAGAAGGGTGACTGCTGCAGGCAAAGACACCACGTGGTCAAGCTTGCAAGGGTGAACCCTGCAAATAGAGACAGACACTCTCTGTGAGAGAGCACCAGTAGTTTAAAAAATGCCCATTTCTAAGCCCTCTTGGAGCAAGTGCTATAAAAAGGCCAAATGTTTTAAGGCATGGGGAAGGGACTGTGCTTTTAGGAAAATTTCAGATGTCCCATAAACCAGTTTAAGGTGTTTATATGTAAATTAAGTATCCAACACTGTCTGTTTCTACCAATTTCTCTTGCACTGACCTTTTCCCATAAAACTGTAAAAAAATAAAAACTAGGCTCGGTGCCTATAGCTCTGCAGCTAGGGCACCTGCCACATACACCAGAGGTGACAGGTTCGAACCCAGCCTGGGCCTGCCAAACAACAATCACAACTCCAACCAAAAAAAAAAAAATAGCCAGGCGTTGTAGCAAGTGCCTATAGTCCCAGCTACTTGGGAGGCTGAGGCAAGAGAATGGCTTAAGCCCAGAAGTTTGAGGTTGCTGTGAGCTGTGACACTACAGCACTCTACCGAGGGTAACATAGTAAGACTCTGTCTCAAAAAAAAGAAAAAGAAATAAAAACTAAAGAAATGGAGAGGTCTCCAGAGAAATAGCAATTGAAAAATTACTGTATCGGGCGGCGCCTGTGGCTCACTCGGTAGGGCGCCGGCCCCATATACCGAGGGTGGTGGGTTCAAACCCGGCCCCGGCCGAACTGCAACAACAACAAAAAAATATAGCTGGGCATTGTGGCGGGCGCCTGTAGTCCCAGCTACTCGGGAGGCTGAGGCAAGAGAATCGCTTAAGCCCAGGAGTTGGAGATTGCTGTGAGCTGTGTGATGCCATGGCACTCTACTGAGGGCCATAAAGTGAAACTCTGTCTCTACAAAAAAAAAAAAAGAAAAATTACTGTATCCTCAGTAATGCTCCAAGCACACTTCAGTTGTCAGTACCTGGGGGCAATAGCAAAACCAAGAACTCGGAAATACATTAGCCTTTAAGAGTTCAACTTCAAAATTCATACTAAGTAGATCAGAGTGGAGATAAACTGTTGTCTGAGTGTGCTGGACTCATATTTTACCTGCTTCCCATTAAAGAGCATTTCCTAGTGGAAGTACTCTGGGGCCAGAGCCCCTTGAGGGAAAAGGCCCAATGCCTGGCACCCAGCACAGCCATGAGGAGCCCTGTTCCTGATAGGAGCATGTCTGTTCCCTGATGCCCTGACCCTGTTCTGGGCATGTGGAACTGGGCAGGCTGGGTAGCAAGGCCTCAGCCCTCTGCTTCCTTGCAGGAATCGACTACAAGACGACCACCATCCTGCTGGACGGCCGGCGTGTTAAGCTGGAACTCTGGTGAGTGGGGCAGCGGGGAGTGGGAACCTAAGAAGGGAGGACAGAGTCCTGTGTATGTTTCACTTGGAATAGCCATTTAAGTAGACCTTGTGTAAATGTGGAGTAGGTTGTGCTCCATGATGCAAAACCCAGAAAGCCCAAGGAGTCTAGTTCTGGTGGAGTCCACCTCCCTTTTTGCCCACAGAAGCCTTTTCCATTACAGTGGGGCTGTGCTTCCTTTCCCCTTGCCTTTTGCCTGCTTCCCATTATAGAGCATTTCCTAGAACTTAACGGTCAAGGCATAAATTCCCTCAGGTTTGGAGTTGTCCAGCCTGGCAGGATGATCTCCTAGGGCTCTCAGGCCCCTGTGGGGGGCTTACTCAGCAGGTGGATGGAGGTTGGCCCCTTTGAGCCTGCCAGCTTGGTGCCAGTGTCTGTGCAGATGCCTCTCCATAGCCTTCTTGGCCTGCTATGGCCTCCTCCATCTACCCTCCCCAGGGTGTTCATGGCAAGTTTCCCACAAAGGTCATAGTGTGAACGCTGGAGGGTCCACAGCCATGGCTATCCTGATACCTTTCCCCCATGTGTTCCAGGGATACGTCAGGCCAGGGCAGGTTCTGTACCATCTTCAGGTCCTACTCCAGGGGCGCACAGGTGAGACCAGCAGCTTCTTTTGTCTTCTAAGTGCATGATTCTCCTCATTACCCTGCCAAGACCCCCAGCATTTTGTGCCCTTTTTTTTTTTTTTTTTTTTGGCCGGGGCTGGGTTTGAACCCGCCACCTCTGGCATATGGGACCAGTGCCCTACTCCTTGAGCCACAGGTGCCGCCCCCTCCTTTTGTGCCTTTCTAAGGATATTTTGACATGTCAACATGAAGTTTTCCTCAATAGCCCGTTCTTGTTGGGGGAAGGGCATGCCTTCCTGGGGCCCTCTCTGAACTCTGGAGCCTCCCTTCCCCAGACCCTTGTGTGCACAGGGGGCACCAGGGCTCCTGACGTGCCTGTGTTCAGCATCCCCACATAGGCTGTTGCTGTCCTTATAGCCATGGCCAGTGATCATCTGAGTGACTCAAGGGTGTGCCCTGAGCCCAGTGAGGCCCTACATCCTTCCCGAGCTGTGGAATGCAGTTCATTCTCCGTTTTCACTGGAAGCCAATGTTGGCTTCCCCATTTGTCTATTCAGAACTCCCACATATTGAGTTGCAAGGCTGTTGGGGATAGGGTCTGGCTATCTCCCAGGGATGGCTGGAGCTGGACTATGCTCCAGGACTCTTTGCTGCAGACTAGAAGCTTTGAAGAAGGCTCTGTATGAGTGGCTATAGCAGACCGACAGGAAAAGGGCCCAGTGACAGCAAAGAGCAGGATACAGGGGGCTTCCCTGGGCTGCCTGGGGGAGAGCACCCAAAAAGGGTGGTCCTGTGCAGGGCGAGTATGCTGCAGTACACTCAGGGCCATGTGTGCATGGGCCTATGTCCAGTGTGAGGGCACACTCAGTTACCTTCTGTGTCCCCTGTGCTCCCCACCAGATATGCTTATATGTGATTCTGAGAACAGAAGGCTGGTAGGTAGTCGAAACCCATGTGAACAGATTGCTGAGGGTTTGAATGAAGGTCAGTCCTGTCTGTGCTGCACAGAGACTTCTAGAAGAGCCAGATGAGACCCTCAAGGGTCAGACTGCACCCTCAGGCAACCTGCTTAGCCTAGGGCAGCATCTCCTCGTGCAGGACCAGAGGTCATACTTAGGTCTGGGGTCTGGATGCCTTCGGGGATAAAGTCAGGTATGTGTTTTGTGTTTCTAGCTCAAGGTAGGTCTATTCTAAGCAGGCTCATGGCCCACTGTTTGTGGAGCTTTGTCCCCTTGCAAAGGCATCTTTCCCTGATTTTCTATACTGTAGTATAGTGTCAGCTCTTTGCTGTCTCCTTTGCTGAGGGTAGGCAGAGGACTCCAAGGCTGGGCAGGGCAGCATCTTGTACTGGGAGTTCTCACAGAAATGTTGGGGATTCATCTCAAGGGAGCAGAATGGTCTAGGGCAGTGGTTCTCAACCTGTGGGTCACAACCCACAGGAACTATATTAAAAGGCCATGGCGGGTGGCGCCTGTGGCTCAACGGGTAGGGCGCCGGTCCCATATGCTGGAGGTGGCGGGTTCAAGCCCAGCCCCAGCCAAAAATAAAAAAAAAAAAAAAAAAAAAAAAAAAAAAAAAAAAAAGGCCATGGCATTAGGAAGGTTGAGAACCACTGGTCTAGGGGCTCCCAACTCCTGGGCTCCTTTGCTCAGCAGGTGCACCTGGGTAGCCAAATTTCAGATAGTCAGGTGGCAGGAGAACTCTGAAGTGCCAGCAGAGTCACTACTGCTTCTATTGCCACAGTGAGGTTAGCTCAAGGGGAAGACTACAGCAGTCCTTGCAACCCTGAGACCACTGTGGAGAATGAGAGCTGACACGGAGCATGGCAGGTAGAGAAAGCACAGGTACACAGAGTGTGTTCCAGGGGCCCCTTTCTGTCTTTCAGAGAAGGAACTGTGGGCACAATTTGATATCTGCAAAAAAGGTTATCTATTGTCTTCTTTTTGCTTTTAAGTATTTCCTAATTTTTCTTTCTTTTTTTTTTTTTTGTAGAGACAGAGTCTCACTTTATGGCCCTTGGTAGAATGCCGTGGCATCACACAGCTCACAGCAACCTCCAACTCCTGGGCTTAAGCGATTCTCTTGCCTCAGCCTCCCGAGTAGCTGAGACTACAGGCGCCTGCCACAACGCCCGGCTATTATTTCCTAATTTTTCTACAGTTAAAACATATTGCCAGGCATGTTGGCTCATGCTTATAATCCCAGCACTCTGGGAGGCCAAGGCAGGTGGATTGCTTGAGTCCAGGAGTTCAAGACCAGCCTGAGCAAGAGTGAGACCCTGTCTCTAAAAATAGCCAGGCATTGTGGCGGGCACCTGAGGTCTCAGCTACTTGGGAGGCTGAGGATCACTTGAGCCAAGAGTTTGAGGTTGCTGTGAGCTGTGATGCTAGAGCACTCAACTGGGGTATCTCACAAAGTGAGATTCTATCTCAAAAACAAACAAAAAAAACACCAAAAAATGTATTACTTTACTTTCTTGCAGTAAAAACAAACAAAGGAGGGCAGTTATCTTGGGCTGTGATAACAAAGGATTATCTGGAAATACTGAGAAAGGCAAATAAGAAGTTGCACCTGGCAGGGCCCAGCTGTTAAGTGTCCCCTGCTGCAGAACAAGGAGGGAGGAACAGATCACGGGCAGTAATACCTGTTCATTGACATGAGAACTGGGAAAAATCCATCTCACAAGTTCTATATTTGCTAGGCTGTAAGTTTTTTGGAAAGTAGATTGTGTGTTATCATATCTGTATTGTCACCAAAGTGTCTAGCACAACCGGTTATTTTGTTTGTTTTGCTTTGTTAATTCTGGAAGTTCTGACTGGGTGCCAGTGCTCAGTGGTTAGGGCGCTGGCCACATGCTCCAGGGCTAGTGAGTTCGAACCTGGCCAGAGCCTGCTAAACAAACAAACAACAACAAAAAAAAAATCTGGAATTTCTTAGTTGTTGTCATTTTCTGGATAAGAGGAACTTGTTATGAACCCTAGGTACAAGTCTTAGGTCTGGGCATGGATGTTTTTCCCGTGGGCCTTGCCCACGGGAAAAACAATGAAACACCTGAGCTGGGAAGCTGGGCCTCTGGCCATTTTGGCTAAGCATTTGCTTTACCCTGGAATCCTGACCTGTGTCCTTTCTGTGGTGATTAGCAATGAGGAGGCCCCCAGAGCAAGTGCAGAGCCTGATTTTCTGTTAAGAGTGGAGAGGCCGTGGGCAGCGCCTGTGGCTCAGTGAGTAGGGCGCTGGCCCCATATACTGAGGGTAGCGGGTTCAAACTTGGTCCCGGCCAAACTGCAACAAAAAATAGCCGGACACTGTGGTGGGTGTCTGTAGTCCCAGCTACTCAGGAGGCTGAGGCAAGAGAATTGCCTAAGCCCAAGAGTTGGAGGTTGCTGTGAGCTATGATACCATGGCGCTGTACCGAGGGGGACAAAGTGAGACTCTGTCTCTTAAATAAAAAAAAAATAGAGTGGTGAGGCCTTGGTTCCCTGAGGGCTTGTGTCTTACAAATGGCATTAAGAGAGTTCATTGGCCACCCTCTCACTTTTGTCGCCTGTCCTACAATGGCAGTCTTGAAGCTTGTACCATGAGTCCCTTCACATTCCACTAAAGAGCCAAAGGCTTCCTTCACTTTGTGGACTGTGTTTGAGTGTTTTCTGTTGATGGAGTCTGAGGTGGCCCTTCGTAAAAGCCCATGCCACCCACTAGGTGAGTCCCTGGGGCTCGGAAAGGAGGGGTATGGTCAAGTTTGGTGGTGTCTTCATTGTGGCTGGGTCAGTGGGATGTGCTGTCCCATTAGTTGAGAGTTTGGGAGTCAGCTGGTTTAGTAGCAGGGAGGGTGTTGTCCTGGGGCTACCCATCCTTCATGACAGAAAGGTTGATCTGTTTTACAAAACAGAGTTTTGTATAGATGATACAAGATGTACCTTAAAATTGAGTAAGTATGATTAAGATACCAGCATGCACTTGTCAGTGGGCAGACAGGCAGATACTAGCTACCCAGTTACTCCTGGGTGGGTACTGGTATGTGCAGGGGAGAGCTGGTATTAATTTATGCCCTAGAATACTAGTTTGTGTTTTAAAAAAAGGAGCATGTATTATGTTTTTGTTTTTATAGAGACAGAGTCTCACTTTATTGCCCTCAGTAGAGTGCCGTGGTGTCTCACAGCTCACAGCAACCTCTAACTCCTGGGCCTAGGCAATTCTCCTGCCTCGGTCTCCCAAGTAGCTGGGAATACAGGCGCCCGGCACAACGCCGGCCATTTTTTTGTTGCAGTTGGGCTGGGGCCTGGGCCGAGTTTGAACCCACCACCCTCAGTATATGGGGCTGGCACCCCACCCACTGAGCCACAGGTGCCGCCCATATTATGTTTTTAAATATAGAATGTGGAAGTGTTGATTTGCCCTTTGTTCTGCCTCTTTGAGATACATGCTTCCAGACTAACCAAGAAATGGCCTTCTGCTCACTTGCCTTAGTGTTCAAATATCACGGGAATAGCAGTGTTTACCACAGAACATACAGGTCAACATAAAAAACTAAAAATCGGGTGGCGCCTGTGGCTCAGTGAGTAGGGCACCTGCCCCATATACCGAGGGTGGTGGGTTCAAACCCAGCCCCGGCTGAACTGCAACCAAAAAATAGCCAGGTGTTGTGGCGGGCGCCTGTAGTCCCAGCTGCTCCAGAAGCTGAGGCAGGAGAATCACGGAAGCCCAAGAGCTGGAGGTTGCTGTGAGTCCTGCGACATCATGGCACTCTACCGAGGGCGATAAAGTGAGACTCTGTCTCTACAAAAAAAAAAAAAAAACTAAAAATCACCCCCTGTCTTTTCACCATTTGTTGCATGCCCATCTAACCTTTTTTAGTGTCATGTATTATATGTTTATATCTCTTTTACACCTTTATTTTTAAAAAGTCATGTACATAATGTTTGGGATTTTCACCTCAGAATTTATCCTGAATTTTCCCATGATCACCAAATAGATTTCTAAAGTATGCTTCTGTGTACATGGTGTGTTTTCCTCAACTTACTGAGATACTTAATTTGTGTGTTTGTGTTTCTGTGAACAACGCTGTGCTGAGCATTAGAGAGCAGACTATATCATGATGCTTTATCGTGGTTATACATGAGAGAGCTTCATTCACTGTGCCCTGAGCTGCAGGGCTGACTCTCAGGGGTGTATTTATTTATCTTAAAGTTTACCTTTTATACCACACCAACTGGCTTCTGGCTGTGGAGTTTGAGTTGGTGGGTCTCTTTCCTGCCTCCCAGGAATTCCTCCCAGCTTCCGGGGCTGCCCAGCTCCAAGCAAAGCCTATCCTAATTGAAGGAGCTTGCAGGACTAAGGATTACTCATTTTGACCTTTGTCTTAATAAGACCTGAGAGCTATCCTTAAGACTACAGAAATCAAAAGATGGTTGGTGTTTTTTTTTTTTTTTTTCGATTGTTGGAGATTCATTGAGGGTCCAAAGAACCAGGTTACATGGATTGCTTTTGTTAGGTGAAGACCCTCTTATAATCATGTCCCATCCCCAAAAGGTGTGTCGTCCACTGTGACCCCCAACCCCCAAAAAGATGGTTTTAAGAAACTTTAAGGTTAGAGGGAGGGTAATGGGTGGGGCCACACCTACAGTGCATCATAGAATGGGTACAGGCGAAACTTACTAAAGGCAGAATACAAATGCCTACATACAGTAACTAGGAAAATGCCATGAAGGCTACATTGAACAATTTGATAAGAATATTTCAGATTGTATATGAAACCAGCACATTGTACCCCTTGATTGCACTAATACACACAGCTATGATTTAACAATTAAAAAAAGAGGATGGGTGGTGCCTGTGGGTCTGTGAATAGGGCGCCGGCCCCATATGCCAAGGGTGGCGGGTTCAAACCCAGCCCCGGCCAAACTGCAACAAAAAAATAGCTGGGTGTTGTGGTGGGCGCCTGTAGTCCCCGCTGCTTGGGAGGCTGAGGCAAGAGAATCGTGTAAGCCCAAGAGTTAGAGGTTGCTGTGAGCCGTGTGACGTCATGGCACTCTACCCAAGGGCGGTACAGTGAGACTCTGTCTCTACAAAAAAAGAAAAAAGAAACTTTAAAATTTCTAATTTTGAGATGGACCATGGCTGCTTCCTTCAGTCTCAGCTCCTAACTTACTTCCTTCCTCCCTACCTCCCTTCTTTTTGAGACAGAGTCTCACTTGGTAACCCTTGATAGAGTGCCATGGCATCTTAGCTCACAGCGACCTCAAACTCTTGGGTTAAAGTGATTCTATTGCCTCAGCCTCCCAAGTACCTAGACCTATAGGCTCCAGCCTCAGCACCCGGCTATTTTTTTAGAGACAAGGTCTCGCTTTTGCTCAGGTTGGTCTCAAACTTGTGAGGTCAGGCAATCCACTTACCTCGGCCTCCCAAGTGCTGGGATTACAGCTGCACTTTTCTCTTGCCTCCATTATGTGGTGGCTTCTTCCGTTAGCCTGGAGTAGCGTGAGCCCAGGCTAGGTGGAGGGTCTGATTCCTGAGCCTCCTTTAGGGTAAAGTTTGAGGCCAAGAGATGGCATGTGGGGGGAGATGTGGCTGAGTAACTAGCAGTGTGCGCCCACGTGGTGCTTCCAGAGAACCCACAACAGTGTCACTGTGCAATATTCAGGGCAGATGGAAACAGCCCAGAGCTGAGCTCTGAGTAATTGGTCTCTAAGGGATGTGGCGGGAAAGCCCCGTGGCTAATCCTGTTCTGCCTGGCTAGGGGAGCTTTACAAAACTGCTTTCAGGGTGACTGACATTCTGTTCTGCAAGTTTTGGATTGGAAAACTCAGAGATGTCCCCACTCAGCTCTGCCCCAGGTACCCCCAGGGCAGAGTTCACTGATGGACTTGACTTCCATAACTGCAGCATCAGGCTTGATGTCCCCAGGAGGCCAGGCCCCTCATCTGCCTGCCCAGGCCAGGGGCTGTAGCCCCCACACAACAGATCTGGATGTGCATGGTTTGGCTCTTGGCCTGCGTGGTTTTCAAATGATTGCAAGGTGATACTTATGTGCTTGTAGAAAAGAAGTTGAAAAAATGTCATTTCTGACCCAGCCAATTTGTCAAGAGGAGGGAGGGGCAGTGGCATCTGTGATACCAGGCAGCAGTCCCCACTTAGCAAGGAAGATGCCATCTGAGATGGAGGAGGATCCCTCCTACTGCCCTCCTTTGCTGGAAGGCTGCTGCAGGTCTCTGCCCACCACGTTTGGTGACCCAGGAAATCTGCCAGGTGCTGGGAACTGAGAGACCTCCACCCACGCAAGTGCCGCCTTGGCCTAAGCCCAGATGTGCATGTGGGTGACCTCCTTGAGTCTGTTGCAGGGCATCCTCCTGGTATACGACATCACCAACCGCTGGTCCTTTGATGGCATTGACCGCTGGATCAAGGAGATAGATGAGGTGGGTTTGGGTCTGTGGACCCCCCCAGGGAATGGAGCTTGATTAGGTGCCTGGGCTCTGGCCCTTGGGGAGGATTGGGGGGCCCTACCTACTGTCTTTCCTGTGGCCTGGATAGGTCCCACACTGGAAGAACCTTCCAGTGTATGGTGGCATCTGAGCCCGGAGCTCTGCCTCCCAGCTTAGCTCTGGAGAGGTTGGCACCATCCTGGCCTACCCCACTGCTCCTACCGCCCCCTAATCTCAATCTCAGAACCCAGTGAGGGTCCTGCCTGCTACCCAAGGGGAAGGGGTGTCCTGCCATCGTGCCTTTGCTGAGTTCTGTGCCCTCCCCAAGCATGCGCCTGGGGTCCCCCGGATCTTGGTTGGGAACCGTCTGCACCTGGCCTTCAAGCGGCAAGTCCCAACAGAACAGGCACGTGCCTATGCAGAGAAGAACTGCATGACTTTCTTTGAGGTCAGCCCCCTGTGCAACTTCAACGTCATCGAGTCCTTCACGGAGCTGTCACGCATCGTGCTCATGCGGCATGGCATGGAGAAGATCTGGAGGCCCAATCGAGGTGGGGCTGGGGCTAGAGCTGCCCTGATCATGTGAGGCTGATAGGGGCAGTGAAACCACAAGGGGAGGTTCAGGCAGGTCCCTTGGCTGATGCCCTGGTGACTGGGAAGAGAGTAGGGAGCAGAGACAGAGGGAAAGGGTGGCTCTTTAAGGGCTGAGGCCGTCTTGGCTACCAGTCCAAGCCCCTGAGCCATCACGGTGCTGCAACAAGGTGGCCTGTTCTGCACATGCTTTGCTGGGGGTGGGGAGGTCCCATTGTTGCTGATGTGGGCAGATAGATGCTCACTGTCAGGTGATCATTGAGGGCCATGCTCACAGCTTTGCAGCTTTGTGTGTGTGCCACGTTTCATGCCTCACCCTTGATCAGAAACCCTCATGGCTAGCTCCCTCCAGGAACAGTGTTGTCAACTCTGTGCTGCCTCCTGATAGGGCTGACTACCTCCTTGCTGGGCAGAGGACTGGGTCATAATCTCATCCTCCTTTTTTTTTAGAGATAAGAGTCTCACTTTATCACCCTTGGTAGAGTGCCGTGGCATCACAGCTCACAGCAACCTCCAGCTCTTGGGTTTTAGGCGATTCTCTTGCCTCAGCCTCCTGAGTAGCTGGGACTACAGGCGCCTGCCACAATGCCCAGCTATTTTTTTGTTGCAGTTTGGCTGGGGCTGGGTTTGAACCCACCAGCCTCGGTATATGGGGCCGGTGCCCTATTCACTGAGCCACAGGCACCGCCCAATCTCATCCTCCTTAAGATTAAGCTCCCCCAGGTACCACTCTCTCCCTCCTTCCTTTCTTTTCCTTTTCTTTTTTTGGAGACAAGAGTCTCTCTCTGTGGCCATATCTAGAGTGCTATGGTGTCATAGTTTATAGCAACTTCAAACTCCTGAGCTCAGTTGATCCTCTGAGACTATAGGTGCCAGCCACCACACCCGGCTAATTTTTCTATTTTTAGTAGAGATGGGGTCTTGCTTTTACTCAGGCTGTCTCAAACTCCTGAGCTCAAGCAATCCACCTGCCTCGGCCTCCCAAATGCTGGGATTATAGGTGTGAGCCACCACGCCTGGCTTCTCCCTCTTTTCTTAAGGGGAACCATATAGAGCCTGGTTGTGCCCTGGGCTGGCAGAACCTGGCTCCCCAGCCATTATGGAGCACCTCTTTCACACTTGGCAGACTTTAGCTCAATTGACTTAAAATCCAGCCAAAACTGTAGTGGCTGCCAGAGCACCGCGGCCTGAAAAGCTATCTACACAACCCACTTGCTCCAGGAAGTTCCTAGGGTTGTCAGGAGCTTCAGGTTCTGAGCCAGGGGCTGGGCATAGCTGGCCTCTGGAAGTGAGTCCCTTCCCCAGGCACTTCCCAGTGTGCATGGCTTTAGGGTAGAGGCAGGAAAAGTAGCCAGGCGTGGTGACTCACCCTTGTAATCCTAGCACTCTGGGAAGCTGAGGCAGGTGGATTGCCTGAGCTCAGGAATTCAAGACCACCTTGATCAAGAGCAAGACCCCATTTCTGCTGAAAATAGAAAAACTAGCCAGGCATTGTGGTGGGTACTTATAGTCCCAGATACTTGGGAGGCTGAGGCAGGAGGATGGCTTGAGCCCAGGAGTCTGAGGTTTCTGTGAGCTATGATGACACGGTGGCATTCTACCCAGGGCAAGAGTGAGACTGTTTCAAAAAAAAAAAAGGCTCGGCACCTGTAGCTCAGCAGCTAGGTAGCCAGCCACCACATACACCAGAGCTGGCGGGTTTGAGTCCAGCCCGGGCCTGCCAAACAACAATGACAACTACAACAACAACAAAAAAATTAGCCAGGCATTATGGTGGGCACCTGTAGTCCCAGCTACTTGGGAGGCTAAGACAAGAGAATCACTTAAGCCCATGAGTTGGAGGTTGCTGTGAGCTGTGACACCATGGCACTCTACCCAGGGTGACAGCTTGAGACTCTGTCTCAAAAAAAAAGAAAAGCAGGAGAAGAAGGTATCCAGGGACCCTTCCAAGGAGCTTTGAGACCTCCCCAGCCAGGCGTCCCTGCTTGTGTGGTGGTAAAAGGCCACTCACCCTGATCTCCCTGCCTGGGGCTTCCCCGCCTTGCCCAGCCCCTTCCCACAGGCTGACCCCTCTGCCCACCCCCAGTGTTCAGCCTGCAGGACCTCTGCTGCCGTGCCATCGTCTCCTGCACCCCTGTGCACCTCATCGACAAGCTCCCACTGCCAGTCACCATCAAGAGCCACCTCAAGTCTTTCTCCATGGCCAACGGCATGAACGCTGTCATGATGCATGGGCGCTCCTACTCCCTGGCCAGTGGGGCTGGGGGTGGCAGCAGCAAAGGCAACAGCCTCAAGAGGTCCAAGTCCATCCGCCCTCCACAGAGCCCGCCCCAGAACTGCTCCAGGAGCAACTGCAAGATCTCCTAGCAGAGCCAGCTGTACTGCCCTGTACAGACTTAAAGGGCTTGCGGACAGATGCTCCTGGCCGGACACTGGGCCAGTGCTGCATGCAGGGAAGACTTAGCCACACAGGCCTGCCCAGGAAGACTGGGGTTTCCTCCCTACCTGAGCTAGGTGCAGGAGGGGGTGCGCAGAGAGAGCATGCTCAGTGGGCCTATAGGGCAGTGGGGCTGCTGGTGCTACAGGATCTGTCCAAAACAAACCCAGGACTCCTTGGCTGCCTGGGCCCAGGCCAGGATGGAGCCTGGCTCACCTTTCTTTTATTTATATTGAGAACATTTCACCTGTTTTGTACATTTTTAAGGGGAGGGAATTCTTATGCAGCCACATGGCAAGCTTGCCTCTTCGTGGCTACATCAGCCAGGGGATGAGCTTGAATGGGATTGGGCAAGAGGAGATTTGAGGCAGTGACAGGAAGGAGTCAGCCATCATAGCTGGAATCCTCTGAACTCTTGGGGCTGGGGCTTCTCAGAAACCAGTGGGAAACAGATGGGGCATGTGTAGCTCTGGGAGCTCTGGTGGCTGGGTAGGGGTGGCTTTACCAGCTTCTGGGTGTCATTCCTGTGCATCAGAGCCTAGGTGACTCACTGGAGAGGGGAGGTGGAGGGTACACTCAGGATCCCTCACCTTTGTCACTCCACAGGACCCTCACACAGGGGTTGAGAAGCTTCTTGCTATCATTTGACACCTTTGGTGACATTGACTACACAAAACCGAGATCAGCATCTTTCTAACTTGAAGATGCAGACCTATCTGTAGACCTGTAAATACTTGATGGGGCTGTGGCCTATGGGTCTCACGTGGTCTCTGGACCCCTGGGCATCTCCGTTCAGCCTTCTGTTCTTGGCAGCTTCTGTTCACTGACCTCGGATATGTCCCCTTAGCTGCTGCTTACCTGTCGCTGCCCTTCTGCCCGTGAGGTCACATTTCACTGAAACCATTCTGACCTGTTTCTTAATGACACCCCCTGGAACAGTGGCCTTGTCCATGCAGTGGGCTACAGTGCTGGGTGCTACACTTCTCTGCAAGGACCCCCAGCCTGGAGGAGGCTTTTCCTCTGAAAGCCATTGACCATTCCTTCAGAGCTGCTCCAGCCCTAGTGGCCTGAGGGTGTGGTCACCTGTGATTACTCTCCCTTACCCCACTACATCGGCCCAGCCTGGCCTGGTGACCCCACTGAGGGTTGCACTGGCGTTCAGCTCTACCTCCTGCCCTTGGGCTCCCCAGCCATAGGCAGGGCCAGTGTGCAGAAGGAGCCCTACATAGGCCATTGCCCCTCTCAACAGGGTTCTCCACAGTGCACGTTTCAGAGACAGTCTTGTGGTGAGTGTCACTAGGGCAGACATGAAGATGCAGGGCCATGGCCTCCATGAACTACCAGATGAACAAGGGAGCCTGGCCAGGTGACCCCTCCAACAGCTCCCAGGGACCCTAGCTCTAGGCCTGACCACCAGTGGGGTTGGGCAGAGGCAGTTTGGCCCCATCATCTTCCCCTCTCCTGGACACATTTATCTTTTGCTGCCCACAGGGCCCCTTTCTTTGGAATTATGAACAGAATCACAGGGACTTTGAGGGCCTGGGTGGTCTTACATTCACGGTATCAACACTACCTTGCTGCTGTTTGACACTTGTACCATTCCTGGGTTCTTTCTGAACTGCTTAGTTCTTTGTACAGTAAATGTAATTCAGCTGTGATTGCCATGTTTTGTGCAAATCAGTCTAATTTTGTCTGGCCAGTGGTGGGTAAAGGTGGAATAAGGCCAGGCCAGCACTGCCTTGCACCTGCCAAACTGATCCCAAAACTGACCCAGTGAGGGCTGTGGATGGGCAGGGTGTCCGGGCCTGGCTACAGGCAACACCATGTTTCACAGACCAGCTGGACCAACAATGGGCAGTCCACCCTGTGCTAATCTCTCTCCAGAACCCCAGCAGCACATGGCCTGGGTGGACTGTCTACCACAGCTTCAAGAACCGCCAAGAGCCAGGACCCAGGGTTGCCACCCTCAGTGGGAAAGCTGTGTGCTGACAGGATGTGCAGAGGATGGGGCTGCCATGCAGTCAGAGCTGATGTGGACCAGCACACTCAGGACTATAACCTTTGGCTTCGATAGCCCTTCCTTGGCTGCAAGGCTATTGTGAGCACCTGCCCTACTACCTGCAGGGAGCCATGGCCAAGGGTTGGCCAGCTGCTCTCATCTTCACATTATTGGGGGCCGCCTCAGCCCTGACTCCTTTGTTAGACAGAGACTATGGTGCCTGGTAGCCCTCTGTCTTGTTCTGACCAGACCAGGCTCATTATCCTGCCTGTTACAATAGAAAGTCAGGGGCGGCACCTGTGGCTCAGTCGGTAAGGTGCCAGCCCCATATACCGAGGGTAGCGGGTTCAAACCCGGCCCCGGCCAAACTGCAACCAAAAAATAGCCGGGTGTTGTGGCGGGCACCTGTAGTCCCAGCTACTCAGGAGGCTGAGGCAAGAGAATCGCTTAAGCCCAGGAGTCGGAGGTTGCTGTGAGCTGTGTGAGGCCACGGCACTCTACCGAGGGCCATAAAGTGAGACTGTCTCTACAAAAAAAAAAAGAATAGAAAGTCAGATACAGGGTAATAGGGACATTTTCCACCCTGTCTCCAAGAACATCATTCCCTGGGGCCCCACACCCCTAGAGCTGCAGAAGGGTTTGGAAGGGTAGATTCTGGGTGGCCCTTTGTCCTGCTTACTCTGTGTGATCTCAGCAGAGCTGGGCCAACCCCTGCCCTCCCCCCACACTAGGAGGGGCCTCTGCAGCTGGGCTGGAGGGGGATGCTTGCTCTTGCTGGCAGCCAGCTGGGGGCAGGGAGAGACCAGGGCATCTGTGTTCTGGGAGCAACTTCCAGGACACTAACTCTTTTCAGGGTGCAGTTCCACATGAGCCACATTTCCAGGGCTAGGCAGCCCATGGGATGGATGCATCCATGTGGTCAGTGAGCATGTGGACTATCCCTGTGGGCAGCTGTGGGGCCTCACTTTTTCTGTACATGCCTTTGCCCATTGAGGGAGGGCCCAGACGGTACAGAGTCTTGAGCCAGGAGCCCCAGTTTCAGGGGTGGGGGTCTATGGGAATGCAAAGACATGTTCTTTGTCAAGCACCCCCACCCCCCACCCCAGTCAGCAGAGGAGGGGCAGGCTATGTGCAAAGGCCTCAACCCAGGAGATGAAATTCAACCCCAAGACTCACTGTTACATGTGACCCCTCAGGGTCATGAAGAAACTTGTGGAATCTTCCCCAGAAAAGGAACAGAGCACCCTGCCACCATCTGCTGGGCTATGTGTGGAGTCCCCATGGCTCACCTGGTCTCACAGATACACTTGCCAGCCTAGACCTGCCTTAGCTGGTGGTGGGATGAGGAGCCTGTGCCTGTCCACCCCCACTGCATGGAAGCCTGAGGGGGTCCCCAGAGGTCAGGAATAAAAGCTGAGATCTGCCAGCCCTGCCCCCTCCCTCCTGAGCTGTGGGGGAGGGTCCTCAAGAAGACTTTGACCCCAGCTGGCCCTTCCTTCTAGAACCCCATATAGAGGGAGGGGCTCAGGTTACAGCGTCCCCTCCTCACCCCTCTCCGCCCCACAGTGACCCTCTTGGCCAGTGGCTCTGTGCTCCTGGGCCTCTGGCCCCTCCCCAATCCTCTGCCCCTCCCCATCCCTGTCCTGCCCTGACCAGGGCCTAGAAGCCGCCACACTAGTTGGAACGCCACACTAGTTGGAACAGCGGGACCAGGCCACGTGGACCGACTGAGCACAGAGAGACCCTGGAACTCACCTGTCTGGGCACTGGGACAAGCATCTGTGTGGGCTTCAGCCCCAGGAGCCAGAAGGGTGCCCAGAGAGTGGCCGGAGGGCGGATGCCTGTGGGGGCTGCACTCCGTGGGGCCCACGCAGCCCCTCAAGTCCCCTGGCCCAGCGTCCCCCATGCCCACCCAACGGCTGCTCCTGCCTCTCCTCCTCATGGGGCTGACCTCAGGGGCTGGCCTACTACCAGGGCCTGGGAACCACCCGGGTGTGTGCCCCAACCAGCTCAGCCCTCACTTGTGGGTGGATGCCCAGAGCACCTGCGAGCGTGCATGCAGTCAGGACCAGGTGAGCATGGTAGGGGCTGGGAGTGTTGGGGCTTGGACATGGCCAGCCTGGGGAAGTCCAGACCCCTGGCCCTTTTCTCTGAGGTGACCCCAACCCTAAGTCTGCTTTATTCTTGGGCTTGCCAAACTTTTCTGCTGGGCTGTTGTGCTGTTCTCTCCCACCCCCTCTTGCAGGAGGGTCCCGGGGGACATTTGCCCTCAGTTGTCTAAAGAGCAAGAGCCTATTCCCTGCTCCCTCAGCTATCTCTTGCCCGCCACACCCACCCCTTCCACTCTGGACACCATTTGTTCTTTGAATAGCAGCATAGACACAGGTCTCTGACCAGGCTGGCAGACCCTCACACAGCACTGCCCTGGCCTAAGCCAGCAGAGATGTTGACCTACAAGGAGCAGGCAGGGCAGGCAGTCTGTGAGGCCAAAGCAGTGGGGCTGCACTGCCTGGGTGGTAGGCAAACATGGCACACCCTCACTGGGCCTCAGTGTCCTCATTTCTGTGATGGACATGATGCAACCACCTGGGGGTGTCTAAGGACTTAGTGAGGTTACAGGAGATGACATGTGGCATGGTAACTGGTTGTGCTAGATGGAGGGAACTTCCTCAGCTTTTCAGAGAGGAAACTGAGGCCCAGGGAGAGATAGTCATTGGCTACAACCACAGAGCACAGAACAGGGGGCTCACCCCTGCCCTGATGCAGGTGTGAATACCCCTGGGGGAGGGCTGGGAAGGTGTTAGGGTTCCTGCTGAAGTACCCCCCACTCCCTAGGACTGTGCAGCTGCTGAGAAGTGCTGCACCAACGTGTGTGGGCTGCAAAGCTGTGTGGCAGCCCGCTTCCCTAATGGGGGCCCAGCTGCACCTGCCATGACAGCCTCCTGCGAAGGCTTTGTGTGCCCACAGCAGGGTTCTGATTGTGACATCTGGGATGGGCAGCCTGTGTGCCGCTGCCGAGATCGCTGTGAGAAGGAGCCCAGCTTCACCTGTGCCTCGGATGGCCTCACCTACTACAACCGCTGCTACATGGATGCTGAGGCCTGCCTGCGTGGTCTTCACCTCCACGTCGTGCCCTGCAAGCATGTCCTCAGCTGGCCACCCAGCAGCCCAGGGCCGCCTGAAACCACTGCTCGCCCAACACCTGGAGTTGCCCCTGTCCCACCTGCCCTGTACAGCAGCC